>NC_090738.1:48699434-48701934 GCF_036898095.1 Palaemon carinicauda
CTTGACCTGAGTTGCCAGGTCACTGACAATCTGGACCAGACTTGCCACATCCCGGCTCAGGCTCTTCTTAGCCTTTCGGCATTTACTGGATGATGCCATCTCTAAAGGTTGGTGTTTCCCGGGTCTGGGCACCAAAAATTATGTAGTGGTTTGCGGACTGTGGCCAGAGGTAGCACCCGAACTGCCTAGTGTCCGAATGCCGACCACAACCAGACGTTCACTACACAACAAATATACAATGGTGTAATACCCAAAAAACCCTAAGTAACAGGTCAAGAGAACGGAGCTCTGGGCACCACCCCTTGATTTATACTGGGCAAGGGGACCCAGCTTGAATCTTGGTTTTTATCATACCTTTCATTGGGCTAGCTGGATTATAAATAAAGGTATAAGAACATTAGGTGAAAGGGATTATTATAAGTTACTTGAAAGATTAAAAAAAAACAGTGGCTGAGTAGGGGAACTCAGTGGTTTAAGGAACTGGAATGAGATGCTGTATTATAAAAAACAAGAAAAAAATATTTATTTAACCAAAACTGTTAGGATTACAATTACATTGACCCATTAATCCAAATAGAAAATTAAAGGCAAAATTAGCATCCGTTTACATCAAGCATCAGCCACAGGATAATCAGATAAATAAATTTTGAAAAAGAATAAAATAATTATTCACATACTGGTCACTCACGTTTACTAAGCCATCTCAAACCAACCACCCATAAGAAATATATAAATCTGTGAGACTACTGAACTACAATACTTTCCCCTGAATCACTACAGTCCTTTCAATATCCAGTTCACCACTAAACTGCAAAGTCACTTAAAATTATCATACTCTAAACGGTAAGGCCACATACGATGCCGTGCAGGTCTCTGCAGGCCCACAATAACAATGTTTCAAAATTTTTTTTAACACGAGCAATTGCCAATGGCCTTATAATACATTGGTTGTGGTGTTATTCATTCAAACACATGATGGTACTTACAGTTCACAGGCAGTGAAAAATGAATACAGAGCAGACACACCCACCACTACACACTGGTAACAGGCCATCAACCACATTCATAATTGTTATGAGCATTACTAGACAGATACTCTGTTCCTATATACTGTACATACAGTGGTCTCGAGTAAATTTCCCTTACAATTGGGAACTTCTGTCAACATAAATGTCTGCCGTATCTGAAGGAACCTATTCTTGTAAAGTACAGTGAAAGGGCAGTGGAGCGCCATTTTCCACGGGTTATTTTTAGTGAAAGGCGGGAGTTTTGAGGCGTCCGGGATGAGGAACTGCTGTTGTTGAGGCAGTCCTTCTAAGGTATCCAGTCTCCTGGTAACGGCAGATAGCATTGAGCTAATCTGTTCTAAGACAACCCTTGACATCATATTAGTGAGGGCTAGCGGGTCGAAGTTGGCCGGGGCCACTGAGGAAGTTGGCTGCACTCCCGGGTCCTGAGAAGTAGAGGAGGTGCTAGGTGAGCCACTTCAGGCTCCGGGGAGGGAAGTCTTCTTTGACTTGGTTGTTTTGGGAAGGGTAGGATGCTTGAGAGTCCTAACTAAGGGTCTCTTCTGAGACTAAACTTTGGGGGGGGGGAAACGGGTGTGATCTTGGGGTAGATTCACGGTTCTCATCAAAACCTAGAAAGGAAGAAGTATTAGATGCCGAAGAAAAAGATGGGCTAAGAAGAGGGATCTTAGCGCCGGACCCACCTGGCTCACCTACCTCCTTACCTGTCTCCGGTTCGTCCAAAACCATGGGCTCCAAGTCCAAATTCAGAGCTGCAACATTGTCCTCAAGATCGAGAGTAAGGTCCAGGGTTGCTGTAATGTCGGCTATATTAGGGGCTGCTACTTCTTTAGGCACTGCTGCAGAAGATTTTGCGTTGGGATAGATAAGGTTGCAGTAATCTTCAGAGAGGACGTAAGGTTTCTTGGCCTTAACGTTACGGGCGAAGCCGCCTACCCAAACTTTCATGGTGGCTCTTGCTGTGGTCTTAGCTGCTTGAGAACTCTGAAAGAACGGGGATAAGGTTAGCAAACCCGGGAGACGGAGCTGAAAAATGATAACCAAAGGTTCATTATATAAAGCAAGAGGAATGTACGTAGAAAAAATGACCTATAAAGGACTCACTGATTCCGAAGAGAGGGTGGAGACAAGGTCGTAACAGACAAGGCAGTTGTCGGGGTGCCAAACTATCAGGTCATCCATTTGAATCCCACAGTCGGCGTGAGATCTACAGACCTCATGTCCGCAGGGCTGGTGAAGGACGGCCGTGCAGGCTGTCATCCGACAGCGGACCACCTGTAAAAAGGAATAGTCTATGAACACCTTCTTGATATCTCTAGAAGGGACCCTGGAGGATCCTGACCTTGAAATTAAAGCAAAATACCTAGTCTTAGACTAAACATGCAGAGAACCTTAGACTATTCCAAGAGGAATCCCGGGAGAGCCGGGGATGAGAAAAGGATGTATAAAAAAGGGATGAATAGTCCCGGGGG
>NC_090738.1:48706934-48711934 GCF_036898095.1 Palaemon carinicauda
CAGACCTGTTTTTTTCTGCATTTGTTCACCTGACAAAGAAACAGTACAGGTGAATCTTTGTCAAGGAATAATGCATACTAGAACAAGTGTGACTTATTCCCTCTGCTGATTGCTTCTTGTAGATTATTCCCTTTAGGTCTGGAAAGCAGTAATCCTCTTGGCATTGATTCCCTGTCTCTTAATGGGTCTTAATCCAGATGGTTGCCACACACAAACAAATCCACTTCTGTTCCACTATTCCAGTACAAAGGGTTCTTCTCCAAGGGACACAGCATACTAGAAGAGGTCAGACCTGTTTTTTCTGCATTTGTTCACCTGACAAAGAAACAGTACAGGTGAATCTTTGTCAAGGAATAATGCATACTAGAACAAGTGTGACTTCTTCCCTCTTCTGAATCCATCTTGCAGATTATTCTCTTTAGATCTGGAAAGTTGGAATTCACTTAGGATTGATATCCTGTCTTATAATGGTTCTTAATCCAGATGGCTGCCACACCCAAACAAAGGCACTTCTTTTCCAGTATTCCATTACAAAGGGTTCTTCTCCAGGGGACACAGCATACTAGAAGGAATCAGACGTTTTTTTTCTGCATTTTTTCACCTAACAAAGAAACAGTACAAGTGAATCTTTGTCAAGAAATAATGCATACTAGAACAAGTGTGACTTCTTCCCTCTGCTGATTGCTTCTTGTAGATTATTCCCTTTAGGGGTGGAAAGCCATAATCCTCTTGGCATTGATTCCCTGTCTCTTAATGGGTCTTAATCCAGATGGTTGCCACACCCAAGCAAATGCACATCTGTTCCACTATTCCAGTACAAAGGGTTCTTCTCCAAGGGACACAGCATACTAGAAGAGGTCAGACCTGTTTTTTCTGCATTTGTTCACCTGACAAAGAAACAGTACAGGTAAATCTTTGTCAAGGAATAATGCATACTAGAACAAGTGTGACTTCTTCCCTCTGCTGATTGCTTCTAGTAGATTATTCCCTTTAGTTCTGAAAGGTTGGAAACCACTCGGTATCGATTCTCTGTCTTTCAATGTCTCTCACATAAAAACTTATTTCTTTACAAAAGTAAATTGAAACTATCTTCTCCAAATTTCAACCGAAACGTTAAAAATATTATTCACTTTATTTTTCTTTTTCCTTTTTTTCTTCTATGTTCAGAACACTAAACACTCACTACGACTTTCTCTACTCTATACACTTATTCTTTCGATACACAGGATGTTTTTATGCTCTCGTATATAGCCCGTATTATATCAACACCCTTATAGATAAAGAATGGTGTAATATCTTTATGCACAAAGGTGATAACTCCAAACTTGAGTATTATATCCCTCAATATTGTTTGACAATTATTTGTCAACCAATGATAGGGGCGCACTGTGTTAGGGCCGTAGTATTCTCTCACTGTCTGCCATAGCTGTAGAGGAGACACATTTCGTAGAACGGTTTCTGCCACAGGATCGTATACCCCAGGTTCGTGATCATAGGTTCTATATATGGGCGCTAAATATATTTCATCATTCACTTTTTTATCAAGCCCTTCTAAGTAACGCTTCTTGGTGCCCCAGTCAAAGACCAATCGCATATGCGACACATTTAAACGTTGAAGGGCTGAAATATGTAATTTTGGATCCTTGAGATATTTGCTTTGTAGGAAGACTCTACAGTCTCCTCCCCGATTAGCCCCTGCAAGAAGGATTCCGCCTCGGGTGGTTGCTGCTGCCAATCGCGGTTTATGAAATAAAGGTCCTTAAATCCATATGTTTCCAAAAACAGATGTGCTCCTATTAGACAAAGTTTCGGTATATTAAAGATATTATTCCCCGCTCCCTGATGCTTACGAATAGTGCGAATAGTGGCGTACCAACACATGTAACCTGGAATTAACCATATTGATCTCATGACAAATGTGCCCATATATAATATTAAATGACTTAATACAGAGTTGTCAGAACAATTTATCAAGAAATTGAATATTTGCTTACCTTGCACCAGCTGTACGCTCTTCTCCTCCTCCTCCTCCTCTTCCTTTTCTTCCTCCTCCTCCTCTTCCTTTTCTTCCTCCTCCTCCTCCTCCACCTTCTTCTCCTCTTCCTCCACCTTCTTCTCCTCTTCCTCCACCTTCTTCTCCTCTTCCTCCACCTTCTCCTTCTCCTCCTCCTCCTCATCCTCTTCTACCTTCTCCTCCTCCTCCACCTTCTCCTTCTCCTCCTCATCCTCTTCTACCTTCTCCTCCTCCTCCACCTTCTCCTTCTCCTCCTCATCCTCTTCTACCTTCTCCTCCTCCTCCTTCTCTTCTACCTTCTCCTCCTCCTCCTTCACTTTCTTCTCCTCCTCCTCCTTCACTTTCTTCTCCTCCTCCTCCTTCACTTTCTTCTCCACCTCCTCCTTCACTTTCTTCTCCTCCTCCTCCTTCTCCTCCTCCTCCTCCTCCTTCTCCTTCTCCTCCTCTTCTATCTTCTCCTCCTCCTCCTCCTCCACCTTCTCCTTCTCATCATCTTCTACCTTCTCCTCCTCCTCCTCTTCTACCCCCCTCCTCCTTCTCCTCCAGCTTCTTCTCCTCCTCTTCTACCTCCTCCTCCTTCTCCTCCTCCTCCTTCTCCTCCTCCACCTTCTTCTCCTCCTCCTCCACCTTCTCCTTCTCCTCCTCATCCTCTTCTACCTTCTCCTTCTCCTCCACCTTCTCCTTCTCCTCCTCATCCTCTTCTACCTTCTCCTCCTCCTCCTTCTCTTCTACCTTCTCCTCCTCCTCCTTCACTTTCTTCTCCTCCTCCTCCTTCACTTTCTTCTCCTCCTCCTCCTTCTCCTTCTCCTTCTCCTCCTCTTCTATCTTCTCCTCCTCCTCCTCCACCTTCTCCTTCTCATCATCTTCTACCTTCTCCTCCTCCTCCTCTTCTACCCCCTCCTCCTTCTCCTCCAGCTTCTTCTCCTCCTCTTCTACCTCCTCCTCCTTCTCCTCCTCCTCCTTCTCCTCCTCCACCTTCTTCTCCTCCTCCTCCACCTTCTCCTTCTCCTCCTCATCCTCTTCTACCTTCTCCTTCTCCTCCACCTTCTCCTTCTCCTCCTCATCCTCTTCTACCTTCTCCTCCTCCTCCTTCTCTTCTACCTTCTCCTCCTCCTCCTTCACTTTCTTCTCCTCCTCCTCCTTCACTTTCTTCTCCTCCTCCTCCTTCTCCTTCTCCTTCTCCTCCTCTTCTATCTTCTCCTCCTCCTCCTCCACCTTCTCCTTCTCATCATCTTCTACCTTCTCCTCCTCCTCCTCTTCTACCCCCTCCTCCTTCTCCTCCAGCTTCTTCTCCTCCTCTTCTACCTCCTCCTCCTTCTCCTCCTCCACCTTCTTCTCCTCCTCCTCCTTCTCCTCCTCCACCTTCTCCTCCTCCTCCACCTTCTCCTCCTCCTCCACCTTCTTCTCCTCCTTTTTTGTTGAATTTACCTGAAGTGTCTGATAATTCATTCTCTCAAGTCAGTTGATTCTCAAGGGATTCAACCTTCACTTCTTTTTCAAACAACTTCTGTTTAATATAAATATTTTCTATTGTTAGCGCGTCTAACTTATCTTGAAATTTATTATTGCAGTGAAAGACTTGCTCTCGTAATGTAGTATTTTCGTCCTTTGCTTCTTTAAGCAAACCCAATAGTTCTTCTTGTAACCGATTATATTCCTCAAAATATTTCTTTTCCTTGAGAAGCGCATCAGCTTCTAGATGTTGAACTTTCCTTTGAAGGTAATCCTCCCGATTAGCTGCGGATTTTCTTCTTTTTTCGTAGTTTTCTATCGCCTCCTGATATTCCTCTAAGTTTTGGTTTTTCTGTTCGGTTGTCTCTCCGTTTTGCCGCGGCGGAGGTTCAAATTTAATGTCGTCTTCTTCCACTGCATTTTCAAGACCCCGCTCCTCGTCGTTTGTTTCGCCTTTCCTCTTAAAAAAGACCTTCTTCAATAAAAAGCTTCCTAAAATACCGGCTAACATAACACCCACCCTCCTGAAACAATGAGTTCCATCCTGCACTCCCCATTTTAAAATTAGAGAGGAAGGGGCCGATTAATGGAACGGAGTTCAAATCCATCCTAAGACTTTCTATATGCTTTACACATCTCTGAAGATCTTTAATTGTCTTCAAATAGTCTCCTATTACTGGTACTGAGAACACCAGCCGTTGGAAAACGTTTTCCCATACCCCGCACTCAGATTGGTCTGGCCGCGCGGGAAGTAGGCCTAACCAAGATACAGCACGGAAGGCAAATGAGGATTGAATATCCTCAATTTGTCTCTCGAGTCGTATAACATCATACTTACGTTCCAAATGGTGTTCTTGAAGACCATTAAAAAGTGCTGCAATAGCACCATTAACAACACCATTAGTAACACTATTAGTAACACTATTAGTAACACCATTAACAACACCACTGATAACACTATAAACAACACCATTAACAACACCATTAACAACACCATTAGTAACACTATTAGTAACACTATTAGTAACACCATTAACAACACCACTGATAACACTATAAACAACACCATTAGTAACACTATTAGTAACACTATTAGTAACACCATTAACAACACCACTGATAACACTATAAACAACACCTTTAATAACACTGTTCCACATTGTTCGAAAAATACAGATGGCTCTCCCTCGATGTACTGTAGCTATATTTAAAAAAAAAAATAGCAGTAATCGTCTGAAGACGAACTTAGTCCTGCAGACAAATATAACTGGCTGTGGAGCCCTTAAGACGAGAGAGAGAGAGAGAGAGAGAGAGAGAGAGAGAGAGAGAGAGAGAGAGAGAGAGAGAGAGAGAGAGAGAGAGAGAAACAAATTCCTCAAAGATCTTTGTGGAAAGATGAGAAATCTCACTGTTGTCTTCAACGGAAAAGATCCCTGTTTTTTTACGAAGCCCTTAAGACTCAACAGAGAGAGAGAGAGAGAGAGAGAGAGAGAGAGAGAGAGAGAGAGAGAGAGAGAGAGAGAGAGAGAGTAAT
>NC_090738.1:48716934-48724434 GCF_036898095.1 Palaemon carinicauda
CTAAGGCATTAAAATCAAACCAACCTAGCACTGCCAATAGCTCAAAAAAAAGTATACTATCTGACAAAATGTCAAATAACGAGGTAACCATATCACCTCCTGAGGCTTTACCACGGTGTATTAACACTAGGTCATTGCCCATTGCTGTACAGCCTTCAGCCGCCATTACAAAAAGTAATACAAACCTCTCTCAGGCCATGTCCCTGCCTGATCTGATGGAGGTTCCACTTAAAACTAACCTACCTGATGCACCTGTTGTGGGAAAGGTGCAAAAACCTCGAATCCCACCATCTATTAATCGCAAAAGAGAGAGACCTCCATCTCTCTCTCCACCCTCCATTAGAAACGTTAAGGTTATGACATCAAATAAATTTGATGTTTTGTCTATTGATGTTTCTAATGAACCAGAAGATGGACTGAATAAATCAGAAATTCAAGTTGAGGTCCACCATCCACCTCAACAAATAGATAAAAAGAATACAAAGAAAAAGACCAACGTTAAACCCAACATAACAAGACCACCTCTGAAGAAACCTACTGGTAATAATGTTAAATTAAAAACTGCTAATGGGAAGACCTCATCCAAGATGTCTTCCAGAAATAATCCATAGTTTTCTCCTCCATTTTGCAATGGAACTGTCAGGGTTTGAGGGCGAAATATGAAGAACTTAAGCTCCTAATTCATGAGCATTCCCCCATAATTGTATGTCTACAGGAAAGTACAGTATGCTTGATTCTAACACTCCTAGTCCTTGAGAGTATGTTAGCTATAGAACACCATATAATCAACAAGCAGGGAGCCATGGCGGAAGTCTCATGTACATTCGTCGAGATGTTCCCCAAATACCCATGTCTATACGTACAACCCTGCAGGCAGTTGTTGTACAAATTGATATAGGGAGAAAATATACAATATGCTCTCTGTACTTACCTCCAAATGATAATATTTTGTACGATGATTTAGCAGAGGTCATTCAACAACTCCCTCAACCTTTTCTCTTACTGGGAGATATGAATGGTAGACATCCTTTATGGGGTGATGTTTTGGCCAACACTAGGGGCAATATTATCTCATCAATTGTGGAGAATGAGGATGTGGGACTCCTTAATACAGGAGAGCCCACACACTTCCATGTTCAGACAGGTACTTTGTCATGCATTGACCTTTCAATTGCAAGCTCTAACTGCCTTCTTGTTTTGATTGGAGGACATTAGATGATTGGCATACTAGTGATCATGCACCAATCATTATAAACACCAACAAGGGTCTGCCTTTGCAAAGATCGCCACGTTGGAATCTAGACAAGGCAGACTGGGTTAAATTTTCCGAGCTAAGTGAAATCGAAGGGAGAGCAGAACAGTTTGAAAGTGTTGATGATGCCATAGACCTACTGAATGGAACTCTTCATACAGCAGGAGTCAATTCAATTCCCAAAACAACAGGGTTATTCAAACGACGACCAGTCCCGTGGTGGTCTTCAGAACTAACTGCACTCCACAGAGCCACAAGATCATCTCTAATACGATTGCGTAGACGCAGAACTGATGAGAATTTAACTATGTACAAGAAATGTAGAGCACAGTTCCGTCGTGCCATGAAAGAAGCAAGGCGCCAGTCATGGATGTCTTTTGTTTCCTCCATTAACAGTAGAACACCACCATCTTCTGTGTGGAGGAAAGTAAAAAAGATAGCTGGCAAATTCACCCCCAACCCACCACCAGTGTTGAAGGTGAATGGCCAGTATGTAACTGAAGCAAATGAAGTTACCAATGCCCTGGCTAATCATTTTTCAAATGTATCCAGCAAGTGTGAAGGAGCCCCTGGTCACCAGTATAGGAGCACTGAAGAAAAGAAAACTTTGAATTTTGCAACAAGAAGGGAAGAGTCGTATAATTCTCCTTTCACTGAAAGAGAATTTGATTCCGCACTTGCTCATTGCAACTCATTGCAACGATACAGCCCCTGGACCCGATGGAATTCCATATGCAATGATTAAACATGTATATTTTAATACAAAGCTATTTATTTTAAGCATTATTAATAGAATATGGCATGATCATAGTTACCCAAGTGTTTGGGAACTAGCCATTATTTTAGCCTTTTTAAAACCCGGTAAAGATAAGTTTTTAGCAGCAAACTATCGTCCTATTGCATTGACATCTTGTTTATGTAAAATCATGGAGAAGATGGTCAATGCAAGGCTGATATGGTACCTTGAAAAGAAAGGTATTTTATCACCGATTCAATGTGGATTCCGAAAAATGCACTCAACGACTGATGTGTTGATACGACTTGAGTCTTCTATTTGTGAAGCCTTTGCTTCCAAACAGCACCATGTTACAGTATTTTTTGACCTTGAAAAGGCATATGATACCACATGGAGATATGGTATTCTTAAAACCATTCATGAATTGGGATTGAGAGGAGAGCTGCCACTATTTATTCAGGCATTTCTTTCACGTAGAGTTTTTCAAGTGAGAGTGGGGGAAACTCTATCAGAGAGTAAGTGCCAGGAAGGAGGAGTTCCTCAGGGTAGTGTGCTGAGTGTAACCCTTTTTGCACTAGCAATTAATGGGATATCCTCAGCCATTCCCCAGGATGTTCTCTCAACATTATTTGTGGATGATCTCTCAATATCATTTGCTGGCACTAGAATGGCAATGGTTGAGAGAAAAATCCAACTCTCTATTGATAAAATTATCCAGTGGGCTGACATGAATGGATTTAAGTTCTCGACAAGTAAAACTACCATTGTCCATTTTTGTCGTATCCGGGGAGTACACCCAGACCCGGATATATACATTAAAGGTCAACGGATACCATGTGTATCGGAAACCAAATTTTTAGGTTTGATATTTGACTGTAGACTGACATGGGTTTCTCACCTAAAAGCGCTAAAAGCTAAATGTGTTGAAACTCTGAATATCTTAAAAGTATTGTCCCATACATCCAGGGGGCAGACCGCAATACTATTTTAAAATTATACAAGGCCTTGATTTTTTCCAAAATTAGTTATGGTTGTGAGGTATATTCTTCAGCCACCCCAAGCCGGTTAAAAATATTAGACTCGATACATCATGCAGGTATTAGATTGTCTACTGGAGCTTTTAAAACCTCCCCTATCCCAAGTCTCCTTGTTGATGCTGGAGAGTTACCTCTAGACCTTTACCGAATGTCTTCCATTATTCGGTATTGGTTTAGATTGCAAAGACTCCCTAACTCTCTAGCCTTTCAGACTGCAAGCCTTGTAAGACACGCATCATACTTTGAGTTGCACCCAAAATCTCCTCAACCTTATGGCTTTCGGGTGAAACGATTATTAAATAGTCTGGATATAATTAGAAATAAGGTACTTCCATTCAAGGTATCATCAACGCCTCCATGGAAGTTACCAGAGATATCTTTTTGTAAATATTTTATAGGAGATAAGAAGAATATGTCAGACCTAGAAGCCAGGTCTCTTTTTAATGAACATGTTAAAGAACATAGAGGATCAACTTTTATCTATACTGATGGCTCCAAATCTGATGCTGGCGTTGGATTTGGGGTACATAGTAATGGTTTTAATTGTAGAGGTGCACTTCCTCTGACCGCTTCCATATTTACTGCCGAACTGTATGGCATATTAACCGCTATTGAGAAAATAGCGTTGGAGAAGGAGGGTAATTTTACAATTTTTAGTGATGCAAGGAGTGTCCTTCAAGCTATGGAAGTTTTTAATTCTAATAACCCTCTAGTTTTAAAGATTTTAGAATGGCTTTTCCTTATTGGACGGAGAGGTATAACAGTTCAATTTTGTTGGGTTCCAGCACATGTAGGTGTGTCCGGGAATGAGAAGGCAGATTCACTGGCTAAGGAGGCTGCATCCGACTTGCTGCCAAGAAGGTATGCCATTCCCTGTAATGATTTCTTACCTGACATCAAGAAATTGGTTTGCAATAAATGGCAACAGCAATGGGATAGTCAAGATGGCAATAAAATGAGGGAAGTAACAAATGACATATCTCCTTGGAGGTATAATATGATGCCCCGAAAATGGGAGACGTCTCTTTGTCGTCTCCGTATTGGTCACACTCGGTTGACACATGAGTTTCTGCTGAAGGGCCAACACCAACCGTATTGTGACAGCTGTTTAGTACCTCTAACAGTAAGGCATTTGTTGACCGAATGCCCCATTTATAACAACTTGCGGAATAGATATTTGTTTGAGGCTCGAGGTGAGGGTGGCAGGTTCATTCTTGCCAAGATTCTTGGCAATGATGTGTCCTACCATGCAAGTGGCATTTTTAGATTTATTTCAGAAGCAGGTCTTCTGAAAAATATTTAACTTTTATGACATTCAATTTTTATGATTTTAATTGAATACTATTTAATTTTTATTTGATTTTATTTTTTATTTTTGTATACATGAATTAAATGTTACCGGCGTCAATGACCTTAGATGTCAGGATGCCTGAAAACTTTAAATCATTCATTCATTCTTTCCAGGTTAGTGAGCAACTGACTTAACTATAGTCACTTGCAAAACCTCAATATTTCTACGTAGGGAGATTTCTCTCGTCCGGTGAATTTGCTTTCTCTTTCGGGAGGAAAGAAGCAAAATGTTTTTTTCTTTTTTATTTCCTTTTTGTTCTGCATTTATCAGTTTTCCTCGCTTCTCCTCTGGCCTATTGCCTCTTAATTTTTTATACTTTTTGCAATCATCTTTCTTCACTCCTCTTCAGACTTAGGATAGCTCCTGTCTGGGCAAGAACTGCCTCAGCGGTAGCTCCTGGAGCCTTTTCTGGCCTACTGGCTTCAGCCGGATTGTCCAGGAACTGCTCCCCTAGTCTACTGACTGCAGGCTCTGGTGGACTAACAGAATTAGATGCCAGAACAGGCGAGGAAACAAGCAGTGCACTTGGGACAGGAGACTCCCAGAAGCATGGTACAGGGGGAATTAACGATGTGAACCCTGGAGGGGGTTGGAGACCTCCAATCAGTGGCTCTGCTCCAGTCACTGGAATTGCCAGACCATTGTAATTTGGCCAAGCAGGGGACGTAGATGGAGCACTGGTGGTCACTGTGGTTGTGACCCCAGTGGCCACGTGGCACGTTGGTGACGGCTCAACAGTCTTCAGGGCCGCCACTTGTAGTGTCAGGGACTTGACCTGAGTTGCCAGGTCACTGACAATCTGGACCAGACTTGCCACATCCCGGCTCAGGCTCTTCTTAGCCTTTCGGCATTTACTGGATGATGCCATCTCTAAAGGTTGGTGTTTCCCGGGTCTGGGCACCAAAAATTATGTAGTGGTTTGCGGACTGTGGCCAGAGGTAGCACCCGAACTGCCTAGTGTCCGAATGCCGACCACAACCAGACGTTCACTACACAACAAATATACAATAGTGTAATACCCAAAAAAACCCTAAGTAACAGGTCAAGAGAACGGAGCTCTGGGCACCACCCCTTGATTTATACTGGGCAAGGGGACCCAGCTTGAATCTTGGTTTTTATCATACCTTTCATTGGGCTAGCTGGATTATAAATAAAGGTATAAGAACATTAGGTGAAAGGGATTATTATAAGTTACTTGAAAGATTAAAAAAAAACAGTGGCTGAGTAGGGGAACTCAGTGGTTTAAGGAACTGGAATGAGATGCTGTATTATAAAAAACAAGAAAAAAATATTTATTTAACCAAAACTGTTAGGATTACAATTACATTGACCCATCAATCCAAATAGAAAATTAAAGGCAAAATTAGCATCCGTTTACATAAAGCTTCAGCCACAGGATAACCAGATAAACAAATTTTGAAAAAGAATAAAATAATTATTCACATACTGGTCACTCACGTTTACTAAGCCATCTCAAACCAACCACCCATAAGAAATATATAAATCTGTGAGACTACTGAACTACAATACTTTCCCCTGAATCACTACTGTCCTTTCAATATCCAGTTCACCATTAAACTGCAAAGTCACTTAAAATTATCATACTCTAAACGGTAAGGCCGCATACGATGCCGTGCAGGTCTCTGCAGGCCCACAATAACAATGTTTCAAAAATTTTTTCAACACGAGCAATTGCCAATGGCCTTATAATACATTGTTTGTGGTGTTATTCATTCAAACACATGATGGTACTTACAGTTCACAGGCAGTGAAAAATGAATACAGAGCAGACACACCCACCACTACACACTGGTAACAGGCCATCAACCACATTCATAATTGTTATGAGCATTACTAGACAGATACTCTGTTTCTATATACTGTACATACAGTGGTCTCGAGTAAATTTCCCTTACAATTGGGAACTTCTGTCAACATAAATGTCTGCCGTATCTGAAGGAACCTATTCTTGTAAAGTACAGTGAAAGGGCAGTGGAGCGCCATTTTCCAAGGGTTATTTTTAGTGAAAGGCGGGAGTTTTGAGGCGTCCGGGATGAGGAACTGCTGTTGTTGAGGCAGTCCTTCTAAGGTATCCAGTCTCCTGGTAACGGCAGATAGCATTGAGCTAATCTGTTCTAAGACAACCCTTGACATCATATTAGTGAGGGCTACCGGGTCGAAGTTGGCCGGGGCCACTGAGGAAGTTGGCTGCACTCCCGGGTCCTGAGAAGTAGAGGAGGTGCTAGGTGAGCCACTTCAGGCTCCGGGGAGGGAAGTCTTCTTTGACTTGGTTGTTTTGGGAAGGGTAGGATTCTTGAGAGTCCTAACTAAGGGTCTCTTCTGAGACTTAACCTTGGGGGGGAAACGGGTGTGATCTTGGGGTAGATTCACGGTTCTCATCAAAACCTAGAAAGGAAGAAGTATTAGATGCCGAAGAAAAAGATGGGCTAAGAAGAGGGATCTTAGCGCCGGACCCACCTGCCTCACCTACCTCCTTACCTGTCTCCGGTTCGTCCAAAACCATGGGCTCCAAGTCCAAATTCAGAGCTGCAACATTGTCCTCAATGGGTTCGGGGTCGACACCGAGGTCAGTATCCTGATCGAGAGCAAGGTCCAGGGTTGCTGTAATGTCGGCGATAATAGGGGCTGCCACTTCTTTAGGCACTGCTGCAGAAGATTTTGCGTTGGGATAGATCAGGTTGCAGTAATCTTCAGAGAGGACGTAAGGTTTCTTGGCCTTAACGTTACGGGCGAAGCCGCCTACCCAAACTTTCAAGGTTGCTCTTGCTGTGGTCTTAGCCGCTTGAGAACTCTGAAAGAACGGGGATAAGGTTAGCAAACCCGGGAGACGGAGCTGAAAAATGATAACCAAAGGTTCATTATATAAAGCAAGAGGAATGTACGTAGAAAAAATGACCTATAAAGGACTCACTGATTCCGAAGAGAGGGTGGAGACAAGGTCGTAACAGACAAGGCAGTTGTCGGGGTGCCAAACTATCAGGTCATCCATTTGAATCCCACAGTCGGCGTGAGATCTACAGACCTCATATCCGCAGGGCTGGCGAAGGACGGCCGCGCAGGCTGTCATCCGACAGCGGACCACCTGTAAAAAGGAATAGTCTAT
>NC_090738.1:48729434-48769434 GCF_036898095.1 Palaemon carinicauda
ATTGGTCAATATTCGAGCGGGCCGAGCTGTGATTGGTCAATATTCGAGCGGGCCGAGCTGTGATTGGTCAATATTCGAGCGGGCCGAGCTGTGATTGGTCAATATTCGAGCGGGCCGAGCTGTGATTGGTCAATATTCGAGCGGGCCGAGCTGTGATTGGTCAATATTCGAGCGGGCCGAGCTGTGTTTGGTCAATATTCGAGCGGGCCGAGCTGTGATTGGTCAATATTTGAGCGGGCCGAGCTGTGATTGGTCAATATTTGAGCGGGCCGAGCTGTGATTGGTCAATATTCGAGCTGGCCGAGCTGTGATTGGTCAATATTCGAGCTGGCCGAGCTGTGATTGGTCAATATTCGAGCTGGCCGAGCTGTGATTGGTCAATATTCGAGCTGGCCGAGCTGAGATTGGTCAATATTCAACTTTTGGAACGTAAGAGGGCTTTGATTGGTAATTATTCATAAAGTTGGATTGTTAGAAGGCTCCGATTGGTCATTATAGCACTTTGAAGAGTTCTGATTGGTCAATATTCCAAATTTATCCAAAAGTTAACATAGAATTTTGGCCAGCATTGGGCGCAACCCAAATTACTTGATTTTGGAATATTAGTAGAATGGTCCTTTCCCGTTCCGAGGTCATCAACAAAATTTTCCCTATTAAAATTATCAGGTCGTCAACAGTGCTGGGGGGGGGGGGGGATTCAGCAGATCCAGGGGATGGGGCGTCAGTGTTTGAAGGGTCCATAGTTAAGGGGGGGGATTTATTTATTTTTCTTTTTATTTTATCTGCTTGAGAATTTTAAGAAAGTATCATACATTGGAAAGGAAAGTTGTATTCTCCACTATCAGCACAATGAGAGTATACTTCCCAGATAGTCCACTCCATACCCTACCCGAAGGATAGCACCAAAACAGATATAGAGGCACAGGTGTAAGCTAAACCCGCCTGTTAGGACTGAGACCAAGGAAATATGGAATCATCCTCCCCATATCTGTAATGATGAGCTTCTGACCAGAAGCCAAGAGTCCCACCTCAAGGATTGGATCCCTCCGGATTCTGATGACCCAACCTTTGAGAGTAGTTCCCCCAAAAAGGTCCAAACCATCTCTGGGATGGCTGAGACCATCCAATACTCTCATATATAGCGTTGAATGCAAATACCTCCCAACCGTGATCCCTTCTCCCATTCATCTAAGCAGGCAGTAATAACGAATGTGGAAATGTCCACGCCATTTAAGTAAAATAAAAATACATAAATAAATGAATGATCAAATGAAATAAATATATCATACATCTACATATTTACATATATTTAAACTTAAGAAATAATACTCATAGAGTTAGGATAGCAAGAGAAAAGAAAGTTGATAAAATTAAGATAAAAACGAAGTAATATTGAGCTGAAGGAATAGAAGAAAGGGAGAGAAATTTAGATTCGAACTTGGGGAGCAATTTCGACAAGTTCAAGAGCCCTCTTGCCCGTTACAATTCCTCAACAATATGAAGAAACCACATGACTGCATCAAGGCATTCTCTCAAGAGGGAAAGTTAGCTATGTACGAATCAACAGGGGCTTGGCATTCGGCACCCCATAGGGGTGGAGGTGATCTGTGCACTTTCTCTGACGTAGACTTCCTTCTGGTGTCTTGACTCCCAATTAACAAGCTCGATGAGGGTTCCAAAGGGGACCAAGTGGTAGCTCTGACTGCAACTGTCATGGGTTTTGGTGCTGGAGGTGCCTACTTCAGAGCCTTCAGGATATCAGCCATGAAGGTAGATGACCACAAAGGAAGCTCTGTCTCCCTAGATCCACCTTGGAGGTCCCTAGACGAGTTTCTTGGGTGAAACTTTAGCAGGATGTGCAGCCAACGGAGGAGATAACCTCTGAAGCAGAGGAATATCTTCCTTTGGACGCGGAGGAAGGTCCGTACTAATAGGAACGTTTACAAACTTTTTTGGTGGGTCCTTAAAAATTCTGGGAAGTATCTTGGTCTTCTGCCCTCTTAATGAGAGAATGCCTTGATGAAGTCATTGAGCTTCAGCACGGCATTTCACTCCCGTGCTGAATCTTGGTGACGGGCAAGAGGGCTCAAGAACTTCGGGAAATTGCTCCCCCAGTTCGAATCTAAATTTCTCTTTCATCTTTTTCTTCTGCTTAATATTACTTCGACCTTCTCCTAATTTTATCAACTTTCTTTCATCTTGCTGTCCTATCTCTATGATTATTATTCTTCTTAGTTATATATATATATATATATATATGTAGATGTATGCATATATATATTTATTTATTTTATTTGTTCATTTATTTATTTATCTATTTTTTTCTATTTTATTTAATTGGCGTGGATATTTCCACATTCGTTATTACTGCCTGCTTAGATGAATGGGAGAAGGGATCACGGTTGGGAGGTATTCGCATTCAAAGCTATATATGAGACTATTGGATGATCTCAGCCATCCCAAAGATGGTTTGGACCTTTTTGGCGGAACTACTCTCAAGGGTTGGGTCATTGGAATCCAGGGGGATCCAATCCTTGAGGTGGGACTCTTGGCTTTTGGCCGGAAGCCCATCATTACAGATATGGGGAGGATGATTCCATATTACTTTGGTCCCAGTCCTAACAGGCGGGTTTAGCTTACACCTGTGCCTCTATATCTGTTTTGATGCTATCCTTCGGTTAGGGTATGGAGTGGACCATCTGGGAAGTATACTCTCATTGTGCCGATAGTGGAGAATGCAAATTTCCTTTCCAACGTATGATACTTTCTTATAATTCTCAAGCAGGTACCCCAACAAAACAACAACAAAAAACATGAAAATCCCACCCTTAAATATGGACCCTTCAGATACTGACTCCCCATCCCCTGGATTTGCTGACTCCCCCCCCCCCCCCGGCACTGTTGACGACTTCTGCTACTGTAATTAAGGAAAATTCTGTTGACGACTTCTGCTACTGTAATTAAGGAAAATTCTGTTGACGACCTTCGAACTAAAAAGGACCACTCTACTGATGTTAAAAAATCTAGCAATTTGGGTAACACAGGGAAACTACGATTCCTTCATGTTTCCCAAATCCCATTAGAGACAAATTATGATGATATATATAGAGCATTTGAGTGCTATGGATTGATAAAGGAAATAAGGATGAGACTTGGAGATGAAAAATGGGACTCTTGGATATCTTTTGAAAGTCATGATGAAGCGTTTAATGCCATAAGTAATATTAGTAGTATCAAAATTAACGAATTGAACATCATGGGAGCTCTTTGTGATAAGGTCCCAAAGGAATTGGATGTGTACAAACCTGTTGATTGGTTTGAAAAAGATAGAAATGTACCCATGCCTTCACAGAGAAAACCCAAACCACCAATGTGGCTCTTAGCTGAACTTAAAGGGATAATAGGGAATTATTTTAAGATATGTAAGTTTATCCCAAAAAAAGTAGGAACCATAGCACCTGGAGATATATCTCGGTTTGGGAAGAATAGTTATCTCATCCATGCCAAATCTTCGACTCAGTCTGCAATACTGTCTAACTTACAGACAGGCAGTGATGAAATTACATTGGAAATGAAACCTCATCTAAATTTTAGTTATGGAAGGGGAGTGGTCTTTAATAAGAACCTGTACGAATTTACAGAGGAGGAGATACTTTCTATGTGTCCATTAAATGTATGGAAAGTGCCTAAGGTTCCTGGAACTTCAATGATTATACTTACTTTCCAGTATGCTGATGTACCTTTCCATATTTTTATTGAAAGTGAAAGGATTAAAGTTCGGCCTTTCAAACAAAAGCCCCTGCAATGTTTTAATTGTTTTAAATTTGGACACCCATCCAAAGTTTGCAAAAATGGAAAAATGTGTGGTATTTGCCCCAAAACTTATCATGGAGAATGTACACTTGAGGCCAGGTGTTCAAATTGCAATTTGAATCTTAAATCAACTGATAGGAGAACTGTATAAGTTGGAGGAAGCTGCCCTAAACAAATCAAGTTTAGAACACATATGTGTGGGACATGCAAAAAGACTGTTGAATAAATCAACCAGCTATGCAAAGGCCTTAAAATCAAAGGTAAATTTACCACAGGAGACAGCAACCCCACCTAGCACTGCCAGTAATCCTAAGAAAAGAAATACAACCTCTAATAATAAAGTACTGCATGACAAGGTAATCATATTGCCTTCTGAGGCTCTGCCACAGCGTATTAAAAATGGGTCATTGCCCATTTCTGTACAGCCTTCGTCCCCCATTACCAACAATAGTACTAACCTCTCCCAGGCCATGTCCTTGCCTGATTTGATGGAGATGCCACCTGACACCAAGTTACCAGGTGCACCTGTATTGGGGAAGGTGCAAAAACCTGGTAGCTCAAAACCTACTAATCGGAAAAGAGAGAGACCTCCATCTCTCTCGCCCCCTTCCATAAGAAATATCAAAATTACGACGTCAAATAAATATGATGATTTGTCTGTTGATATTTCTGATCTGGAAGTCAATTTAAATAAATCGGAAGTTCAAGTGGAGGTCCACCAACATCCTCAACAATCATATCAAAAAGACAAAAAGAAAATCATAAATGCTAAACCCAATCTATCAAGACCCTCTTTAATAAAACCACCTAAAAATAGTGTTAGATCAAAAACTGCTAATGGGAAGACTCCATCCAAGGGGTCTACCAAATTATAAACCATAGTTTTTTCCTCCATTTTGCAATGGAATTGTCAGGGTTTAAGGGCCAAATATGAAGAACTTAAGCTCCTTATTCACGAGCATTTCCCCATAATTATTTGTCTACAGGAGAGCAAACTTGATCATAATACCCCCTGTCCTCGCGAATATATTAGTTATAGGACACCATATGATCACCAAGTGGGGAGCCATGGCGGAAGTCTCATACGTTCGTCGAGATGGTCCCCAAGTTTCTCTGTCTATTCGTACACCTCTGCAGGCAGTGGTTGTACAGATTGACATAGGGCGAAAATATACAATTTGTTCTCTGTACTTGCCTCCAAATGATAACATTTTGTATGACAACTTAGTGGAGGTGATTCAACAACTCCCTCAACCTTTTCTTTTACTTGGAGATTTGAATGGTAGATATCCTTTGTGGGGTGATGTTTTTAGCAAACACGAGGGGAAATATCATATCATCAATTGTGGAGAATGAGGATGTGGAACTCCTTAATACAGGAGAGCCCACACAGTTTCATGTCCAGACAGGTACCTTGTCATGTATTGACCTATCAATCGTAAGCTCTAATTGCCTTCTCGACTTCGATTGGAGAACATTATATGATTGGCATACTAGTGATCACGTACCAATCATTATAAACACCAACAATGGTCCACCTTTACAGTGATCGCCACAATGGAATCTTGACAAGGCGGACTGGGATAAATTTCGGGAGCTAAGCGAAATTGAGGGGGATGCAGGACAAGTTGAAAATATCGATGATGCCATAGACTTACTGAATGGAACTCTCCATACAGCAGGAGTCAATTCAATTCCCAAAACAACAGGGTTATTCAAACGACGACCAGTCCCGTGGTGGTCTTCAGAACTAACTGCCCTCCACAGAGCCACAAGAAGATCTTTAACACGATTGGGTAGACGCAGAACTGATGAGAATTTAATTATGTACAAAAAATGTAGAGCACAGTTCCGTCGTGCCATGAAAGAAGCAAGGCGCCAGTCATGGATGTCTTTTGTTTCCTCCATTAACAGTAGAACACCACCATCTTCTGTGTGGAGGAAAGTAAAAAAGATAGCTGGCAAATTCACCCCCAACCCACCACCAGTGTTGAAGGTGAATGGCCAGTATGTAACTGAAGCAAATGATGTTAGCAATGCCCTGGCTAATCATTTTTCAAATGTATCCAGCAAGTGTGAAGGAGCCCCTGGTCACCAGTATAGGAGCACTGAAGAAAAGAAAATTTTAAATTTTGCAACAAGAAGGGAAGTCGTATAATTCTCCTTTCACTGAAAGAGAACTTGATTCCGCACTTGCTCATTGCAATGATACAGCCCCTGGACCCAATGGAATTCCATATGCAATGATTAAACATGTACATTTTAATACAAAGCTATTTATTTTAAGTATTATTAATAGAATATGGCATGATCATAGTTACCCAAGTGTTTGGGAACTAGCCATTATTTTAGCCTTTTTAAAACCCGGTAAAGACAAGTTTTTAGCAGCAAACTATCGTCCTATTGCATTGACATCTTGTTTATGTAAAATCATGGAGAAGATGGTCAATGCAAGGCTGATGTGGTACCTTGAAAAGAAAGGTATTTTATCACCGATTCAATGTGGATTCCGAAAAATGCACTCAACGACTAATGTGTTGATACGACTAGAGTCTTCTATTTGTGAAGCCTTTGCTTCCAAACAGCACCATGTTACAGTATTTTTTGACCTTGAAAAGGCATGTGATACCACATGGAGATATGGTATACTTAAAACCATTCATGAATTGGGATTGAGAGGAGAGTTGCCACTATTTATTCAGGCATTTCTTTCACATAGAGTTTTTCAAGTGAGAGTTGGGAAACTCGATCAGAGAGTAAGTGCCAGGAAAAAGGAGTTCCTCAGGGTAGTGTGCTGAGTGTAACCCTTTTTGCACTAGCAATTATTGGGATATCCTCAGCCATTCCCCAGGATGTTCTCTCAACATTATTTGTGGATGATCTCTCAATATCATTTGCTGGCACTAGAATGGCAATGGTTGAGAGAAAAATCCAACTCTCTATTGATAAAATTATCCAGTGGGCTGACATGAATGGATTTAAGTTTTCGACAGGTAAAACTACCTTTGTCCATTTTTGTCGTATCCGGGGAGTACATCCAGACTCGGATATATACATTAAAGGTCAACGGATACCATGTGCAAGAGAAGCTAAATTTTTAGGTTTGATATTTGATTGTAGGCTTACATGGGTTTCTCACTTAAAAGCATTAAAAGCTAAATGTGTTGAAGCTCTGAATATCTTAAAAGTATTGTCCCATACATTGTGGGGGGCAGACCGCAATACTATTTTAAAATTATACAAGGCCTTGATTTTTTCCAAAATTAGTTACGGTTGCGAGGTATATTCTTCAGCCACCCCAAGCCGGTTAAAAATACTCGATACATCATGCAGGTATTAGATTGTCTACTGGAGCTTTTAAAACCTCCCCTATCCCAAGTCTCCTTGTTGATGCTGGAGAGTTACCTCTAGACCTTTACCGAATGTCTTCCATTCTTCGGTATTGGTTTAGATTGCAAAGACTCCCTAACTCTCTAGCCTTTCAGACTGCAAGCCTTGTAAGACATGCATCATACTTTGAGTTGCACCCAAAATCTCCTCAACCTTATGGCTTTCGGGTGAAACGATTATTAAATAGTCTGGATATAATTAGAAATAAGGTACTTCCATTCAAGGTATCATCAACGCCTCCATGGAAGTTACCAGAGATATCTTTTTGTAAATATTTTATAGGAGATAAGAAGAATATGTCAGACCTAGAAGCTAGGTCTCATTTTATGGAACATGTTGAAGAACATAAGGGATAGACTATTATATATACTGATGGCTCCAAATCTGATGCTGGCGTTGGATTTGGAGTACATAGTAATGGTTTTAATTGTAGAGGTGCACTTCCTCTGACCGCTTCCATATTTACTGCCGAACTGTATGGCATACTAACCGCTATTGAAAAATAGCTTTGGAAAAGGAGGGTAATTTTACAATTTTTAGTGATGCAAGGAGTGTCCTTCAAGCTATGGAAGTTTTTAAGTCTAA
Source organism: Palaemon carinicauda (assembly GCF_036898095.1). Lineage (NCBI taxonomy): Eukaryota > Metazoa > Arthropoda > Malacostraca > Decapoda > Palaemonidae > Palaemon > Palaemon carinicauda. The sequence goes on from NC_090738.1 coordinate 48,737,223, forward strand.
TAACCCTTTAGTTTTAAAGATTTTAGAATGGCTTTTCATTATTGGACGGAGAGGTATAACAGTTCAATTTTGTTGGGTTCCAGCACATGTAGGTGTGTCCGGGAATGAGAAGGCAGATTCACTGGCTAAGGAGGCTGCATCCGAGTTGCTGCCAAGAAGGTATCCCATTCCCTGTAATGATTTCTTACCTGACATCAAGAAATTGGTCTGCAATAAATGGCAACAGCAATGGGATAGTCAAGATGGCAATAAAATGCGAGAGATAACAAATGACATATCTCCTTGGAGGTATAATATGATGCCCCGAAAATGAAAGACGTCTCTTTGTCGTCTCCGTATTGGTCACACTCGGTTGACACACGAGTCTCTGCGGAAGGGCCAACACCAACCGTATTGTGACGACTGTTTAGTACCTCTAACAGTAAGGCATTTGTTGACCGAATGCCCCAATTATAACAACTTGCGGAATAGATATTTGTTTGAGGCTCGAGGTGAGGGTGGCAGGTTCATCCTTGCCAAGATTCTTGGAAATGATGTGTCCTACCATGCAAGTGGCATTTTTAGATTTATTTCAGAAGCAGGTCTTCTGAAAAATATTTAACTTTTATGACATTCAATTTTTATGATTTTAATTGAATACTTTTATTTTTTATTTTATTTTATTTCTTATTTTTGTATACATAAATTAAATGTTACCGGCGTCAATGACCTCAGATGTCAGGATGCCTGAAAACTTTAAATCAATTAATCAATCTTGGTCTTCCGCTGGAAGTGGAAGACGTAGAAGGGAGAGAGGAATGTGTTGGATTCGCACTTGCTCGTGATCCCGACACATCTACTCGTGAAATGTTCGTGGATTTGTTCGTGATATCACAAGATTCACGTGCAAACTCGCGAACTTCACGCGTCTACGGTTGAGTTTCGCTATCAGAAGTCTCACGACTTCCTGGTGCCCCAGAGGAGCACCTACGTCCAACGAAGTCGGTAGAGGACGCCTCTGAGTACAAACTACTCTTAAAGGAGAACACACCACATCAGGACGCATCTCCAAGCGGCGCGTAGGCTAGCACTTACCTAAGCTAAGACTCCACAGGCTTTTTAAAGACACTGAGGGTTCAGCTGAATGCCTGTCTGAGGTGTGGTCAAGCTCATCAACGTGTTCGGTCCGAGGTCTGGCTGAGGGGCTGTGCGCTAGAGGACTGCGCGTACGCCTACCTCTACCTCTAGACGAGGAACGTGTACACCTTAATCGTGAATGCGTGGTTCGTGATCTTGATGTTCGTGAACGTGAGCGTCTCGCTCCCGTTCGAGATGGTGTGAATAACACGAGTGCCTATCTCGCGAGTATGAGTGTTGGTCTCGCAAACGTCAACATACATTACACTATATAAATAGTATATAAGAATATATATGGAAAAATATTACAGAGACGGTAGAAAAAATATACTGAAAATGTACGTTCTAAGTAGTCCATAAAAGGGTATATTAAAAAAATGGTATATTCAAGGGTTACCGATATTTATCAACAAAGGTAAATTCAATTAAGTCCATAAATAGTTTATGAACAGATATTAACTAAGAAAATATACTTGGAAGGGTATAAAATATAGATTTACCTTTTGTGCAGGCAATAAATTGGTATGTAATAAAAATACTACATTCCATTAGCTCCTACCTACTGTATATGTATCAAGATGAAATGTGAAGTCACGGAAGGGCATATAAATAGTATATATGAATGTATTAAACGAGAAGAGTATATAATAAATATGAAATAATAATACATTCCAAGTAGGCCATAAATTGACATAACACGAATAGTACATAACATGGACAATGATATATCAAGAAAAAATATGAAATCAATCAACTGCACATATATTGTATATCAGGAAAAATAACAAATTTCACAAGGCCATAACAATATATGAAAAATAAAAGATTCGTGTTGTGCCATAAATATACGAGAAAAAAAAATATGAAGCCAAAGATACATAGGTAAAACACATTTTTCTCCAATTCATGGTACATAATAAAGGGAGAATAATCTTCAGGTAACAATGCAGAAATAAAATCAGCTAAATACGTACAACAAATTTTAAGATTATAAATTTCATTTAGTATACGTGAATAAAGAATGTAATGTGAAATAAAAGTAGGAAGTATGAGGAGAGGAGTGTGCATCTCATACTGTAAGACCTTCCAGGCCACTTTACATCATAGCATCTGTCCTTATTTCAAGTGAGACTAGTTTTCATACTCTTGCACCATCAATCTCGGTTGTCTCGGGCTTCTGTTGTTGTGTAGAAAAGTATATTAGGTTGAGAATGAATCAAAAGCTTATGAAAATGATGATTGTTTTTACAGGGGTACCAACAGATGTTTAAGAAATAGTTGACCCTGACAACAATAGTGCACTGCTCTAAAATATGGACTGGGAATATAGAAAAGAACAGGCATGAATGTGTGCAGTGGAAAGGAATTACTTGAGAGAAGCACATGACTGTTGTAAGTTTGTACAGTACAAATGGAGTAAAAAGCAGAATGAAGGGTATGTGATGGACACTAAGGTGCTGCTTTAATACCAAGATGCATATCCTTTATTCTTTGAAATGAAAAGTGATACAATTTAGGGGAATGCCAAAATTCTAAATTAAGTTCACTGCTAGCCATCTACTTAGGACAGCCTTTTCTTGGTCATTGTATTTGATAAGCAATAATGGATAAACTGTGAGTGTTGTTCATTAATCAGACACATTCTCACTATACCTTACCTGGACAATATTTTTTTCGGCAGTGTACCCTTCCTCTTCTTTTACCTGGTCTCATCTCACTCTTGTGATGCCATATTGTATATGTACAACACATTCTACCTCTTCACTATAACCCCACACCAGGGTTCCATTAATAAATCTCTTGAATGCCGATTTAAAGTCCATATCTGCAAAGAAGTAGTTAACTTATAATAGAGCAATAAATAGTTTGTAAAAATCAATTGTCAATAAAAAATTGAAGTATTTCTTTGTTGGCTCAAAAACTTCTATTAAAAATATCTGCCATTGAAAGTGATGTCATTGGTAAAATTAGATATAAAACAGTTATGATAGCTAAGAAAATTTCCCATGTATAACATTTAAGAAGCAGTCCCAGACTAAAATTTGTTGAAAACATTCCCCTCTGCTTTATAAGGGCTTGGGACCTTCTAACATTCTAAAAATGGAATGTTTCCACGTTAAAATGTTAGGTAGCATTAAAATGTTTTTTTTTTTTTTTTTTTTTTTTTTTGTGGTGAGTGGTTTCTATTTAAAGGTGTTGACAGATTTAATTCTGATTTAGCTTTTTGGCCAACCTGTGGGATGAATGTTTCTATTTGTTTTTTGCACTCCACTTTTCGGCCATCTGGGCCCGCCACTCCTTGTACGATATATCCGATGTCTCCCTGCATAACCAGTTCCCAAAATACTGGGTGTGGCTATCTGGGTTCCGCTCTTTGCCACACTTACGGCAAGTTATCTTCTCCTTCACGCAAACATACCTTTTACACGCTATTCCGGCAGCTTCTTTCCCACGTATCTTGTTCTGGTAACACTTCATTGACCTAGGGATATTAGACTGCGAAATGGTACCAGGAGGAGGAGGCAGTGGGACCAGGAACTAGAGGTACGAGACCAGCAGTTGAGAAGGAGGCTTGTGGGGCAGGAAGCAGAGGCACAAAACCAGATGTTGAAGCATAGGAGTTGGGGGCCGGAAGCAGAATAACCAGGCTAGGTGTTGAACCGTAGGTGCTGGAGGCTGAAAGAAGAGAAACGAAACCAGTTGTCGAGGAAGATGTGGTGGGGGCTGGAAGCAAAGTAACGAGTCTAGTAGTTGAGCTGGGAGTGGGAAGCAGACGAACAATACCAGGTGTTGAACATGCAGCAGTCGGGGCAGGAAGTATATTAGCCAAACGTCTGGTGTTGGCCTGGCCTGTAGTAATTGTTGGCAGTGTGTGCACGAACAGCTGCGCCAAGGTCTGTGTGGGCATGCTTGCTAGTTTGGTTTTGGGTTTCAGGATTGGTGCAGTGGTATCCAGTTTGGGCTTGGGAACTGTAATTCCCTACTGCAAGACCTGGTTTTCTTGGTGCTTGGATTTCTTGTTGTGCCTATAGAATGACACAGACCCAGATTCATTAAGGCATGAAGCTTCATCTACACAAATATAATAACAAATATAGTACAAGAAGTTGTTTGCTATATGTAGGTATGTTGTACAACTCTAGGCCAATAATGAATAGAAATAAACTTTCGCTCGCCTACCACTGACCCAGAGTAGTCTAGTTGATGTCAAATAACTGTGTCCTAGTGTTTCCCATAACGCAGCCGGTATCGAGCACCTTATGCCTGATGCCCCGATATGCACGGCAGACTAGTCCACCGGTGAATCGTGGCATTCTTTTTCCGTTTTGGCGACGGGTACTCGGCGCACAGTTTCGTTATGAAGCTCTCTACGTAGCGGTTGGAGTTTGGCCATTGTGCTGGCCCTGAATTTTGGCCAACAAAACATCTGCAATAAAATAATATAAATCTATATAGTGTGCTTTCTATCTATGAAATTGAATTTTATTTGCATATCAATTATGGACTCTGTTAATAAATGGTATGAGTGAACCACCAACGTTTGGGAGCTTATGACACCAGGAGCCACGGGGGACTTAGCAGCCTTGAACCTGCCTGATGGTTTCATCTTGTGACGTGGCGAGAAGAGGGTGGGCCTGTGATCCATGTTGTCCAGGTTTTGCCACAATTTGACAATCTCTTCGCCTGGTCATTTGTCAGAGGACCTGTCTGGCTTTTCAAGGAAAATAGAAACTGAGCCAGATCCTCAACACGATTGTATCCCGCCATATTGTGCTGGTCAAGAGATTCCTGAATAAAAAAACATTCCCTGCTATAATGTCAATAGGCATAAAAGTGTAGTGTATAAATATGTAACAAATGATATTTATATCTTGATATTTGCGGTGTAATTTATCTTTGAGGAGTCACGATGAGTAGGTGTTTCACCACCAGTGGAAGTACTAGGTATGTCTTGTGGTGAAGACGTAGAAACCAGCGTTGTAGCTGAAGATGGCTCATTAACTGTAATAAGCGTGCGTTTGCTGCTGGTTTGGGATGCCGAGTCCTCGTCGGGTATATCCCAGCATACTGCACTTGTCAACAGGTTCCTGAATAAAAAGACATTCCATGAAATAAAGTCAACACTGACTAATAGTTATTTCAAGAAATAGTATCAGGATATATGTAGTCTAATTCACCTCTTGGGAGTCATGATGTGTCGTTGTCTCCCCCGGAAGAAGTACTCGGGATGTCGTGAGGTGGATTCGGAGGAACCACCTCTGCCATTGCAGATGCCTCTTTAGAAGGACTCTTGAAGAGTTTGCATTTGACAGCAGATTCCTGAATAAAAAATTCCATGTAATAATGTTAAAACACACCTAAAATACTGTTACCTATAATCATTTAAAGATATATTATCATGATATGGGTGGTCTAATTTACCTTTGGGGAGTCGTGAAGTGTTGTCGTCTCACCATCTGTGCCATCCTCAGTCAGCGTTGCCTGCATGTTTGATGTAAATGGCGCTCTGTCAGGACTCTTGAAGAGTCTACATTTGATGCTGGATTTTCTTGTTCGGGGCTCCAGATCATATGTAGAGAGGGTGTGGTCATTTGTAGCACTACCAAGCTCGTCAAAACCCTCATCATCATCTTCCGAAAAGTCTTCCAGATCACACGACTCCTCGCTGTCTGGGTCAAGCGTCAGATCTTGAAAAGCTTCGCATGTTTTGTTGTATAGGTATTCTATACCTATGAGTTCACCTGGAAAAAAGAAAATACTTTCACTGAGAGGTCTACATCTGAAAATTGGCCAACTTTGTTATCATACGACAAAAGGGCTATGTGACATAGCCATGGTTATATGAAATAAATGACAGTTTAATTTGAATATTAATATATTTAAGCATTTGTTTCTTGTTGGCCCTTTTCTTAGTTTCTTAAGAAATTATTTTTGGATAGTCTTAAAACATTCGATAAATTACATACAGTTCTGGTTTCATTTAGCCCCCTTCTACTGTACAGTACTTAAGTAGTGTATGTTGTATAACAATGATATAACATAAAGACCTGTGTATTGACTAGGACTAAAGTACGAGGGGTGGATCGGCTTCCCAAAGACTGTTGCTGAGGTCATTAGTTCAGTGGCTGCCTTCAGCAGGCCACTCTAGAGTTCCCTAGATGTAGAGCAGGGAGACACATCCATCTCTACTGCAGCATTAGCCCTGTCCTCGTTCCAGCGTGAAAGTCCCTCCAGCAGGTATGCCTGAAAGTGCATACCGCTTGCAGTCGTTCTTGTAAATGAACGTTACACTATTAATCTTTAAGTACGTTTATTTATTTATGTGTACAACACTCTATTCAATACATATTTTTAAATACAGGGATGTGTAAATGTTTCAAATACTGTACAGTATCCTGGTGTGAACCTGTTCAGGTGGAGGTGGAAAGACTCCAGAGATGTGGAACCTGTAGCACATCTCAAGACAGGCAGCATAATGCCCCCTTTCCGCAGCTTGGCCGTCTCCGTGTACAAAGGGATCCCCTCTGGGTCGTGTATGCAGGCCACGTGATGTTTCTGAGATGCCCCAATGTCCCACATGCGGTTAGCGTCCAGCAGCGGAACACCCAGCGTGTCCCGGCCCTGATCGCCCCTCAACGCCAACAGTAACTCATCGATCAAATGGGTAGTCTCCTCTACACCACGTGTCCTGCGTCGGCAGTGGAGGGCCAGTTCATTTCGTGTGATACGATCCCACACATCATAGTCGGAGGGAACCCGAATTATCTGTTCCAGGAGCTCGGCACGCTTGGCTTGTTTTAGACGTTTAATGTCCTCAGCGCTCCACTCGAATATGCAGGCCTAGAGTCGGCTCATGAATAAGCCATACAGTGGGTGGAAGTCGGTGGTGACACCAGCCGCGAAGAGTGTCATGAAATGCCATACGTCCTGCCGGATTTTCAGGTCTGGCCATTCTCTGAACATGCTCTGCATGGCTAACTTTTTCCCACAGCAGTTTCGGTCCACATATAGAGTATGAGGAGGCGGAGTGACACCTGCATCCGTGTACCTACGTATGAGGCCCTTTACCATGGGTTCTATGCTGTAACCCTCGCTAGCAGTAAGAACGCTCATCAGCACCTGACCGTATTCGTTGCCAATATTAGTGTCCCACGATGCAGTCCGGGCACTGTGTCCACCCAGTTTCTTCACCATCTTGAACAAATCAAAACAAATAATTATAAGTAAATGGAAAAGTTAATGATTACTGTATAGCATTCTCTGAAAAATATTTGATTATATACTGTATTTTAAATAAATGGAAATGTTAATAATCATAATAATCTCCGAAAAATATTTGATTATATACTGCACTGAGAGTACTGCAGTATCTATTTATCACTATCAGTATTAACTAAATAGCAATAATGTTTAAGTAATAAAATCTATTAATATCTAAAAATAGAAATAACAATAGCTAATATTAATATTACTTTACAGTTCTAAATTCTAGAATACTATTGTATATACCTTTTTGGTGGAATCCATCTTCAGTATGTTCCTAAAGTCAGAGGTTATACTTGGCTTGACCGTGTCTAGCCTTGTGATGACATCATTAGAGTACACCGTCAGTAGCCAGCCCACGTGAGGAAGTTCAGGGGGGGGGGGGGGTCCCGTGGGTTTCGGCACAATAAGAGAGTTCTTGGCAGCGGCATCCATGATGGTTACACAGTCGGTCATGTAGTTATTCACTCTCATGCCATGCCACAGTGTGCTCCTCCACCAGCTTCTTGCGTATGTGGGCGACGCTGTTCCCTAGTCCACACTGGCGCATTAGTATTGCCACCCGCAGGTCGCAGGCATAGCGGTAAGTTAAGAGAAAAGGGAACTTTCCACGGTGTCCCACGTCCAATTGGCTAGTGATGGTGCCACTCCAGCTGATCAACTTGGCCTTGCACCAACCACACTCCGGATATTTGGCAGCCAAGTTTTGATACCCATCAATATCCAGAACTTGCCGTACTTGGGGGTAGATCCCAGTGGAGGTCAGCTGATGGCCCTCTCAGATTGAATTTGGACAGCACAGACGTACCTTCCATAGTTTACGAGGCATCCACAGCAACAGGCTTGTTGCAAAGTAGCTGTCTGGTCGTGGTAATTGGGTGGGTATCAGAGACGGCTCGGGGGAGACCACCAAAGCTTGTTCACACGCTCCCAGGCGAGCTCCGGCTTCCCTCTGTTAGACACCTTGAATAGCGTCCGGGAAATCTATTGATGGTCAGACTTTGGTAATGTCGTCTTCCATCCCTCTGGCAGTACCACATCTGTTGATTAATTGTTTTGTTAAATTTGAATATAAATACAAATATATATTTACAGTCAGGACAAAATATATAGACAATGATTTACACTCATCATTACATGAGAATAATAGTTGCATTATAGTACATAAAATAGCTTGTATCGCACCATCAACGTGACTTTGCTTGTGAAACTGTGATGGGGTTTCCTGGGCTGCTAGTAGATTCATACAGCTCAACAGCTGTCACCAGGGCTTCATCATCAATATCATCACTTGGACTTGGTGTTGCTGGAAAAGGATAAACAATGAATAACAGTTTTATGGTGAGTAATAACTGATATGAGTGAATTCTCGGCACAATACAATGTATGGAATTTTCACTGAAAAATTGCTTCTTCGTGTACTCAATTAAATACTGTGTTGATATATATTTAGCATTCAGAAATGGAAAAATTTAGAAATTTAATATTCTACATGGTGTACATTAACTTTAAGAACAAAAACTTCTGTATGAAAATCATGGGCGATAATTGATAACTTATGAGTGTTCTGAATTGTCAGACATCAGATTATCACCATACCTTACCTGGACACTGCCTTTGTTTGGGTACCCTTCATCTTCCTAGTTTTGCCTTTCGTACTAGGGTACGAGAGAGTCTTGCCAACCAGTAGCGAGGACTTCCCAGGTGCCGATGGATTAATATCGTCAATGGACTTCCGCTTCCCAGACATTGATGCTTGGGCGCTGTCAGATGGCCTCTTGCTACTTAGAGATGGCTTGACAGCCGTCTTTTTCTGACGTGAGTGTCTTTCTTTCTCCTTTAATGCAACAGCCTCCTTGCCTTCATCGAAGGACAAAATGTACCGTTTTTACCTCCGACCGCAGGCAGTCTACCATCTAGCCAGCATAACCCAATCCATTCTCCAGCATCCACTTGAAAGTCTGACCCCTGTAGATGCCAAACTGTAGCCTGTAGTGAACCAACACAGTGATACGGTTGTTGACTTATAATAGAGCAATAAATAGTTTGTAGAAATCAATTGACAGTAAAAAAAATTGAAGTATTTCTTTGTTGGCTCAAAAACTTTTATTAAAAATATCTGCCATTGAAAGTGATGTCATTGGTAAAATTAGACATAAAACAGTTATGATAGCTAAGAAAATTTCCCATGTATAACATTTAAGAAGCAGTCCCAGACTAAAATTTGTTGTAAACATTCCCCTCTGCTTTATAAGGGCTTGGGACCTTCTAGCATTCTAAAAATGGAATGTTTCCACGTTAAAATGTTAGGCAGCATTAATTTTTTTTTATTAAGCTTTTTGGCCAACTGGGGGATGAATGTTTCTATTTGTTTTTTGCACTCCACTTTTCGGCCATCTGGGGTCGCCACTCCTTGTACGATATATCCGATGTCTCCCTGCATAACCAGTTCCCAAAATACTGGGTGTGGCCATCTGGGTTCCGCTCTTTGCCACACTTACGGCAAGTCATCTTCTCCTTCACGCAAACATATCTTAACGCTATTCCGGCAGCTTCTTTCCCACGTATCTTGTTCTGGTAACACATCGTTGACCTAGGGATATTAGACTGTGAAGTGGTACCAGGAACAACTTGTAGTTGTCCAGCCTGGTTGGCGTAAAGAAGAGGATAGACACCAGCAGTTGAGGAGGAAGCTTGTGGGGCAGGAAGCAGAGGCACGAAACCAGATGTTGAAGCATATGTGTTGGGGGCCGGACGCAGAGTAACCAGGCTAGGTGTTGAGCCGTAGGTGCTGGAGGCTGGAAGAAGAGAAACTAAACCAGTTGTTGAGGAAGATGTGGTGGGGGCCGGAAGCAAAGGAACGAGTCTAGTAGTCGAGCTGGGAGTGGGAAGCAGACGAACAATACTAGGTGTTGAACATGCATCAGTTGTGGCAGGAAGTATAGGAACCAAACGTCTGGTGTTGGCCTGGCCTGTAGTAATTGTTTGCAGTGTGTGCACGAACGGCTGCACCAAGGTCTGTGTGGGCATGCTTACTAGTTTTGTTTCGGGTTTCAGGATTGGTGCAGTGGTATCCAGTTTGGGCTTGGGAACTGTAATTCCCTGCTGCAAGACCTGGTTTTCTCGGTGCTTGGATTTCTTGTTGTGCCTATAGAATGACACAGACCCAGATTCATTAAGGCATGAAGCTTCATCTACACAAATATAATAACAAATATAGTACAAGAAGTTGTTTGCTATATGTAGGTATATTTGTACAACTCTAGGCCAATAATGAATAGAAATAAACATTCGCTCACCTACCACTGACCCAGAGTAGTCTGATTGATGTCAAATAACTGTATCCTAGTTTTTCCCATAACGCAGCCAGTATCGAGCACCTTATGCCTGATGCCCCGATATGCACGGCAGACTAGTCCACCGGTGAATTGTGGCATTCTTTTTCCGTTTTGGCGACGGGTACTCGGCGCAGTTTCGTTATGAGGCTCTCTACGTAGCGGTTGGAGTTTGGCCATTGTGCTGGCCCTGAATTTTGGCCAACAAAACATCTGCAATAAAATAATATAAATCTATATAGTGTGCTTTCTATCTATGAAATTGAATTTTATTTGCATATCAATTATGGACTCTTTAATAAATGGTATGAGTGAACCACCAACGTTTGGGAGTTTATGACACCAGGAGCCACGGGGGACTTAGCAGCCTTGAACCTGCCTGATGGTTTCATCTTGTGACGTGGCGAGAAGAGGGTGGGCCTGTGATTAATGTTGTCCAGGTTTTGCCACAATTTGACAATCTCTTCGCCTGGTCATTTGTCAGAGGACCTGTCTGGCTTTTCAAGGAAAATAGAAACTGAGCCAGATCCTCAACACGACTGTATCCCGCCATATTGTGCTGGTCAACAGATTCCTGAATAAAAAAACATTCCCTGCTATAATGTCAATAGGCATATAAGTGTAGTGTATAGATATGTAACAAATGATATATCTTGATATTTGCAGTGTAATTTACCTTTGAGGAGTCACGATGAGTAGGTGTTTCACCACCAGTGAAAGTACTAGGTATGTCTTGTGGTGAAGACGTAGAAACCAGCGTTGTAGCTGAAGATGGCTCATTAACAGTAATAAGCGTGCGTTTGCTGCTGGTTTGGGATGCCGAGTCCTCGTCAGGGGTATATCCCAGCATACTGCACTTGTCAACAGGTTCCTGAATAAAAAGACATTCCATGAAATAAAGTCAAAACAAGACAGACAAAACACTAACTAATAGTTATTTCAAGAAACAGTATCGGGATATATGTAGTGTAATTCACCTTGTGGGAGTCATGATATGTCGTTTTGTCTCCCCCGGAAGAAGTACTCGGGCTGTCGTGTGGTGGATTCAGAGGAACCACCTCTGCCATTGCAGACGCCTCTTTAGAAGGACTCTTGAAGAGTTTGCATTTGACAGCAGATTCCTGAATAAAAACTTCCATGTAATTATGTTAAAACACACCTAAAATACTGTTACCTATAATCATTTAAAAATATATTATCATGATATGGGTGGTCTAATTTACCTTTGGGGAGTCGTTAAGTGTTGTCTCACCATCTGTGCCATCTTCAGTCAGCGTTGCCTGCATGTTTGATATAAATGGCGCTCTGTCAGGACTCTTGAAGAGTCTAAATTTTGATGCTGGTTTTTCATGTTCGGGGCTCCAGATCATTTGTAGAGGGGGTCCGGTCATTTGTAGCACTACCAAGCTCGTCAAAACCCTCATCATCATCTTCCGAAAAGTCTTCCAGATCACGCGACTCCTCGCTGTCTGGGTCAAGCGTCAGATCTTGAAGAGCTTCGCCTGTTTTGTTGTATAGGTATTGTATAGCTATGAGTTCGCCTGGAAAAAAGAAAATACTTTTACTGAGAGGTCTACATCTGAAAATTGGCCAACTTTATCATACGACAAGAGGGCTATGTGACATAACCATGGTTATGTGAAATAAATGACAGTTTAATTTGAATTTTAATATCTTTAAGCATTTGTTTCTTGTTGGCCCTCTTCTTAGTTTCTTAAGAAATGATTTTTGGATAGTCTTAAAACATTCGATAAAGTACATACAGTTCTGGTTTCATTTAGCCTCCTTCTACTGTACAGTACTTGAGTAGTGTATGTTGTATAACAATGATATAACATAAAGACCTGTGTATTGACGAGGACTACAGTACGAGGGGTGGATCGGCTTCCCAAAGACACTGTTGCTGAGGTTGTTAGTTTAGTGGCTGCCTTCAGCAGGCCACTCTAGAGTTCCCTAGATGTAGAGAAGGGAGACACTTCCATCTCTACCGCAGCATTAGCCCTGTCCTCATTCCAGCGTGAAAGGCCTTCCAGCAGATATGCCTGAAAGTGCTTACCGCTTGCAGTCGTTCTTGGAAATAAACGTAACGCTATTAATCTTTAAGTACGTTTATTTATTTATGCGTACAACTCTCTATTCAATACATATTTTTAAGTACAGGGATGTGTAAATGTTTCAAATACTGTACAGTATCCTGGTATGAAGCTGTTCAGGTGGAGGTGGAAAGACTCCAGAGATGTGGAACCTGTAGCACATCTCAAGACAGGCAGCACAATGCCGCTTTTCCGCAGCTTGGCCGTCTCCGTGTACAAAGGGATCCCCTCTGGGTCTTGTATGCAGGCCACGTGATGTTTCTGTTATGCCCAAATGTCCCACATGAGGTCAGCGTCCAGCAGCGGAACACCGAGTGTGTCCCGGCCCTGATTGCCCCTCAACGCTCCAGTAACGTTGATCAAATGGGTAGTCTCCTCTACACCACGTGTCCTGCGTCGGCAGTGGAGGGCCAGTTCATTCCGTGTGATACGATCCCACACATCATAGTCGAAGGGAACCCGAATCTTCTGTTCCAGGAGCTCGGCACGTTTGGCTTGTTTTAGACGTTTAATGTCCTCAGCACTCCACTTGAATATGCAGGCCTAGAGTCGGCTCTTGAATAAGCCATACAGCGAGTGGGAGTCGGTGGTGACATCAGCCGCGAAGCGTCTCATGAAATGCCATACGTCCAACCTGATTTTCAGGTCTGGCCATTCTCTGAACATGCTCTGCATGGCCGACTTTTTCCCACAGCAGTTTCGGTCCACACATGTGTGTGGCGGAGTGACACCTGCATCCGTGTACCTACGTATGAGGCCCTTTACCATGGCTTCTCTGCCGTAACCCTCGCTAGCAGTAAGTACGCTCATCAGCACCTGACCGTATTCGTTGCCAATATTAGTGTCCCACGATGCAGTCCGGGCACTGTGTCCACCCAGTTTCTTCACCATCTTGAACAAATCAAAACAAATAATTTTAAGTAAATGGAAAAGTTAATAATTATAGCATTCTCTGAAAAATATTTGATTATATAGTATACTGTATTTTAAATAAATGGAAATGTTAATAATCATAACATTCTCCGAAAAATATTTGATTATATACTGCACTGAGAGTACTGCAGTATCTATTCATAACTATCAGTATTAACTAAATAGCAATAATGTTTAAGTAATAAAATCTATCAATATTTAAAAATAGAAATAACAATAGCTAATATTAATAGTATTTACTGTTCTAAATTCTAGAATACTATTGTATTTACCTTTTTGATGGAATCCATCTTCAGTATGTTCCTAAAGACAGAGGTTATACTTGCCTTGACTTCGTCTAGCCTTGTGATGACATCTTTAGAGTACACCGTCGTTAGCCAGCCCACGCGAGGAAGTTCAGGCATGGGAGGGGGGTCCGTGGGTTTCGGCACAATAAGAGAGTTCTTGGCAGCGGCATCCATGATGGTTACACAGTCGGTCATGTAGTTATCATATGTGGGGTTAAAGGCCGGGGAGAAGGAAGTCGAGGCGATCTGAGACTGAGGGACCAGAACGTATTGCTCTTGTTGTTGGCCCTTTGAGGTAGAAGGCTGGGGACCTTGAGGAGCAGGTTGGACTGAGACCGGTTGAACCACTTGCAGAGGTTGTCTGAATTTTGAAGATTGGAAGCTCCTCAATCTCTTCCTACCTCGAAATGGGGTACTAGTAGGCTCATACTTCCTCTTTGAAACCAGGCCCCACCTAACCTTGAGGTTTTGGTTGGCTCTAGCTGCCTCGCTAAGGACCGAGTTAACTAAGCCTTCTGGGAAAAGATCCAGGCCCCAGACTGGAGCTTTGATGAGCCTATTAGGTTCGTGCCTAATGGTGGCTTCGGATAGGACGTGCCGTTGACAACGGGTCTTGGCGTTTGCAAAATCATAGGCGTCAGCCATAAAGTTTTGCAAAAGCGACTTAGTGAGGACCTTAGGAGGTCCTCCTTGTTGTAAGTGGCGACGGTCTATTCAGAAAGGGCAACCGAATTAAGGGATCTGCTGAATATACACCTCGACTCGAATTCCAATTTAATGAGGGACTCCGGGAGTTTGGGAAGCCGTTCACTGAACTGTGTCGAGGCACAGTCCGGGCTCAACTTACCTACCGAAAAGGTGGCTGGGACGTTCCGCCAACATTCATTGTCTCCTGGAAAGAGAAGGGAGGTTAAGTCGGTCTCCCTGAGTTGAGGTAAAGACTTCTCTTCCTTGATAGCCTGAAAGACCGTCTTTATGATCTTGGTCGCACATGGGGGTAGGGGTCTGGTCGTCGGCCACAAACATAGTATAAGAACTCTTGTAGGCCGTAATCATTGTGTTCAAGCAGTCCCACTCATTGAACACGCGGACCAAGACAGACTGTGCTTGTTCTTTAGGAAAAATAAGTTTCCTTTGGGACCTTATCCAATCGAATTAGAGCCTCTTCCGTGAGGCGAGCGTAGCCGGGGAAGGGGAATTCAAGACCCGGCGGGTAGAATTCATAATCCGCAAGAGGCTGGGTACCGAAACCTTCAATTGACAACATACCTTCCGAGAAGGGGGCATGCAATGCTAACCTCCAAGGGTTATTCTTATTGAAAGAAGGAAGCTTGGAGGCGTCGGGGATGGGGTATTGCTGTTGTGGCGGTGGCAGCCCCGAGTGCATGAGTCCCTGAACTAGGCTCTCCATGGAAGCTATTCTCTCTTGTGATTGCTGTGTATGAGACGATAGCATCGACTCAAAACGAGCAAACATCTTCTTGGAAAAATCCACCGGGTTAAATGATTCCGGCGGGGGGTGGGGGGGTGACAGGTGCCGGAACGGAGACTACTCCGTGAGAGGTTGAGAGCACAGCAATTGGGTCTTGAGAGAGACTGGTGGAGGAAGATTTAGCCTTCGAAGATGATGATCTCGAAGACTTGTGGTCTTTGGAAGACTTGTGGGTCTTGTATAAAGGCTTACGATGAGCCTTCACCTTGGGGATATCAGGCCGGGGATTCAGTCCCGGTTGTCCCCGGAAAACCTTGAAAAGGAGAGTGTTCAGAAGTAGAAGAGAAAGCCTGGCTAGGGAGAGGAATCTTAGCCCCGGAACCACCTGACTCGCCTACGTCCCTACCTGCATCAGGATCATCCAGAGCCATGGGTTCCACATCGAGGTTGAGGGTAGCGACGTCCTCAGTTAGGGTGCTGCCCATCTCTTCTTGGTCCGGAGCCAGAAGAAGGGATTCAATCCTCTCGATGATGGGGTCCGCCAACTCTTTGGGGACCGCAGCTGAAGTTTTAGCGTGGGGGTAGAGACGGGAACACCATTCCTCAGAGAGGATATAAGGCTGTTTGTCCTTCACGTTGCGGGCGAACCCGCCAATCCAGACCTTGAGGGTAGCCTGAGCTGTATCTTTTTCAAGACGGGAGCTCTGAAAGAGAACAGACTATTAGCGAGGGATATTTGTGCCAAAGAAAAGTGGAGAAGTCCAAAGACTTCGTAGACACGAAGTGAAAGGCAGTCGTAATTAATGTAAACCATTGAAATTAATCGTAACTCTCTACAAGTCTGTACAGTATTGATGAAAATGCACTCACCGAGTCAGATGTTAGAGTGGAGGTCATTGTGTAGCAGACTACACAATTGTCCGGATGCCAAACAGCTAAGTCATCCACTTGGACAGAACAGTGGGCGTGCGAACGACACACGTCATGGCCGCAGGGTTGATGGAGGACAGCGGCACATGCCGTTATCGCACAGCGTACAGTCTGTGAAATAAAAGATACATGAGTATCTTAAAGGAAAGCAAATTAGGGGCCCGGAGGCCCTGGAGCTTAAAATATATATATATCCATATCGTGATGAAATTTTTTATATACATCAAGTATCTTGAAGGAAAGCAAATTAGGGGCCCGGGGGCCCCGGGTGCTTAAATTATATCAATATCATGATAAAAGATTTTATTACGACTGTATTATGAATGAGAATAAGTCAGTCCGTAACCGTGATCATATCAAAAGAGGGAAGGGAAGGTCGAGAACTAGGATCGTATATATAAATATATATATGTGACTAATATCTAAAGTTAATCCAAGTAATAATAAGTAACGTTGGCTCCGGAGGCTCGACTAAACAACTCGACCAGATGGTAATGTATAAAAGCTACGTCCGGGGATCCCGTAATGAAAGTCTTTATATATATATCTATATGAGGTCCGTGAGGTGCGGGACACCATAGAGGGGGAAGGGATCTTTAATGGGTCCGTGAAGTGCGGGACCGAGAGGGAGTAGCACGTACAAAACAAAATAAAATATAACATGATAAGGTACCACGGACCGAGCAGAAAACTTCCCGTCGACCGTTGGCCAAACGAGCGACGGAAAGTAAACGACTACGACCGGGTAGAGTAGTACAAAAAGTGTAAAATAATGTACGTTAATGTATAATATTAATAGCAAGCCTCACAGATCAACGGGAACCGCCTGTGCAAAGAGAGCGAAAGGCCCCGGGAGGGGAACATAACGCAACATAGTGGCTCTAGCTCGACATGGGAGAGAGAGGGGGAAGGTAACCCTGGGGTGGGGGTATCGGGCGGGAGGGAGGCTAGGAGTGGGGCGATAGCAGGTATACCAACCTGCCAGACCCACGATTGATATGATCACGCGGTAAGACTAAATAACACTATAATAAACATAACACATGGATAAAATAATATAGGAAGGCATGCTGGATGATAAAAATAAAATAATAATAAAAATAACGATACATCAATCGTAAAACAAACGAGGGAACGAACATGAGACAGGAGAAAACCAAGCCTAACTGCGCTGGGAGTTAGGCATGGCTACTAACATAACACAGAGTCAGTGAAGTGCCGACAAAATGAAAAACTAATATCTGACTCATGAAAGTCCCTTGAGCTAATGCAAGAAAAACGAATGACGTTAATAATGAGAAGCATGTCCGTGGCGTGCGAACGTAAAACAAAATTAATGGAAATAGAAACGCCCGAAGGCGACCAGGCATGCCAACCTAACAAGAATACGCTAACGTATATCGTAATAACAGGACATCAGTATAATAAAATAACACTGTGTGTGAACTGTGGATACCCAGAAAGTTCATAATGAGAAACAATCGGTATGGAGGACTCATTGTAAAGCGTTAAGAACGACGAGAGAGAGATAGGAGGAGGCCGAGCGCCATGAAAGACCCACGCGGTGTCGTGAAATATAAAACTGTCATAATATAAGCAAAAAAGGGCAAGGCCCCCTCCAAAATCTCAAAACTCATAGATCTGGTACTTAACTTAGATGGGGTGACGGTAGAGTCCGACATCTTGAGGTAAATCCAGGTAAACCAGCGAAATTCACACACCGAGGCAAAATATGTATGGATAGCGCGTGCTATGAAAAAGGAGTGACGTCACTGGCGTGGGAGCGCTAGTAGTAGTAGGATGTTGAACGGCGCCTCGCCGTTCGGGGATATTGACAGGAGATATCTAAATGGTGGGAGACCCCTGGTTGTGATTTATTCACGCCCCAGTATTATACCGACACCTTATTAAGGTGAGCGAGCTGGGTTCAACCTAGCATTCCTATACAAATTTTTCTCTGGTAAATTCATAGCAGTTTTTACCTTAGAAATGATGTAAAAGGAGCATTTCACTGGGCGGCACGGGTCGGAGGCCAGAAATAGCATTCTCTGAAAAATATTTGATTATATACTGTATTTTAAATAAATGGAAATGTTAATAATCATAACATTCTCCGAAAAATATTTGATTATATACTGCACTGAGAGTACAGTACTGCAGTATCTATTCATAACTATCCGTATTAACTAAATAGCAATAATGTTTAAGTAATAAAATCTATTAAAATCTGAAAATAGAAATAACAATTGCTAATATTAATAGTACTTTACAGTTCTAAATTCTAGAATACTATTGTATTTACCTTTTTGGTGGAATCCATCTTCAGTATGTTCCTAAAGACAGAGGTTATACTTGCCTTGACCTCGTCTAGCCTTGTGATGACATCATTAGAGTACACCGTCAGTAGCCAGCCCACGCGAGGAAGTTCAGGCATGGGAGGGGGTCCGTGGGTTTTGGCACAATAAGAGTTCTTGGCAGCGGCATCCATGATGGTTACACAGTCGGTCATGTAGTTATTCACCCTCACATGCCATGCCACAGTGTGCTCCTCCTCCAGCTTTTTGCGTATGTGGGCGACGCTGTTCCCTAGTCCACGCTGGCGCATTAGTATTGCCACCCGCTGGTCGCAGGCATAGCGGTAAGTTAAGAGAAGAGGGAACCGTCCACGGTGTCCCACGTCCAATTGGCGAGTGATGGTGCCACTCCAGCTGATCGACTTGGCCTTGCATCAACCACACTCCAGATATTCGGCAGCCAAGTTGTAATACCCATCAATATCCAGAACTTGCCGTACTTGGGGGTAGATCGCAGCGGAGGTCAGCTGATGGCCCTCTCGGATAGAATTTGGACAGCACAGACGTACCTTCCATAGTTTACGAGGCATCCATAGCAACAGGCGTGTTGCAAAGTAGCTGTCTGGTCGCGGTAATTGGGTGGGTATCAGAGACGGCTCGGGGGGAGACCACCAAAGCTTGTTCACATGCTCCCAGGCGAGCTCCGGCTTCCCTCTGTTAGACACCTTGAATAGCGTCCGGGAAATCTATTATTGGTCAGCCTTCGGTAATGTTGTCTTCCATCCCTCTGGCAGTACCACATCTGTTGATTAATTGTTTTGTTAAATTTGTATATAAATACAAATATATATTTACAGTCAGGACAAAATATATAGACAATGATTTACACTCATATCATTACATGAGAATAATAGTTGCATTATAGTACATAGAATAGCTTGTATCACACCATCAACGTGGCTTTGCTTGTGAAACTGTGATGGGGTTTCCCGGGCTGCTAGTAGATTCATACAGCTCAACAGCTGTCACCAGGGCTTCATCATCAATATCATCTCTTGGACTTGCTGTTGCTGGAAAAGGATAAACAATGAATAACAGTTTTATGGTGAGTAATAACTGATAACATGAGTGATTTCTCGGCACAATACAATGTATGGAATTTTCACTGAAAAATTGCTTCTTCGTGTACTCAATTAAATACTGTGTTGATATATATTTAGCATTCAGAAATGGAAAAATTTAGAAATTTAATATTCTACATGGTGTACATTTACTTTAAGAACAAAAACTTCTGTATGAAAATCTTGGGCGATAATTGATAACTTATGAGTGTTCTGAATTGTCAGACATCATATTGTCACCATACCTTACCTGGACACTGCCTTTGTTGGGGTACCCTTAATCTTCTTAGTTTTGCCTTCCGTATTAGGGGACGAGAGAGTCTTGCCAACCACTAGCGAGGACTGCCCAGGTGCCGATGGATTAACATCGTCAATGGACTTCCGCTTCCCAGACGTTGATGCTTGGGCGCTGTCAGACGGCCTCTTGCTACTTAGCGATGGTTTGACAGCCGTCTTTTTCTGACATGAGTGTCTCTCCTTCTCCTTTAATGCAACAGCCTCCTTGCCTTAATCGAAGGACAAAATGTACTCCCTGAATGAAAACTTGTTTTGGCTAAGAGACGCATCAGTTTTTACCTCCGACCGCAGGCAGTCTACCATCCATCCATTCTCCAGCATCCACTTGAAAGTCTGACCCCCTGTAGATGCCAAACTTTAGCCTGTAGTGAACCAACACAATGATATGGTTGTTGACTTATAATAGAGCAATAAATAGTTTGTAGAAATCAACTGACAATAAAAAATTGAAGAAGTATTTCTTTGTTGGCTCAAAAACTTCTATTAAGGATATCTGCCATTGAAAGTGATGTCATTGGTAAAATTAGATATAAAACAGTTATGATAGCTAAGAAAATTTCCCATGTATAACATTTAAGAAGCAGTCCCAGACTAAAATTTGTTGTAAACATTCCCCTCTGCTTTATAAGGGCTTGGGACCTTCTAGCATTCTAAAAATGGAATGTTTCCTCGTTAAATTGTTAGGCAGCATTAATTTTTTTTTTATTAAGCGTTTTGGCCAACTGGGGGATGAATGTTTCTATTTGTTTTTTGCACTCCACTTTTCGGCCATCTAGGGTCACCACTCCTTGTACGATATATCCGATGTCTCCCTGCATAACCAGTTCCCAAAATACTGGGTGTGGCCATCTGGGTTCCGCTCTCTGCTACACTTACGGCAAGTCATCTTCTTCACGCAAACATATATTTTACACGCTATTCCGGCAGCTTCTTTCCCACGTATCTTGTTCTGGTAACACTTCGTTGACCTAGGGATATTAGACTGTGAAGTGGTACCAGGAACAACTTGTAGTTGTCCAGCTTGGTTGGCGTAAAGAAGAGCATAGACACCAGCAGTTGAGGAGGAGGCAGTGGGAGCAGGAACTATAGGTACGAGACCAGAAGTTGAGTAGGAGGCTTGTGGGGCAGGAAGCAGAGGCACGAAACCAGATGTTGAAGCATATGTGTTGGGGGCCGGACGCAGAGTAACCAGGCTAGGTGTTGAGCCGTAGGTGCTGGAGGCTGGAAGAGAAACTAAACCAGTTGTTGAGGAAGATGTGGTGGGGACCGGAAGCAAAGGAACGAGTCTAGTAGTCGAGCTGGGAGTGGGAAGCAGACGAACAATACCAGGTGTTGAACGTGCAGCAGTCGTGGCAGGAAGTATAGAAGCCAAACGTCTGGCGTTGGCCTGGCCTGTAGTAATTGTTGGCAGTGTGTACACGAACGGCTGCGCCAAGGTCTGTGTGGGCATGCTTGCTAGTTTTGTTTTGGGTTTCAGGATTGGTGCAGTGGTATCCAGTTTGGGCTTGGGAACTGTAATTCCCTGCTGCAAGACCTGGTTTTCTTGGTGCTTGGATTTCTTGTTGTGCCTATAGCAGTGGTTCCCAACCCTGGGGTCGCGACCCCAATTGGGGTCGGCAAGCTATTTTTTTGGGGTCGTGAAGGCATGATAATAATCTAAAGGGGTTGGCTGATATCATTGGATTAAGAGGAATCAGTAGGCTTTACCAAAAATTCTCCCCATTCTTACCTAAGGTGGTATATATAAATCTTTAAAAGGAGGAATAGAATGACTACTTAAACTAAGTTGTTTCCCATTTTTGCATATATCTTTATCTGACGATCAACAGGCCCGATCGTTCACGTGTACATATATTACATTCCTGTCTATATATATATATATATATATATATATATATATACACACATATATATATAACCATATATATATATACACACATATATATATATATATATATATATATATACATTATATATATATATTATATATATATATATATATATATATATATATATATATATATATATATATATATATATATATATATATATATATATATATATATATATATATATATATATATATATATAATTATATATATATATATATATATATATATATATACCATATATATATATACATATATATATATATATATATATATATATATATATATATATATATATATATGTCTGTTTCTGATCATTTTTGTTAATTAAAGAGATTGCATCTGGCATGTCTGTGTCACTGTGCTACCGGTAGGCTTGAACAAACAATGAATTTGTATTTGGAAATGCGTAGGTATGGAGCATTTTTATGTTCAAGATTGTTATAAATTTAATTATTTAAGTTTATAACTGAGGTTTTTGTTTGTATTCGTGTAATAGAAAGTTTTTGATATGTGGATTATCTATTAATCCTAATATTTATTAAAAACTATATCTTAACTACAAATTAGGAAACTCATAATAGTCATATATGCCGAAAATATTGTTATTTATAAACCTATGCTGCAGTAAGATATGCATATATAAGACAGAAATGACAAATGAGTTGTTGATTACTTAAAATGCAGATACGTAGTATAGTCTAATATTCCTTTACAAAAAAATGTAAATGAAAGAGAAAACGAGAGAAGTGTGTATGTGTATGTATCTGTGTATATGCAAGTGTGTGTGCACTACATACATATATAAAAGACACAAATGCAGAAACATTTGTGTTTATAATTAGGTTTTCATAGCATTTTCCCAGCTATCATCATAGTTATCATTATCAAGTTTTAATTGATTTTAATCTCTCTCTCTCTCTCTCTCTCTCTCTCTCTCTCTCTCTCTCTCTCTCTCTCTCATTTGGTTTTACAATAGGTTGTTGCAATTATGGCAATGGCAAACAACAGAGGAAAGCAGAAATATATAAGAGAACTACACTAACAACGGTTACACTTACTTTTTTTTCAGCAGGAAAAAAAATCTAAATTTTTGATGTGCAGTGAAGTGCCTTCAGAAGAATCAATGACTCAAGATAAGTTAAGACTTCATTTTGAGTCAAAAAAGGCAAAGTTCAGTATAGAAAGCCCATTTTTTTTTAAGAATAAGCATGTGGATCTAAAAAAATTCTCTTCTTGGCAGGGATAGAAATTTCCAAAAAAAAAAAAAAAAAAAAAAAACGCATGTCATTGGTGAGGAATTAATTTCAACTTTTGCAAAAGACATCGTTCATGACATAATTGAAGATAAGGGAGTTAAATCCTTGGAAATGACAAAGCTTTCTAATCATACTTTACATCTCCACTTGAACTCATCACCTTAAAAGTTGATGAATCAACATATATAGGTAATCTTCCTCGGTTATTAGTTTATGGCGATTTTAAGGATGAATTTCTTTCTTGCAGACCATTAGAAAAAACTAAAGCTTTGGTATATATATATATATATATATATATATATATATATATATATATATATATATATATATATATATATATATATATATATATTATATAAACAGCATAATTTCTTAAAAAAGGAGGATTGGTGTGGGGAAATGTCGTAGGTATGTGTACTGATGGCGCACCTTCTATGCTAGGTTGTAGATAAAGATTTCAACAGAAGATAAAGAATATTTCTCCAGAAGTTGTTGGAATTCATTGCATAATAAATCGTTAAGTATTTTTGCAGAAGCATTGCCAAAGATTTGAAAAGTTATGCAATCAGTTGTTAAAGCACTTAACTTTATAAAGTCAAATGCATCGAACAACCGCATGTTTGCTAATGTGTGTCATAAAAATGGATTCTAAGAATGAAGTTGTTACAAACTGGAGTAAGGTAGCTAGCATAAGGTCATCCCCTTTTAGTTGAATAGTGAGGTGAGAGAATTCCTATCTCAGCAATGAAGAACAGAATTTTCCAGTTTCTTAGGTGATATGAGTAATTGGGCAAAAACAGCATACTTAATAGATTTTTTCACAATTTTGAAGTCCCTTAATCTTTCACTTCAGAAAGAAAAACTAATTGCCTTCCAAAAGAAGCTGGATCTTTTGGAGTAAATGAAGAAAGAGAAATTTGTGCATGTTTCCCACATTAGATGCATCTGTTGAATAAAATGATAATGATATTCCATTCAAACTGTTTTCAAAGTTTACTCATTCTTCTTCTTAGAGACCTTAAAAGAGGTATTTAGCCAACGTTTTTCAGAAAAGCCTCAATTATCACACACGTTACCTCAAATAAACCCTTTGAAAATTTTCCTGAAAGATATCCATAGGAATTTACTGATCTTATTAGATCTGACAGTGCCAAAGCTGACCTTGATTCCCTAACAAAGATTCAGTTTTGGATAAAGCAGTTCCGTCGATATCCAAATTTGGCTGAAGGTATGCTTAAAATGTTATGCCCTCTTCTTCGACATATGTGTGAAGTGACCTTTTCCTTTGTACTTTTAATAAAGTCGAAGCTGAGAACTAATCTCCATACTGAAGATGAACTACGTTGTGCTTTATCGAAAACCTCATAGCGGATTAAGATACTGGCGATGGAAAAGCAGTTCTAACCATCACATGAATCACATGAACATCATTTTGTATTATCATGATAATGCTTGTGTTACTCAAATCAATGACATTCTATTATGCAGTGTGTCTTATATAAGGAAATTATATATTATATATAAGTGCATTTTTGGGTTTTTGCTATTCAATGATGAACAGTGTACTTTAATCAATTATATTCTTTTATCTAAAAAAAAGAATATACAGGTAGTCTTGATATTTGAGTGGGGTCGCAAAAAGTATGGTCAAGCTGAAACGGGGACACCAGTCGAAGAAGGTTGGGAACCACTGGCCTATAGAATGACACTGACCCAAATTCATTAAGGCATGAAGCTTCATCTACACATATATAATAACAATTATAGTAAAACAAGTTGTTTGCTATACTGTATGTAGGTATATTTGTACAACTCTAGGCCAATAATAAATAGAAATAAACTTTCGCTCACTTACCACTGACCCAGAGTAGTCTGATTGATGTCAAATAACTGTATCCTAGTTTTTCCCATAACGCAGCCTGTATCGAGCACCTTATGCCTGATGCCCCGATATGCACGGCAGACTAGTCCACCGGTGAATCGTGGCATTCTTTTTCCGTTTTGGCGACGGGTACTCGGCGCACAGTTTCGTTATGAGGCTCTCTACGTAGCGGTTGGAGTTTGGCCATTGTGCTGGCCCTGAATTTTGGCCAACAAAACATCTGCAATAAAATAATATAAATCTATATAGTTTGCTTTCTATCTATGAAATTGAATTTTATTTGCATATCAATTATGGACTCTGTTAATAAATGGTATGAGTGAACCACCAACGTTTGGGAGCTTATGACACCAGGAGCCACGGGGGACTTAGCAGCCTTGAACCTGCCTGATGGTTTCATCTTGTGACGTGGCAAGAAGAGGGTGGGCCTGTGATCCATGTTGTCCAGGTTTTGCCACAATTTGACAATATCTTCGCCTGGTCATTTGTCAGAGGACCTGTCTGGCTTTTCAAGGAAAATAGAAACTGAGCCAGATCCTCAACACGACTGTATCCCGCCATATTGTGCTGGTCAAGAGATTCCTGAATAAAAAAACATTCCCTGCTATAATGTCAATAGGCATAAAAGTGTAGTGTATAAATATATAACAAATGATATTTATATCTTGATATTAGCGGTGTAATTTACCTTTGAGGAGTCACGATGAGTAGGTGTTTCACCACCAGTGAAAGTACTAGGTATGTCTTGTGGTGAAGACGTAGAAACCAGCGTTGTAGCTGAAGATGGCTCGTTAACAGTAATAAGTGGGTATATCCCAGCATACTGCACTTGTCAACATTTTCCTGAATAAAAAGACATTCCATGAAATAAAGTCAAAACAAGACACACAAAACACTAACTAATAGTTATTTCAAGAAACAGTATCAGGATATATGTAGTGTAATTCACCTTGTGGGAGTCATGATGTGTCGTTTTGTCTCCCCCGGAAGAAGTACTCGGGCTGTCGTGTGGTGGATTCAGAGGAACCACCTCTGCCATTGCAGACGCCTCTTTAGAAGGACTCTTGAAGAGTTTGCATTTGACAGCAGATTCCTGAATAAAAAATTCCATGTAATGTTAAAACACTCCTAAAATACTGTTACCTATAATCATTTAAAGATATATTGTCAGTATATGGGTGGTCTAATTTACCTTTGGGGAGTCGTGAAGTGTTGTCGTCTCACCACCCGTACCATCCTCAGTCAGCGTTGCCTGCATGTTTGATATAAATGGCGCTCTGTCAGGACTCTTGAAGAGTCTACATTTGATGCTGGATTTTCTTGTTCGGGGCTCCAGATCATATGTAGAGGGGGTCCGGTCATTTGTAGCACTACCAAGCTCGTCAAAACCCTCATAATCATCTTCCGAAAAGTCTTCCAGATCACGCGACTCCTCGCTGTCTGGGTCAAGCGTCAGATCTTGAAGAGCTTCGCCTGTTTTGTTGTATAGGTATTGTATAGCTATGAGTTTGCCTGGAAAAAAGAAAATACTTTCACTGAGAGGTCTACATCTGAAAATTGGCCAACTTTGTTATCATACGACAAAAGGGCTATGTGACATAACCATGGTTATGTGAAATAAATGACAGTTTAATTTAAATTTTAATATCTTTAAGCATCTGTTTCTTGTTGGCCCTTTTCTTAGTTTCTTAAGAAATGATTTTTGGATAGTCTTAAAACATTCGATAAATTACATACAGTTCTGGTTTCATTTAGCCCCCTTCTACTGTACAGTACTTGAGTAGTGTATGTTGTATAACAATGATATAACATAAAGACCTGTGTATTGACGAGGACTACAGTACGAGGGGTGGATCGGCTTCCCAAAGACACTGTTGCTGAGGTTGTTAGTTTAGTGGCTGCCTTCAGCAGGCCACTTTAGAGTTCCCTAGATGTAGAGAAGGGAGACACATCCATCTCAACCGCATCATTAGCCCTGTCCTCCTTCCAGCGTGAAAGTCCCTCCAGCAGGTATGCCTGAAAGTGCATACCGCTTGCAGTCGTTCTTGGAAATGAACGTAACGCTATTAATCTTTAAGTACGTTTATTTATTTATGCGTACAACTCTCTATTCAATACATATTTTTAAATACAGGGATGTGTAAATGTTTCAAATACTGTACAGTATCCTGGTATGAAGCTGTTCAGGTGGAGGTGGAAAGACTCCAGAGATGTGGAACCTGTAGCACATCTCAAGACAGGCAGCACAATGCCGCTTTTCCGCAGCTTGGCCTTCTCCGTGTACAAAGGGATCCTCTCTGGGTCTTGTATGCAGGCCACGTGATGTTTCTGTTATGCCCAAATGTCCCACATGAGGTCAGCGTCCAGCAGCGGAACA
This sequence comes from Palaemon carinicauda, assembly GCF_036898095.1. Taxonomy (NCBI): domain Eukaryota; kingdom Metazoa; phylum Arthropoda; class Malacostraca; order Decapoda; family Palaemonidae; genus Palaemon; species Palaemon carinicauda. The sequence continues at coordinate 48,764,732 of NC_090738.1, forward strand.
CCGAGTGTGTCCCGGCCCTGATTGCCTCTCAACGCCTCCAGTAATGTTGATCAAATGGGTAGTCTCCTCTACACCACGTGTCCTGCGTCGGCAGTGGAGGGCCAGTTCATTCCGTGTGATACGATCCCACACATCATAGTCTGAGGGAACCCGAATCTTCTGTTCCAGGAGCTCGGCACGTTTGGCTTGTTTTGGACGTTTAATGTCCTCAGCACTCCACTCGAATATGCAGGCCTAGAGTCTGCTCTTGAATAAGCCATACAGCGGGTGGGAGTCGGTGGTGACATCAGCCGCGAAGCGTCTCATGAAATGCCATACGTCCAACCTGATTTTCAGGTCTGGCCATTCTCTGAACGTGCTCTGCATGGCCGACTTTTTCCCACAGCAGTTTCGGTCCACACATGAGTGTGTTGCGGAGTGACACCTGCATCCGTGTACCTACGTATGAGGCCCTTTACCATGGGTTCTATGCTGTAACCCTCGCTAGCAGTAAGTACGCTCATCAGCACCTGACCGTATTCGTTGCCAATATTAGTGTCCCACGATGCAGTCCTGGCACTGTGTCCACCCAGTTTCTTCACCATCTTGAACAAATCAAAACAAATAGTTATAAGTAAATGGAAAAGTTAATGATTACTGTATAGCATTCTCTGAAAAATATTTGATTATATACTGTATTTTAAATAAATGGAAATGTTAATAATTATAGCATTCTCTGAAAAATATTTTATTATATACTGCACTGAGAATACTGCAGTATCTATTCATAACTATCAGTATCAACTAAGTAGCGATAATGTTTAAGTAATAAAAAATATATATATATCTAAAAATAGAAATAACAATAGCTAATATTAATAGTACTTTACAGTTCTAAATTCTAGAATACTATTGTATTTACCTTTTTGGTGGAATCCATCTTCAGTATGTTGCTAAAGACAGAGGTTATACTTGCCTTGACCTAATCTAGCCTTGTGATGACATCATTAGAGTACACCGTCAGTAGCCAGCCCACGCGAGGAAGTTCAGGCATGGGAGGGGGGGTCCGTGGGTTTCGGCACAATAAGGGAGTTCTTGGCAGCGGCATCCATGATGGTTACACAGTCAATCATGTAGTTATTCACTCTCTCATGCCATGCCACAGTGTGCTCCTCCACCAGCTTCTTGCGTATGTGGGCGACGCTGTTCCCTAGTCCACGCTGGCGCATTAGTATTGCCACCCGCTGGTCGCAGGCATAGCGGTAAGTTAAGAGAAGAGGGAACCGTCCACGGTGTCCCACGTCCAATTGGCGAGTGATGGTGCCCCTCCAGCTGATCAACTTGGCCTTGCACCAACCACACTCCAGATATTCGGCAGCCAAGTTGTAATACCCATCAATATCCTGAAATTGCCGTACTTGGGGGTAGATCCCAGTGGAGGTCAGCTGATGGCCCTCTCAGATTGAATTTGGACAGCACAGACGTACCTTCCATAGTTTACGAGGCATCCACAGCAACAGGCGTGTTGCAAAGTAGCTGTCTGGTCGTGGTAATTGTGTGGGTATCAGAGACGGCTCTGGGGGAGACCACCAAAGCTTGTTCACACGCTCCCAGGCGAGCTCCGGCTTCCCTCTGTTAGACACCTTGAATAGCGTCCGGGAAATCTATTGATGGTCAGCCTTTGGTAATGTCTTCTTCCATCCCTCTGGCAGTACCACATCTGTTGATTAATTTTGTTAAATTTGAATATAAATACAAATATATATTTACAGTCAGGACAAAATATATAGACAATGATTTACACTCATATCATAACATGAGAATAATAGTTGCATTATAGTACATAGAATAGCTTGTATCGCACCATCAATGTGACTTTGCTTGTGAAACTGTGATGGGGTTTCCCGGGCTGCTAGTAGATTCATACAGCTCAACAGCTGTCACCAGGGCTTCATCATCAATATCATCACTTGGACTTGGTGTTGCTGGAAAAGGATAAACAATGAATAATAGTTTTATGGTGAGTAATAACTGATAACATGAGTGATTTCTCGGCACTATACAATGTATGGAATTTTCACCGAAAAATTGCTTCTTCGTGTACTTAATTAAATACTGTGTTGATATATATTCAGCATTCAGAAATGTAAAAATTTAGAAATTTAATATTCTACATGGTGTACATTAACTTTAAGAACAAAAACGGTAATTGTGTAGGAGACCTCCGCGCTCGATTTAAAAGTTTCTAAAAGTAGAAAACGAAAGAAAACAGTAAATTAGAGCTACAGTTACCTCTAAACTGTGATATAATCCTCCTACAACCACCTAACTCTTACACAGAAAATGTAAGCATAAACCTACTACTACAATTATGGGGGACCCCAGTGGGAAGCGGGGTTTTTGGGTGGGGGGAGGAGGAGAAAAGTGATTTTTCGGGGCACTACCGAACCTAATACAACTACCTACCCTACCCTGGGGGCCATGTACCCCTACCTAGGCCTACCGGGGGGGGGGGGGGGCTCCGCCCCCCCCCTGCGATACCCCCTTAAGGCCACAGTAATTTTCAGGGCACCACCGGACCTAAGACACCCACCTAACCTAGCCTATGGGGCCCTGTACCCCTACCTAGGCCTACCGGGGGGGGGGAGGGGGGGGGGCTCCGCCCCCCCTGCGACCCCCCCTTAAGGCCACATTGAGTTTCAGTTCAAACGAAACAAATTCAAATGAAAACGCCTTTTGCAAAAAAAGGAACACAAACTTCAAATTAGTCTCAATATCTAACTTGAAACAAGACACGAAAAAATTGCACCTCCTCTTCCTTTTCCCACGAGTAACCACACTACGATCACACCGGAATGCTAATTTGCCGTAATCTATACGGCACACATTTTCACAATTAGGGCACTTTTTCTCTGCCAAAATCAAACCATGACGTTGAGCAAATGCAATTAGCAAATCAACTTTCCCTGAATAATGTACACAAAAATCCCCATAAGAAATAAAGCAATTGTCACAAGTGACACAGTCGGAACGGGATGAAGGTCCTGCTAATTGCTCCATACTTCACGGCAAAATGAGCTTTTCAGTTTGAAGGGAGATCCGAGACGTGCAAAAATATTCCTCGGCGGAACTTCACGTAAACTGTGGTAACTGGTGGAAAAATAGCAGGGATAAGTGAAGTAATAAGTGTCAGCATTGGCTAGATTTGTAAAAACCGCCATGATTGGTTTTCAAACAGTGTGATGTCAAGAAAACACCTGTTATTGGTTAGAATAGCATTGAGAACTAGTCTGCCATACGCAGTAAGGCGGTGAAACAGCTCATTTTAGCCAAGACATCACACAGTAAACAAAAACAAACACTTAGAAAAAATCCAAGTGAAACACAACTATACACACGAATATCTTCGTTAAATAGAAGCTGCTCATATATTGACTATTATATAAGCGTTCTATATGATATAATAGTGAATTGTAGGTGTTTAAATTCTTCAAGATCTTCCGCGGAGCTCTCCTACACATTTACCACAAAAACTTCTGTATGAAAATCATGGGCGATAATTGATAACTTATGAGTGTTCTGAATTGTCATGTCACCATACCTTACCTGGACACTGCCTTTGTTGGTGTACCCTTCATCTTCTTAGTTTTGCCTCTGGTGATTTGGTTGGGAGCAACATAGCCTTTCATTTGAAGGGGTAGGCTTTTGATCCCAGTAGGAGGTAGAAATTTATTTCTATTTCATTTGAAGGGCCAAGGGTTCGATCCCATTATTAGGTAGAAATTTATTTTTTATAAGCACGATATTGTGTAGATTTTCATCCATATTGACTCGGATAATTGAAATTAAATGCTATCAGTTTTGTCACCTGGTTGGCCAGAAGGTCAGGGAAAACTCGCTGGTAAGAGACTGATGTCTCACCAGGTAAATCCTAAATTGCAGTTAGCAGTTAGGTTCCGACTTCTTTCAAGCCTCTGGTGGCATGGTTGGAAGTGACCTGGCATTTCGTTTGAAGTATCTAGGGTTTAATCCCAGTATGAGGTAGAAATTTATTTCTATTTGAGCAAGATATTGTGTAAATTTTCATCGAAATTAAATGCTATCAATTGTGTCGCCTGGTAGGCTGGGAAGTAGGGTAAAACTCACTGGTAAATTTATGATGTCTTGCCAGGTAAATCCTTAATTGCAGTTAGTTTCCGACTTTTTTTGAGCCTGTGGTGGCATGGTTGGAAGCGACATGACCTTTCATTTGAAGGAACTAGGATTTGATCCCAGTATGAGGTAAAAACTTGTTTCTATTTGAGCACTATATTGTGTTTATTTTCATCCATATTGACTCTGGTAATTTGAATAAATGCAATCAATTGTGTCAGCTGGTGGCCGGGAAGTTGGGGAAAACTCGCTGGTAAGAGACTGATGTCTCACCAGGTATATTCTAAATTGCAGTCACCAGTTAGTTTCCAACTTATTTTGAGCCACTGGTGGCATGGTTGGAAGCGACCTGGCCTTTCATTTGAAGGATATAGGTTTTGATCCCAGTATGAGGTAGAAATTTATTTCTATGTGACCACGACTTTGTGTTGATTTTCATCCATATTGACTCGGGTAATTTGAATTAAATGCTATCAGTCTTGTCACATTTTGGGCCAGTAGGTTAGAGAAAACTCGCTGGTAAAGAGTGATGTTTCGCCAGGTAAATCCTAAATTGCAATTAGAAGTTAGGT
>NC_090738.1:48776934-48779434 GCF_036898095.1 Palaemon carinicauda
TAAATAATAAGCAAAACATACATATACATATATATATATATATATAGTATATATATATATATAATACATACATACATCATGTACACATACACATTCATATATACACACACAAATACATACATATACATACAAATATATGTATATATACATTTATATACATACAACATTAATATCATGAACATATAATCATGTATAAATCAATACTTATATCTAGCATAACACTATATAGTGCCAATGTACTTATGCATACTATATAAAATAATTGTACCCTTTAATGAATGGTAGCTTAGGTCTAAATATTAATTTCACAGCGACCGTTAATTATTCACATACATTCAATTCTACATTAAGTGGTTAATGTTTTTTTATATAGCTTACAAATCCTCTACATATAAAGGCGTCGAGTTTATACATTCCATGACCAATATTCAAGTAGTTTTCAAAGGTTTCTTTTATGAAACTGGACTCTATGATTTTTCTTTCCACTAAGTTATTTGAATGAACCAATTTCTTTGCACCTGACCAATTAATAGTGTGATTTTTATTTCTAACGTGAGCAAAGAGTGCATTATTATCTTGAGCATATCTGACACTTTTTCATATGTTGTTCAATTCTCTTTTCTAGGGCTTTACCAGTTTGACCAATATAGTATTTTTCACAAGCCCTTGCATGGAATACGATATACACATCCCTTGGTAATGTCAGGAGATATATATATATATTATATATATATATATATAGATATATATATATATTATATATATATATATATATATATATATATACAGTATGTGTATATATATATATATATATATATATATATATATATATATATATATATATGCAGTCAAACCTCTAGCTACGGAAGAATCGGGTTTACAGAATTTTCACTTCACAAAAGGAGATGCAAAGAATTTTATGACTCGGATTAGGAAAAATGTTTCGGGACAACGAAATGCAGTACGGAGCGGATCATCTGAGACGGATTTTAAAATACCAGCATGTTTAATTTGCTACCATCCTCCTGTGTTCCCATTGGTTATCGCTCCTACTTTATTGGATGCTAGTTACCACCAGAGATCCTGCTCTCCGATTGGTCGACATTCTACTTTACTTTATCCATCGTGCATCAATGCACTGGCGTTCCTATGTCTTTTCGTTCCGGCAGCGGTATCGTACGCATTGACTTGGTTTTTGTGAATTCGCTTTCATGACAATTTTACTGTACACACTGTTATCGTGTGTGATCCTACGATACATCATTACACATGGGTCCCAAGAAAATCGCTGATGTTAAAGGGAAAGAAGAGGATGATGCTTTCCATGGATATGAAGATGGAAAATAATCAAGAAATACGAGGCAGGCATGCGGTTAAGGAATATGGCCAAAAGCCATCTACGATAGGAACGATCCTTAAGCAGAAGGAAGCTATCAATTTTAGCAACACCTAAGGACGTGACTTTTCTCCAGCAAGAGGAGCCACCTCCATGATGAGATGGAGAGACTTCTTGCTTGTCTGGATAAAGGACAAAGAAATGTGTGGAGACACCATCACCGAAGAGATAATCTGCCAGAAAGCCAGCAACATTTTCGGTGATCTTTGTGCGTGCTCAGGCCGATGCCGAAACAGAGAAGAACATCGAAGCAGGAACCCCCAGAGTTCAAGGCTTTTCGTGTGTGGTTTGAAAAGTTTGAGACGCTTGGGCATTCATTCGCTGGTGCGTCACGGGGATGCTGCAAGCTCGGACACCGAAAGTGGCCGAAGCCTTTGTGAAGACGTTTGAGTTGACTGTCCGGGAAGGCTACAGTCCCCAGCAAGTCCTCAATTGCCATGAGACCTGGGCTTTTTTTTTTTTTTTTTTTTTTTTTTTTTTTTTTTTTTTTTTTTTTCCTGGGGGGGAGGCCTCGTCAAACCTACATCACGCAGAAGAAAAGAGGCTACCTAGACATAAGCCTTGAAGGATAGGCGTACCCTTGCACTCTGTGCAAATGCGTGGGGGATTGAAAGGTGAAACTCCTGCTGGTGTATCACTGATACTCCTCGAGCCTTCAAGACCTACAAAGTCGTTAAGGAAAGTCTAAACGTGTTGTGGAGAGCTAATGGAAAAGCCTGGCTAACAAGACAATTTTTTATCGAGTGGATAAATATTTGTTTTGGCCCGATTGGAAAAAAAGTATTTGGAAAGAGAAGCGCCTCCGTATGAAAGCCTTCTGGTACTGGACAATGCCTCTGCTCACCCTCCTTCCCTCCATAAAGATATTGCACCACAATATTCCTTCGTCAAGATTCTCTATCTTCCACCGAACACCACCCATCTCCTCCAGCCCATGGACCAGCAAGTGATTTCCAACTTTTAAGAAAACTCTACACGAAATATTTCTTCAAGAGATGTTTCGAAATCATTGAGAGCACAAACCTCACCCTTCGTCAATTTTGGAAGGAGCATTTTGATAGTCATATGCCTCAAAATGATCGATCAAGCTTGGCAGAAGATTTC
>NC_090738.1:48781934-48816176 GCF_036898095.1 Palaemon carinicauda
GGTTTTGACTTTTTCCCCGTAAACATCTCATCAATAAGGCATGAGTAGTAACGTTCTTGTAAACTTTTTCTACAGCTTTCCATTCATCTGGAGCCAAAGAAAATCTTACCCGTATATTTTCATGGACTTAAAGTGTTTTGCCTTCTGCCAGGTGTTTTGCCTTCTGCCAATGCTCTTTGATGAAAGCACCAGGAAGTACTTGATGCCGTGCACAGTTCATGACGGGGTTTGCATTAGTAATTGAACAGTTATAAAACGAAGCAAGAATAGTGTTCTGCATAAAAGTTACGGTGGTATTTCTGGCTTTGCGAACATCACCAAAATATTTTTGTAGCATCTCCAATATGAAACCTGTGAGTCGTCCACGACCACCCAAGCTCCTCCTTGTTTTCATCTGCTAGGTTTTTGACAAGTTTGTCAATCGAGTAAATAACCTTTTTGATACGTGGTTCACACACACTTCCTTCACTACCTCGTGTGCAGAGCCATGAGGGCTTTGACCATTATTCATTTCCCTGAAGTCTTTGTATCACCGTCTGAAATGAACCTCATGTATCTAAAGCCTTTGTCTTGTGACTTTCACCATAACCTTTCAGCAGCTTCTGGTTCCATACTCCCAGAAGTACCTTTATAATTTGTCACACAGGGGCATGTTTGGTATACCACTGATAGTATTTCTCCTTTGTCCATTGCTTTTTTGGCCAGATTTTTTTCTTTATACAAAATTCACTCAGAACACAGTGTTATGTAATCAGTAACACGCCCAACATGCCCCTTGATAACAGCACAAAAAAAAAAAAAAAAAAAAAAAAAAAAAAAAAACGAAGTATGACCCCTTTTGTGCCAAGAGCCATCGTATGACACGTATATTTACTATCCCATCCTCTATCAAACATTGAGGATGGTTAGTTATATAATAATCAGTAGTTGCCCTTCTGCTTGTTTCTAGAGGTTCTTGTGCCTTTATCTCTGCCATAGCCTTCACATGATTTGCATAGCGTATAAACACACGACTACCCACTACTCTTAAGCATAAAAAACGACGCACCATCATGAACAGTGAATACCCAAAATTCCAGCACATAATTGTGTAAACGAGAACCGTAGTCATAACATGAATCCCTTTATTCCTCGCTGATGGATCATTTTCTCTGATCAAAAACGTATTCACATTAAGAATAGAATATTCTTACTCTAGTGTCTACTGTATATATCTTTTCACAATAATTGACTTTACACTTTTTTTCAAAGTACTCAGGACATGCTACATTATTAGCAATATCTACTAAGTTGTTTCTTCTCAAGAAAAGATTTTCTGTATTGGCGACATTTTTTTCTGTTTTTGGAATAACGAATTTTCTTCGCATAGCACTGGTGGGGTCTGTGTCGGAGCACCAGAGTTGGTGGATGGCGTTGTGGGTGGCGCATTGCTGGTGGACGGTATCGGAGAATCAGCTGATGGTAGTGTAATGGCGATGCATTTTCAATAAATCCATCTTTCGAACTTATGTGCAGTATGATAAGTAAGCCGCCCACCCTTAACAGTTGGTGTGTGGAGTCCTGTTGCTTTATATGCCTTTGTGTCAATCTATCTCTTGCTATGTAACTGATTTATCCACGTTTCATGTAGGTAGATAATAGAATTGTTGAATCCTGAATTCTTTATTGCAATCATCTTGCGTAGAAACTTCTCTTTTCCAGATCCCACACGGCTTCTCTTGAAAAAAAATTGTCACCGCTGCTTGTTTCAACCCCTCCCAGTGTTTGGCTCTGCCCTAAATTTTATAGTCAATTTAACCTAATGCTTGCCCTTTTTAGTTCTATCCTTATGTTGCGTTTCTCTTTGCATTTTATTTGTATTCATTCGTCAGTCGTATTTAAAGGTCGCACAGTAGTGGCATATGCAGAGGACATGAAAATGCCCGCCAGGTCGACCAAACTTAATTTACATAAGTATGATCAGTGCCCGAGCCCCTCTCTTATCAAGCTAGGACCAGGGAGGGTCAGAGCCGTCAAACAGTGGCTGCTGATGACTCAACCCATAGGCTGCCCCCAATCCTAAGCTCACATGGAGGGTGAGGTTGCAGGCACTACTAGAAACTGTCAAGCTTGGTCAGTGCTCGAATTCCAACCCAACAGATCGCGATACATAGGGCTACTGTGGTATTGTTTCTTTATATGTCAATTTGCTCTCTTCACTCTAGCACACTCGTGTTCCTACACACTTTCCAATGTTTGGGTAATATTTTAACTGGGTTTGACACGAAATGCGAGATAAAACCTCCCCGCGGCTTTTTTTTTTGTCATGGAGGTCAATGACCATGCCTTAGTTTTTCAATTATTTCCATCCAATTATTTTATGCATACTCTTATTCCCCTATCACATTTACAATACCTATTTATTTAGGCTATTCATGATTCTATCATTTTTATTACTTTTATACGTGTCTCTAGACATTTTCCTGAGATGTTACCCTTTAAAATTCTCTTGGCGATTCCCAAAACTCTATTCTGTACATAACATATTTTAACATTTATCTATTTAGTCGTTATACTTGTCCAAAGTAGTAATGTACAGTAGTATAGATTTTCCCCGATATTCCGTACTTTTTGTGAAGCGGACGGTTGCCTTTATAACTAAAACCAATTTAAGAAGTTCTTTGTGGGAGACTGCTGATTGACAAAGGGTAGCATACCTGGATGCGCCATGAGGCCAGCATTGCTCAATTCTACCCGAGCTCTCTTCTCATCTTTGCCCAGCAGTAGAATAAATGGTCTCTCTAAAGATATCTCACTCAAACGATAATTATTGATGTGTTATATGTAATATATATGTACTAGATGTAATATATGCTAGTCAATGTTGATATTTCTTATACACATCGAGAAGCTACAACACACACAGCAATAAAATATTGATAGTTGAAATCACCGACATTGATAAATATATGCTGAGGTAAACAATTGATATTTGACGTCACATCGAAAGTCAAGTCCTTTGAAAGCCTTTCATATACTTCCTTGAAAGGAGATGGCTACAAACCGCGAGTGAATGCGACATTTTCAATAATATATTTACTATCTAGACTTTTTTTCAAGAATATGTAGGTTTATGATTGGCCTGGGTTACCTGACCTTTCTAGTTCTGGTCTCTGGCCTAAATTGTATAATCCAGTCTAATCCAAAGATAGGAAAACTAGCGTCTCTCTCCTGTGTTCACGAGATATATTTTTAAGAGTAGTTTTGTTGTCAATAAAGATATGACATTTAATAAGTGACATTTTTGTTAATATGTTAATGGTTGTTCTTTGCCACAGGATAATTTACTTAGAAAAAAATAGTCCACAGCTTGAGGTCTTCTGGAAGCAAAAGTAAGTTTCAGGTAAGAGTTTACTAAGCTACTTGTGCGTGGTCATCATTTTGTGGTTGATCTTTTGATGCTGTGAATTACGGATTCTGGTTTGATAGTCTCCATTGTGTAGATGTGTGCGCGCGTGTGAAGGCGAATTGAGAGGTCTGGTACCGAATTTCCTGTGATATTTTTCCATCATGAAGTTATTTAGTTGAGGGTGCATGCTATTTCAGAACTTACTAATTATTTGTATGAGGTTAGATATTGCTCCTGTGTCGAAAGCTACATATCAATGTTTTTCAAGCATGATTTTCGTAAGGCAGGGGTGGCCAACCTTTTGTTTTCCATGCACCAATTTTTTTCTCTTCTAATTCAGATGCGCCACACAAACTTTAACCCCCTTTCAATCCCTTTACTATGGTGATTTGGACCTATTTGACGGTTATACATATAATAATATGATATATTTATATATGTGTATGCATGTATAAAGATATATATATATATACATATATATATATATCTATATATATATATATATATATATATATATATATATATGTATATATGTGTGTGTGCGTGTGTGTGTGTGTGTGTGTGCGCGCGCGCGCGCGTGGACAGATGTAGTAGCTGTAAAGGAAATGATTTAACATAAATACAAAGTAAACTGTACTTACTTTATTGACACTGAATTTGCATTGATAATATTCATTAGTTATTCCTAAAAGTACTAATAAAATTATATGAACATAATTAGCAGTTTTAAAGAAAAGTAATTTCACATGCAGGAAAAAAACATAACTATGTTTAATGTGACTTAGCTTTGCTTGCACTAAATCTGTAATATTAGGAGTTAAATTAGTAACTGAGAGCAACAGCCAGTTCTTCAGATTTGAATCGGATAGTCACGACCTCTGTTGGTTCTTGATCATTTTCATGGATGAAAATATTTGCTCTCATCTGTATGTTGTTATAAAGCGCAGGCATAACTTTGGGTAAATTTTCTAAATTCTGGAAAAGGTTCACCCGTTAATAATCGCCAAAAATTAAACATTTCAGATGCACTTGGGAGTGAGGTAAGTTCATTAAATTTACTCTTCAGCACTGAATTTGCTTTTAGATCAATAAGTTCCATTTGTATATTACTAGGCATCTTCAGAATGTTATGCAACCATGCAATCTTCAGCAAAATAACTAAAACGACTATCAAAGGCCCCTCGTAGTAATAGGATTTTTTCAATGTATTCTGTTAAGTTGGTATATGATGAAGGTATTATATATGTCTAAACTCTAACACATATATAGAAATGGTGTATTTTGAATAATTATCAGAAAAAAATGCAGGACATAGCGGAAGGTCCCCTTAAATTATTTTTGTATTTTTTTTCTAAAAATCAGTATTATTTTTGGTATTTTTTTATGGGCGGGCTTTGTTTTTTCTATTATCTCTGGGGTATAGTGCGCCACTTCTAATCGTGCAATGCGCCACTGTAGGCGCATGCGCCATAGGTTGGCCACCCCTGTCGTAAGGAGTCCATTTCAAAGCGACAATCGTCTGTTGTTAGGGAATCGACTCGAAATTAGACACTGATCTGCTAATTTATATATTTTGAAATGTATAATTTTGTTATTACTACTACTACTACTACTACTACTACTACTACTACTACTACTACTACTACTACTAGCTAAACTATTACTGTAGTTAGAAAAACAGGATATTACACAAGCCCAAGGGCTCCAATAAGGAAAGCAGTTCAGTACGGGAAGGAAATGGAGAAATAACGAATAAACTATATAGGAATAATATTAAAGGAACAAAGTATATTTAAATCGGTAACAATTTCAAAATAAATCTGTCATAAACTGAATCGAGACCTCAACCGGTTGGTTCAAACGGAAAAGCATATCCAAGTTTAAACTTCTGAAGTTCCACCGATTTAACCGCCATACCAGGAAGATCATTCCAAAATCTTATGAAACTACTTCAAAGAAATTAATGAAAGGCTGTTCCAGATATTTTTATTGTAATGGTGAACAGACATCCAAACAACTGATTGCAATTGATAAAGAAAAGGGCTTCCTATTTTCCTATGTAGCCGCACGAGAGAGAGAGAGAGAGAGAGAGAGAGAGAGAGAGAGAGAGAGAGAGAGAGGAGAGAGAGAGAGAGGAGAGAGAGAGAGAGAGAGCGTGTCTCTCGACAAATAAAGGTTATGTCGAAACTGAAAATTTTATGAGAGAGAGAGAGAGCGTCTCTCTCGATAAATAAATGTTAAGTCGAAACTGAAAATTTTATGAAAATTCTCCTTTATGAAAACTCTCTCTCTCTCTCTCTCTCTCTCTCTCTCTCTCTCTCTCTCTCTCTCTCTCTCTCTCTCTCTCTCTCTTTCAGAATGCTTATTGACGTCACTTATCACATCACTTGGTATTCTCTCCTACTCTTTCTATTTAGCGTAATAACTGGTTGTTATTAGTATTAATTTTTTGGAGGGACAGAGACCGTAAAGGCAGTTTTTCTAGTTTGTTCAGTTATGCTGGAAACATACTAGGCTTTTTTTCGGCCGCAGCCGCCCAAAATGGAAAGCACAAAAAGATTATCCTGACTGGACGGGAAGCAGCGTGTATAAACCACGAGCATGACGTTAGATGTAAACACACAATATGTTGGCTGCAAATAGGACTTGCTCTTGCTTGGCAATCTTGGATTCAACAGCCTCAAGAGATAATAAAAATCTTTTTTGTTCATCCTGTGGTAGTTGCGGAATTCTCAAATTCACGTATTATACCGATAATACATATTGCTACAACAGTTAGAAAATTTCTTGGCGTTATGATGATATCAGCTGATTGGTTTCGTTCAGCTTTTTCCCAATTGCCCCTGGAACCAAATCTATAGACCTTGCCTGGAACTGCAATAACGTAGTGTGACGTTACAACACATGCTTGGCGAAAACCTCGGACAAGAAATGACGTGTGATTCCACCGATGTTTGTTGTTTGCTGACCGAGTAGTCAATACCAATCATTGCATTAATTTCTAGAATTTGTTTCATTGAATATCTCTGCATGCATATGAATGATGGTAGAAGTAAAAGTATTTATTGTTCACTTCATTACGAGCTAATTGAAGTGTTGTCTATATGTTCATGGTTTTTCTTGTTGGTGATCGAGTTTTTCTCCAAGGTTTGAAGCTACCGCTTATTGGCGGTCATTTGTTCCCCATGTTCGACTGGAATTTCACATTGTGGAAAAGATGTCTATATATGAAGTTTTTATTCCAACCACACGTAAACTAGAAATGATTCTAAACACAAGTAGGCCTAAGTGAGAAATTGTATTTTAGTGATTTTTTTTTTAGTGATTATATTTGGAGTGGGTCTGGAAAACTTTTGAGATGAATAATTGAAATGGTGATTCATCTTTCATTGGTGTATTCTGGTGCAAGTATTTTCGTTTTGTTTGGAAAATATTTGAGAGAGAGAGAGAGAGAGAGAGAGAGAGAGAGAGAGAGAGAGAGAGAGAGAGAGAGAGAGAGAGAGAGAGAGAGAGAGCTATTACAAGATTTCGCGGAGACTCCGGTATGTAATTGCTGTTTTGTATATAAAGAGATTGGTCTATTTCCCAAAATGTTGAAAATGATTTTACTGCTGAGAGAGAGAGAGAGAGAGAGAGAGAGAGAGAGAGAGAGAGAGAGAGAGAGAGAGAAAGGGGGGGACTCAGATTTCCGGTAGACAGAAAATTGTTAAATACTGTGAAGCATCATAATTTGAAAATACTTTACCATTGGTTACCACTACGAAGATTCTCTCTCTCTCTCTCTCTCTCTCTCTCTCTCTCTCTCTCTCTCTCTCTCTCTCTCTCTCTCTCTCTCTCTCTCGTATATTCATTGTTCTTTGTTTCAGTATTTTTTGAAGGGCTGATTTTATGTTTTAGTTATCAGATTCCGTGATGAGTGAGCTATTTTGCAGCTCGTTGCATAGGGTGTTTTTGTTTTCCGTCAGCCAGAATGTGTTTATGAATGTTAATGAATCTAAATGAAGTAATTTGTTCTATATTGCTTATCGAGTGGCTAAGTTTTATTTGTTCAAAGTCCTTTGAGTCTCATTATTATTGGTAATGGTTCACGTTGTTGCAGTGTGCGGAGAGGCTTCTTGCAGGTGGATTTTTCAAGCGTGACTTCAAGACCGTTTTCTCCAATACTTGCTTGTACAGTAAGAGAGATTTCAGAATCTCGTCTAGTTTATTTTCTAGTTTATTTTTGAGCCACTTGTTTAGATGATCGACGAGTTGTTTTTATATGGAATTGATTATCTTAGGAATATTAAAAGTTGTAGTACTTTATTACTTACTTTTACGGGTTTATTTCTCGCCCTCCATCAGACACTTAAGGTCTGTTCAGGCGGGCCTTGGTGTGTGAAAAATAATTTCTTTCCAGTTAATATTTTGCTCTGTATCATTATCAGTTATTTCGCTAGCATTTGTATTCAGGCTTAATAGTTTTCAGGTCACTATTATAACACTTTCTAAAAAGATAAGTCTTCAGGTTTTTCTTGAAAGCTGCCACATTATTGCTATTCTTGACATCGAGTGGAAGGTCGTTAAAGAGTCTCCGTGCAGCATAACTGAACGTTCTTCCTTCTATTGCATGATTCACACTAATTTCGAATAGCCTATGTGGGTCATCAGCATGTCTAACTCTTCCAGTGGCGTTGGTAGCTTCAGGGTAGGGGACCAAGCAATCACGAAGATATTTAGGCTTATCACTTGTAAGTGCTTTGTGAGTCAACATGCAAATTTTAAATTCAATTCTAGCTTTAACAGGTAACCAATGTAGATATATCAATGCAGGAGTTATTCTCTCCCTTAGTTTAATGCCTTTTATCAGTCTAGCCGCCCGATTTTGCACATTTTGAAGCTTTCTTAGTAGTGTATTGGGCAATTTGTAGTACAGAGAATTGCAATAATCAAGCCTTGATATTACATGACTCATCAGTAAAATTTTTGTACTGCCCTCTGTTAAATATTTTCTAATAAATGCTATGTTTCTCAGGTGATAGTTACACACTTTCACTGTGTTCACAATTTGGTCCCTCATTGACAAATTACAATCTATCAGTACACCAAAATTTTTCACAACAGGCACAATCCCAACATCAGCATCACCAATTTTTATACTTTGAATTAACTGTATTTGTCAAAATTAGTTCCTCCGAGCCGTTGTGTGTTTTGATTTGATTATTTTGGAACGATTTAGTAACTTGAAAAATTATATGAAAGTGACCATATGTGTATATATATATATATATATATATACATACATATATATATACATATATATATATACATACATATATATATACATATATATATATGTATATATATACATATATATATATATATATATATACATATATATATATATATATATACATATACATACATATATATATATATATATACATATATATATATATATATATGAGAGAGAGAGAGAGAGAGAGAGAGAGAGAGAGAGAGAGGAGAGTTTGTTTAATGGTAAGCGTGTTATAATCACCGAAGGTTAGAATAATTTCTCTCTCTCTCTCTCTCTCTCTCTCTCTCTCTCTCTCTAATAGGTCAAATTCTATGGAGGTGGAATTTTACCTTAGAATGGCCTCACGGGCCCATCGCCGAAGCGTCATCGTCGGGTATATTGTACAGGCCAGTTTCGTAAATCCCATTCAGTCCAATCAGACGGGTCGAACATTGGCCTTTAAGTTCAGTGTCTTTTTCTCCAGTTTCTTGTGTGATAGATTGTGCCAGAAATACTGTGCTTACTTGCGAACATTATTATCAGAACAGCTTTTGCCCTCTGTTTTGAAGCAGTTGTGTTAATAGAACTCTTAATTATGACTCGAGGCGTTGCTAATCCATTTATTGAAGTTTTCATGTGTCTTCAAATGTAGAAACCATGAATGAAATGATAATTAATGAAAGTATTTGTGTAGAAGTAATTCAATTTTTGTTTATAGGTGTTGAATTCTGAGGTATGTATATTCATTGTGTATGTGTGTATATAGATGTATAAGAGTGTGTATGTATAATGTATATATATATGTATATATATACATATATATGTATATACTGTGTATGTATATACATATATGTAAACGGTTCGGACATGGCCGTTCAGTTCAGTCTTTTTTTCCAGTTTCTTGTGGAATAGATGGTGCTAGAAAATACTATAGTTATTTGCGTACGAACATATCAGAGATCAGCTCATGCATTTAATGTTTTGAAGCAGTTGCGTTAATAGAACTCTTAATTGTCTCGATGCATTGCTAATCCTTTTACTGAAGTTCTTTAGTTTTATCCGTTCAAATGTAGAACTCCATGAGTGAAATATTAAATACTGAAAGTACTTCAAATATATTTTGGCATTTGTTGATCAATCTTACATAGATATATGAATATAATGTATTTGTGTGTGTGTGTGTATATATATATATATATATATATATTTATGTATATATATATATATATATATATATATTTATGTATATATATAAATATAATATATTATATATATATATATACAGTATATACACACATATACACACAGACATATAAAACAAGTCCGTGATACCCCTAAGAAAAGCCACAAAAACCGTAGTAATGTCTACAGTGTACTGCAAGACGTGCACTCTTTTCACTACCCTCCCAAAGCGTATGTGTGTATATATATACACACACACACATTATATATATATATATATATATATATACAGTAAAATTTTCGTTATAATAAGAATTTGGTTCAATTCTTTATTTTAGCGACCAGTAGTCAATTTGTAAGTTATATTTTTATTTTAGTAATGATAACTACCTCTCAACATCGAATGTCGGGTACCCTTTAGGCAACTATTTGTATGAGAGAGAGAGAGAGAGAGAGAGAGAGAGAGAGAGAATCATATTTACTCTAATTATCCAAAGTCAGGAATATGAATTAAGTTTTGCAATCAACTGTACATCATTTTTATGACAGATTCTCTCTCTCTCTCTCTCTCTCTCTCTCTCTCTCTCTCTCTCACAGTATATTGAGATCCTTGTTAACTAGTCTAGTTATGGTTAGGATTTTGGCCTAAATGATTTGAGTCTTAGAAGAAAGTTAGCGATTCATCTTTATCTTTTTTTGCATTTGAGGGGAGAAAGGTTACCATTGAGTTCGTTATGGGCTTTTAGAAAAATTAGGTTTCATTTTGAAATTTAAGCACTTTATTTTTAGCTTTTTATTTCATTGCATTAGTTTTTGTAAGTGATTCATACTGAAATAATGTAAATGTAAGAATGATGCATTTTAGATTATGCTTTTGTATATGAAAAATATGTTATGAAGTATTCTATTATATATGGATTTTATAGTTTTCAAAGTGCTTTAATGCATTTGGTGTTGTAATGATTCTTTAATTTAATTTTTTCTTATGATTTCCCGTACCAGCACTGAAAAGCCTCCTCGTCCCCATCCCCTAATCAGTTATGTAAATTTAATTTCCTCTCCATCCAAAGGTAATGTGATACCAGGTTATCAAAATTAATCCTTGGAATCTGCAGACGATTTACTATTTATTCCAGTTTTTAAATTTTATTTAGTTTTGATTAACTTTAGGTGGTTTTTGTAGCTTTTTGTGTAGAGTAACATGATTCGAATTCTCGTGTCTCGATTCCGTGATTGATGGAGTGTGTGTGATTACGAAAGGTGTTTATCTATAAGGAAAGTCTACTTGTTCCCAATCATTCGAGTAATTGAATTTTGTCCTATTTTGTGTGTTCATAAGTTATTCTTTCATGGTTGGAAATAGTTACGAAGCATTTTTGCAATGTGCAAATCTTCTCATTGCCAGTTTTTTGTATTACAATAGATCTTTTTTTTGCCTTAATTGATACATTTATTTGTGACAGATTTCAAACGCAGCAATTTCCTTGAGTATTTTTGTGAATCTTAATAGAAGTTTTTTTTTTTAGGGTGGGAAAAATAGGAAATAGACCTCATACAAATGGTAAAAATGGCACGTTAATAGATTATAATATTAAAGATAGTTTTTCCAATACGTTTTTCTTTGCTTATATAAAAGGTTGCTAATTTTAATTGTATTTCCCATTTGGTGTAATTGTAATGAGGGTGCTGTTTTGGTATGAGATCTCATTTATTGCGTGATCTCAGAAAATATTCTTTTCCTCTGGTTTGTGATTTTAATGAGTAAAAAAAATAGTAATAGAAAATCTAACGGTTCTTGCTTCGCCGTTTGCTCGCTTCGCTCGCGAGAAAATTAAAACCTCAAGCTCCGTATGTACTGACTAGCGGTACTGTTAAGCTGCGTACGCTAACATCAATAGCTGATTGTTCTTTTTTAGATAATTATTCCATATATATATATATATATATATATATGAAAGCAAAGTTGAACCCTTTGTTAAACATTAAGAAGCAGCAGATGCCTTCTCTGAGAGAGAGAGAGAGAGAGAGAGAGAGAGAGAGAGAGATTTTATTGGTTGTCTGTATTATTATTATTATTATTATTTCCTAAGCTACAACCTTTGTTGGGAAAGCTGGATGCTATAATTTATGCCCAAGGGCTCAAACAGGGAAAGTAGCCCAGTGAGGAAAGGAAATATAAGAGAAGTTTAAGAACAATGATATTAAAATTAATCTTTCATATATAATCTATTAAAGAACTTGAAAATATCAAGAGGATGAAAACTTCAAAATAACAAGAGGAAGAGAAACAAGATAGAAGTGTGCCCGATTGTACCCTCAAGCAAGAGATCTCTAACCCAAGACAGTGGAATACTATAGTACAGAGACAAACAAAGTTGAAAGAGATGCAGTAGTCTCTCTCTCTCTCTCTCTCTCTCTCTCTCTCTCTCTCTGCGCATGCGTGTGCATGTATACAATTTCTAATAACAACTCTATTGAAGTTAGCTGTGTTACTTGTAGATTAAAATTGTGTTTCTTAAAAGTTGTTTTTTAAATGAATCGTTTGCGTTGTGTGATGACGTGCAAATAAGTTTATTTCGACGTTTGTGTTAGGTAGACGAGTTTATTCAAGAAATTGCTTTCGCTCTTTCTCAATTTTTTTCTTGAATGTGAGCGAAGAAACGAAGTATATCCTTATTTTCTTTTTAGTTTATGAATGAAGTAATTTATTTTCATGATTTCAAATAGAAATAAAAAATGTAGAGATGTTTAGAGCTATTTATTGTTAATTTTTTTGCAACACAACCTGGGACTTGATTATATTTTCGTTTAGTGGTTTGTTTTAAAGAATGAGTAAATTTTTCAATTGATGTGAAATCGGTGAGAGACGTACAATATTGGAAATAGCTACGGTCTTAAAATAGGAACCATTTATCAAAAATTATTTTCAATGGGATAATCATTATTTAAGATGTTTTGTCAAGATTGTTCATAGTGTTTACTAGGATTTGTCAAGATTGTTGATAGTGTTTACATAGTAGGACTTGTAAGGATTGTTGAGTGTTTACTTACTAGGATTTAGAGAGAGAGAGAGAGAGAGAGAGAGAGAGAGAGAGAGAGAGAGAGCGCTATATAACGGAAGTTGCCGTATGATTGAAATAATTTTAATTTTAAAAGCATATAAATGATTGAATATATATTTTCTCTTTAAACATTTTTAGCAAAACATTCAAATTTATTCTAAGATCAATTTTTGTACAATTTTAACAAATCGAATTAGTACTTTTGTGAGTATGTCCCCCCTCCTTTTTTTTTTTTTTTTCCCCTAATGTTCAACCAATTTTCTGTGCTCGTTCAACTTAATTAGTATTTTAAGGCTGTTCTCTGTCATAGTCGAACCTAGTTGTAAGTTTTGACTCTGTAATGGACTAAATGATCTTTCAAACTCGTAGTGCAAGGGGAGTTGGGGTCCAAGTAAATGAGAGTTTGGGTATATCACTGAAAATATGTGCGTGCAGCTCTGTCTAGTGTGTTTATATATATATATATATATATATATATAATGTGTGTGTGTAATAATTGCAATGGGTTTCTGGGTTTCTTTCCCTTTCCAGAAATTGACTAAATGTAACTCATTCCCCAACTATTTTGAGACTAGACTGTCGCGTGACAGTTTTGGAAGTAAGCAACAGAATGTCCTGCTCTCTTGTGCTCAAGTGAACACTGGATGGCAACATGCCGGACTAAGAGTTCAATTGAAACTCGAATAGTTGGTTAGAATACACATGCTTCTAGGAAATTACAATGGAACGGAGAGGTAATTTCGTCTGAAAGCACATTATATACACATTATATGTATAATATGTATATATATATATGTATATATATATGTATATATATACATTATATATATATATATATAATATATATATATATATATATATATATATATAATACCGTGCTAGGCAGTATATCTGAGTAAGCCATGTTTGTCAACGGTTATATATTCGGATGATCAACTTGGTGGAGTAACCAAAACATTGGGTGTGGAGGAAATGTATCTCAATCTTAATGAAATCGCTGGTAGAAGGGTGACGGATTATGTTTAAGGCGGTAGATAATATATCTTCGGGTTTTACGCCTGATGCTTGGCGGATGATCTTACAGGAATTATTATGGACAGGCAAGGATCACTTGCCTTGGTTTAGATAGGCACTCGGCATCACAAGGAACTGGCTATCCTTTGATGAATTTAGCCAGTGAATCTAATATGGATTTAGTCAGTCCATGGAAAACGAAAATGACAAAATGACCCCAGTCCCGGGCGTAGCTGGGTGCTAAGAATATCCCGATTTATAGATACTAAAGATGAATCGAAAATTGGTAATTGGAATGTTAGAAACATTGGGAAGTTACAGCAAGTGGAGAATGCATTTATGAAATATAGTTTGGATATCTTGGCCCTAACTGAAATAATGTGTAAAGGGTTTGGAAAAAAAATCTTAGACTAAGTCAATATATGTATCTACTAAGAAATAATGATTGACACAGAGTCCTATAGTTTTCTATTCACCAACAAATAATTCCTCTGAAGAAAGGAAAGATGAATACTGTGAAGAACTGCAGTGTAATTGATGAGATGAGAGAGAGAGAGAATGTATATATATATATATATATATATATATATCATGAAAATTGTGATTGGTGACTCCAATTCTAAAGTTGGAAGGAATAATTAAAGTATAAAGAATGTTATGGGCTTTGATGGATCTGTTATAGCTACAGACGATGAAGAAATGTAACGTTGGATGGAACGCTAGAATAGGAGATATGAAGGAAATGATTTGATTGACATACCTGAAGCTGAGGAAGACTTTGATGTGCCCATGAATGAAATCGGTTAGTTTGAAGTTAAAACTATCATTATTTTAAAAACTTGAAGAGATAGAAAGCTCGTGGATACGGTGGAATAACTGCTGAGATGATGATGTCTGTAAAGAAGAGACTCCCAGAATACTTTCAAGATTATTTTGTAGAATGTGGCGTTGAGGCAAAACCTGATGAGTTGTGGCGTTGAGGCAAAACCTGATGAGTTGAAGTTATGAATGTTGGTGAAAATAGCTAAAATAGGAACTATGACTGATTGCAATAACTACAGACATCACACTTACGCCAGTTATCATGAAAATATATAGTATGTTGATGCTAAAGAGACTAGAGAGAAAGATTGATGAAAAGCTGAGAGATGAATGAACAGGACTTTGAAAAGGTAGAAGTTGTACTGACCAAATTTTCTTTTCAAGTCATGTGGTACAGAAATGTTTAGAATATAAAGATTACTTTTGATGGTATTTGTTGACTAAGTGCCTTTGATAGGGTGCACCGCCAATTTTGTGGAGAGCCACGTTATTAAGGAGTTCTTGAATATGTAAATTTGATTCTGTTCATGAGCATATCCAGTGCAAAGTTAATTTTAGTGGGGTCCTATCAAATGGATTTCCAGTGAACAGTAGAGTACTCCAAGTGAATGTGTTGTCACCATTGCTTTTCATCTTCATGGATTTTGTAACGCATAGAACAGTTGGGGATGGTGGAGAAGGATTGGACTGGTATGATAATAGGAAATGCTGATGATGCAGTCCTTATTAGCAGAGCACTTTGCAATGCCTGCTTACCAGAGTCCATGAAATATCACATGAGGTTGGGCTCAAGATAAATAGAAGAAAGCCATATATGATGAGAATGGAGTATGCATTGATAGATGAAATATTGGAAGGAGAAAAGAATGAGGTGAAATCATTTAAGTATTTAGGAACTATTATCTTTAATACAGGATCTTTGAGAATTCGAGTTCAATGAAAGATTAAGAAAAGCAAATAAAACAATGGCTAGGTTAAGTAAAATTTGGAAATTAAATCACCTGAAATTACATATAAAAATCAGGCTATATATCAGGTTATTAGGATCGGTGTTACTGTATGGACATGAGTCGTGGTATGACAATGAAACTTTATCTTAACATATTCTGTAGATTTTAGAACAAAACCACAGTAGAATATTGGAAGTTAAGGGCAGGACAGAATTAGAAATGAAATTATAGGAGAGATTACCTGAGTGCTATATGTGGATGAGATCATGGTGAGGGGTAGATGGAGATGGTTGGGTACGCTCTTCGCACTCCCCAAGAGAGATTAGTTCACCAGACTTGCAACTGGGCCCATAAGGCATTAGAATAAATGGAAGACCTAGGTCTACATGGGTGAGGACAATGAAACGGGAAGATGATGATGATGAATGGAGAAATATTGATTTAAAGGCTCAATATAGAGACACTGGTAAAATCTAACTGAGGCCATATAATCAATAGGCACAGGAGGAGATGTGATATATATATATATATATATATATATATAAATGAATAAAATTATACACATACCTTGCCAAGATTTAGTGGGGATCGCTCTTACCTGGGTATATATTTATGTAGTATATAAATATGTAGGTTAAATTATATCCTGTGAAATTTTTTATCATTCATAATGTAGAATTAGAACCGTCTTTTAGGTTATTAATGTGTATCCTGGATTTTCTTCAGTGCGAGTGGGAAGACTTGGTTATTTTTAAGGTCCTAAATATAAGAAGTCAATTTTACATTTTTTTTTTTATTCATCACTCTCACCACCACTTATGCCTCTCTCTCTCTCTCTCTCTCTCTCTCTCTCTCTCTCTCTCTCTCTCTCTTTTTTTTTGCCAGGTTTGGTAGTGTTGCCCTGTCGAATTTTATTTTTTCTATTTTGATTGGTGAATATGTTCTCTGCATCTGCTCATGAATGGGGGTGAAAATAAGTCCTGGAAACTATTTTTATTTTTTCTGAGGATGTTGGAACTAAGCATTTTAATCCTCAAAAATTTTGCTGAAACTATCAAGGTGGATCAGGATGCCACAGCATCAAAAAGAACAACCAAATTTTTGTTTATGTAAAATTGTACTTGGAATATTATATCTTACCTGAAAGTTATTTTTAGATTTTTGACGAACAAGTATATTTTAGATCAAATATTTTAGATCAAATATTTTAGATCAAATAGCATCTAATAGCCAAACTGTTCCTATTGCCTAAGTTATCATATAGTACAGCGGCATAGCAGACCAATTGTTCAAATTGGTCTAAAAGCACCAAAATTGGCACACATGTAGATTAATATATTCTAAACATTTTTGGATATGGAGGCATTCAAGATTAGCCCTTAGGAAGATATGGCGGCCATTGTTCAAAATGGCCGCCATTTAACATTAGCGTCATTACATAGACTTCATTATGTGTCGTTAGTTTGGTGCTAGATGGGCCAAAATTCCCTTTTTTTTACATCAGAATTAACATCAATAAATGTTTAACAGATATTTAGATGAATCTTCTCAAAAATGGCCCCCAAACTGGCCGCCATTTTGTGGAAAAAGTGGACATTTGATGAAGATTTCAATACTCAATGACATAATACCTCTAATAACCAGTACCTGATTTCAGGAACACACTTTAATTGCTCAAGTTGCTTTTTTATTTCAAATTGCTGGCAAAATTGCTAGTCAAAATAATACACAGAGTACGGGAAGTTTACAGTATGGTCAGATTGTAGTTATATAGTCGACCAAAAGCCCAGTCTCTAGGCACAGTACTTGTGTAATCCTGCAGTACATACATGTAATACAATAACGTAGATTTTGCCACACTATGTTAATTATGATTCCGAACTTTTCAAATCTGGTCACCAGAATTATGAATGTCTACAGATCATAATGTTGGTTAGCAAGTTTTCTGTCCCAATCTACTGGCATTCGCCTTCACAGAAACATAGACCAGTGCATTGCAGTGAAGCGTTCTTGCACTTGCAGCGGTTTTTGCAGCCTTTCTTGCATCCGCAAGACACCAGCTCATAGCAGGCCTTGGATGCCTCAGGGAGTGTGGTCCAGAGTGGTGTGTAGAGCCCATCATCACTCCGATGCCAGCCCCAGTCTGTTGGTGGAGGGAGCACGGGCGTTGGTACCAATGCCTGGCCCCAGACATGACCACCCTGAAGGGCAGATCTCTTCACATGCTGCTCCAGAGCAGCGTAGGTTGGCGGGATGTTCTGAACAGAGTTCGTCTTTGCAAAGAGCTGCTTTCTCGCCTTGTTGACGTCCTTGCATTTGCTTGTGCGGTCATACAGGAGTATGACAAACCTCTCGATGACATGCATTGTATCCTCTTGGATGCTTGTGGGTGCATTTGCCAGAATCAGCAGGGCATCAGTGAGTTCTGGCAGCGTGTTCCATGTTGCCCAGGCAGATTTCTTCCCATGTCCGACGAAGGCTGACACAGTATCACACCCTGTGATGGCATGAAACATTGGAAGAGCACATGCCTTCTCTGGACCAAGGGAGGAAGCTATTTCATGGGCTGCAATGTAGCGGTAGTTCTTGCCTGTCCCAAAGGCTACCCAGAGTTCGTCTCCAGCTGGTAGTTTCTGGACTACCATCACTGCTAGGACCACGACGTCACTGTCTACTGTTCGAACCTGTATCTGGTGGTGACCATGTTGTGCAGCATGTGCTACATGTAGCATCATGCGGGTGTCTGCCTCTTCTTGGTTGCATGGTGCGAGTGAGTTGACATCCTCTTGCTGTGGAACACAGATCACCTGCTCCCCATCAGTGACGACCAGTTCCTTGCCTTCTTCTTGAAAGGACTCTGCAAGCATGGTGGAGAGGTAGCTGAAGAGCTCCACTTTGTTGCTATCAACTCGCAGGAAACTTTGCCAATTTCCTGGTATGACTGCTGAGTCGACAACACGCCGACGTACTCCCTTTCCATGCTGTTCTCTGGTTGATGCCTTCAGGGAATCTGCTCTGTAGCTGTCCCACACAAGGTCAAGACGTGATACATGTTGGAAACGTTGTACAACGTATGGGATGAACACTTGCTGTGCATATTCCTCGAACGTGTTGGCAGTACCCGGCTTCAACATCTGTACGATTACTGCTCCATCGAGGACAACAGCAGTGACAGTAGGAGCTTCAAACTGAGGCTCAGCATGGCCTTCAAGGCACACCAGCAAGTCACTCTTGCTCCCTAGGTACAGTCTCCCTCCGTCAGATAAAGCTGGAGGGCATTGCTGATTTTCATGCCTGAAGAACTCTTCTAGATTCCCATCACGGGTCTGGCAGCCGATATATAATCGTGCGAAGAGCGCAACATCATTCTTCAGAGATTTGACCTGTTCTTTTCCTTTGGGTATATTGGGTCCTCTCTTGGTCGCAAACAGTGGTAGCTTGTTCCGGTGGATTGCCACCTCAATGGACTTGGTTCTGTCCACGATGCATTCCTTTGAGAATGCTTCAAACTGGTCTTGGCCAATCTGCTTGGCGTTACGGACTGTTTCTATGACTGCAGGGTCTGCGATCTCCTTTGTGTCGAGCACCAGCAAGTCCTGACTGTCCTCCTCGAAAGGGTTGCCCAGCTCTTCAATGACGGCCACGAGTGAGCGCACATCTCTGGCAAAAGTGTTCTGCACACTTGGTGTCTCTTCGTGGTGACGTGTCTCCTCTTGATCGTGTGGATGCAGATTGAAGTCGTCAAATTCCACAATCACTCTAGCAACCTCCGGTCCGGCAACCATCCAGCGCCTCAGTGCAGTTGGATTGTCTGTGAGGCCGATGGCTCCTCCATCACCCTTGACATACGCGTTGTTCTGCTCATGTCCTTGGTCAAGAGGGATTGCTGAAAAGATCCTCTTGGTCTTCTGGACTGTGAAGTGTCCCTTGCTAAACTCTGTGAAGACGTCTGGATGTTTGTTTGCCAGTTCTGCCATGTCCCGTAGATGCACTGGTATCCATCGGCATAGTTCGTGTGGTCTAGTGCGAAGAACCACGGAGCCAGTTCTGTCAGAGCATCCACGTACATGCTAAAATTGGCTTCTCTCAGAGATCGCACATAGATCAGAGTGGACAGCTCCAGTGCCAAGACTGTTGACCAGTACTGAAACTGCGGATAACTCTGTTCTCTCTGACTGCACCAGTCTTCGAAGCTTTCAGGGTGCTCATCATCTTCTGTATTGGTGGTGCTGTACTTGTCATAGGCACGCCGTTGGAGATTATACAACGCAGCCGCTGTGACTTGGTGTGCTCTTCTGGTGCGTGTGACGTGAGCTGCTCGAAGAAATGAGTCTGCTATTCCTTCAGTTGTGATCTCTGCTTGTACCAGTGCTTGGGTCCACCCACTTCCCTGCAACCAGTCACCCAGGGTCTTCAGTGCCGTCATCTCAATATGCAACCCCCCAAACATCACCACCAGTTGGTCTTCTCCATATGTGTTTGGCCACTTCCACTGGATCTGTTTTGCTAGAGTGAATAGTGGCTGGTCGCAAGTCAGAACTGGAGTTTGGCCTGGGTTGAGATGTTTAACTGCACTCCTGACTACATCAATAGAGTGTCTGATCATTGCCACAGTGTGAGCACTCTCCTGGAACAGGGGAAGCAGGGACGTTGGTGTGATGACTGGTTGCTTTGGATCTTGGTGCCTTGCATGGTATGCAGCCCATGATGTGTTTTCACAGGCCTCAACATCATCTTTGAGAACACTTCTCGTGTTCTCCAGCCACATATACTCATCTTCTATGTGCTGCTCACAGTTGTGGCGTCTAAGAGAGGTCACAGAAGTAGCTGGGATCATTTGCCCTTTGACAGAAGAAGCAACAGGACGTACCATCCGTGTAATATTCTGGTAGAGGCTCAACCGTCTTTGATCCAGTATCACGCCCAGTGAGAGCAATGCTACGATCCACTCCCTCATCTGCACACGTTGGGTGTTGAAAAAGCGAGATTCCTGTTCCATGGAATGAATTCTTGGCTGTGGTGGCACTTGGGTTGTGGTCAATGTTGTCCACATCCGCAGTTGTGAACACATTGCTACGCAGGGTAGGCGGGCAGACCACTTCCTCTATGCGGTACAGCTGACACACGCTGTTTCCCATCTGGGCAGAAAGACGTAGGACTCTGTCATATGAGATGCTTAGGCCCAGAGAGAAGAGCTTGTCCACAAGTCCTCTCTTGCGTGTTTCAGCATACAGCATCAGCCCAACATAGGTTGGAAGAGGAGTTTCTTGAGACGTACTGTGTCTGACAGCTGGAGGCTCCTGTGTCTTGGTTGCTCCCTGCTTCCGACTTTGCTTGACACTGTTGAACTTGAGAAGCTGCGCAATGGAAAGAGCTGCTTGTGTTGAAGAGGAATGGCTTTGATTCTTGATGGTGGGGCCATCCAGCACCATATTTACCATTGCAACTAGTACGTTTGGCACAGAGTCCTCCTGACAGCCGCCCGGGAATGATCCACGGAATTGGTAAGTGTCTTCAAACATATATCGACGAACTATCTGTGCAGCACGCGCAAGGTGAACTGCCTCAGTGTCACAGTCTTGCTCGCAGGCTTTGCCTAGCGCTTCACCAATGTCTTCATCAAACGCTAGTAAAACATCTCGGCCTTTGCTGTGGAATCTCAGGCCTGGTATCTGGGCTAACAGGCGCTCTTTCAGCCTTGTGCTATTAACTTTCTGGCACAAAACAACCCCGAGCTGTTCCATTCTTGTTGTGTATAGCTTTACAAGTTCTGCGAGTCTGAAGACTGGGGTGGTGCCCTCTTCTAGGTGGGTTTCCTCGATATACAGGACCAGTTCAGCCAGTACGATTCTTGACATTACACCTTCATGGTCAGTTTTCCTGCTCGGCTTCTACAGTGGTCTTTGCACGATAGTAAAGAGCCAACAAACACTTGGAATGGTACTTGGCCTCCAGAGCCACCATATCACCCATGCTGAGCCTGGCTATGAGTTCATTGTCCCCAACGTGCGCTGCACACTTCCGTACGCGTGTGTCCACCTGGAAGGTTGTTACTTCATGTAGGGTCTCTGTGCCAGACTTTCCACAGAAAAAGCAGGAGGTGCCGCTGGTAGTGGCTTCTGAAGAGTGTGTTCTGGCGCGCTTGGCCTGGACATTGTCAGTACTATCAAATGCTGAGCTGCTTGCGATGCGTCTCTTCTCTGCTCTTCGTAGCATTGTGTTATTGTATTTGAGCATACATGTTTTATGCCACTTGGCCTGGTGGGCAACCATTGTCGCCTCAACACCTTGTCCTTCATCTAGTCTCTGTAACTGAACAGTTCTTTGCAGTTCTCCGAGTTCATCAAATTTGACCAAGTTTGCAGCCATTGTCGTGTATCCACTCCCAGGGTCTTCGGCGTTTAGACAGTACTGGGCAGACAAGTGACTCTGTTGTCTCCTCTTGACATACAAGACACAGCTTCCAGTTTGTCTCAGGAGGTGTTGTGGGAGTACGTTGCTCAAAAGTATCGACCAGTTGGAACTTCTTTGCCATGGCTGCAGTCTGGAACAACGCGTCTCTGATGTCAGGTGGTGCTGCTGCTGCCTCACCTGCAAAGACACAAAACACCACCATGTTACCACAAGTTACTACTACAAGCACCATGACTATCAACACTATACTATTACTGCAGCCGCCGTCACTGCCACCAACGCTGCCGCTGCAAAGTAAAATTCATTTTCTTGTGAAATGGTAGCCAAATTATTTGGTAAGCACAGAAGTATGTGTAATTGTACAATACTTATCACCTCTAGCACACTTATCACCTTTAGCATCCACAAAAAGACAAATTATGGTACATATTCAATGACGCTAACGGTAAATAGCGGCCATTTTGAAAAATGGCCGCCAAATGTGCTACGGGGAGAATCTTGAATGCCTCCATATCCAAAATTGTTCAGAATGTATTAATCCACATGTGTGCCAATTTTGGTGCTTTTAGAACAATTTGAACAATTGGTTTCATATTTCTTACTATGCCGCTGGGCTAATAGGGAAGACTATCTTTATGGTTATAGCAATTAACATCGACATCTTCCGTTCCGAGCCTAAAATAATTTTCTGTTCTAATGTAGTCAACGCCATTACTACCACACCATTCTAACAATTTACTATTATAATGATTAATGTTATTGACCAGATCAACTGATTTCAAGCTCGGAACAAGCTCACAAACTTTAACGGTGATGTTTTCATTCTTGCTCTTAAGCTCAGTAACAATGTCTGCAAGTTCATCCATGATTATATCTGATGTGTTAATTTCTTCCAGAGTATCCTGTGTACCACAGTAGATGATACATTCACTTAGGTTGTGATCCAGTTTTTTCAATTATCCATGACTTTATTAAAGACATATTAGCCTCAGGGAGGGACCTGATTATAACATTTTCTTTAATATCACTTGTTCTTACCTCTTGTAAACAAGAATCGCCTATAAACAATGTTTTTCTCATATTTGTAGTTCGGTTAAGACTAAGTCCTTCGTTGTTTTGAACTCGTTTTTCTGAAGCTTCTTGTAGTATTTTGATCTTCTCTTCTGCCAAGAAAACTGTAGTCTTGAGCTCTTGTATTTCTCTTTCCTTCTCCTTCAGGGTGTTGTTGATCACATAAAATTTATCGTTCGTTTCCCTTACAAACATTTCATTTTTCTTGTGCAATTCTGCTAAACTTCGGTTTTCATCTTCTCTTTCTTCACTGTTAGATGTCGATGAAGCATGGGATGACTCTGATACTGCTGCTGATGGTGATCCGAGTAAACTTGAATAATATAGTAGAAGTTTATCTATTAACTTTTCTTTTGTTGTCCAAATTCCACCGAGTTGTAATTGACTGCAGTATTTCTGTATTTCATTTTTTGTATAATTGGCGTGCAAGAAGTCCCAGGATGGATTACGAAGGGTAGATAGAGCCGGATGATTTTTTGAAGAAGCAGCTAAGGCTGTCGTTACTCCTGTAACTTCGTCGACAATGTTTTTCTCTGTAATTATTTGATCAGCCCATTTTATATTGTTGTATCAGGTCTCTTTTCAAAGATAAATAACTGGACGTTATTTGACAAATGGGAGAATTATTAACACGAAATCAAAATTGTGGGTGAAGTGCTAGTGACGTCATCAGAGGCTTATTGTGCATGCGCAGCTTTCGTAAAATTTGAGCGGGAGTCTTTTAGAATAATTTCCAAAACTTTTACAGCCTATCATAAGTGCAGCTCTGAAGTGTTGTTAACGTACTCTACTGTGGTCAAAAGTTTGAGCCTTGGAACTTCCAGTTATTCTGTCATTAGTGCAGCTCTGAAGTGTTGTTAACATACTCTATTGTGGTCAAACGTTTGAGCCTTGGAACATCCAGGGAACTCTGTCATTAGTGCAGCTCTGAAGTGTTGTTAACGTACTCTATTGTCGTCAAACGTTTCAGCCTTGGCACATCGTTTATTCTGTCATAAGTGCAGCTCTGAAGTGCTGTTAACGTACTCTATTGTGGTCAAACGTTTGAGCCTTGGAACATCCAGGGAATTCTTGACCACAGTACGTCTTCAACTCCAGAGGACCAAAACCACAGAGAGAGAGAGAGAGAGAGAGAGAGAGAGAGAGAGAGAGAGAGAGAGTTCTGATGGCTATTATCTTTAAAATTGCTTCTTGTGTGCTCGAGAGGGAGTGCGCGAGCTCTGATGGCCATTATCTTTAAAATAGCTTCTCGTCTGCTCGAGAGAGAGAGAGTGCGCGAGCTCTGATGGTCATCATCTTTAAAATAGCTTCTCTTCTGCGAGAGAGAGAGAGAGCCCTGGTGGCTATTATCTTTAAAATTGCTTCTCGTCTGCTCGAGAATGAGAGAGAGAGAGAGCTCTGATGGCCATTATCTATAAAATAGCATCTTATCTGCTGGAAAGAGAGAGCGTGCGAACTCTGATAGCCATTATCTTTAAAATATCTTCTCGTCTGATCGAGAGACAGAGAGAGCCCCTTGATGGCCTATATCTTTAAAATAGCTTCTAGTCTGCTTGAGAGAGAGAGAGAGAGAGAGAGAGAGAGAGAGAGAGAGAGAGAGAGCGAGCTCTGATGGCCATTATCTTTGAAATAGCTTTTTGTCTGCTCTCTCTCTCTCTCTCTCTCTCTCTCTCTCTCTCTCGAGAGAGAGAGAGAGAGAGAGAGAGCTCTGATGGTCATTATCTTTAAAATAGCTTTTCGTCTGCGAGAGAGAGAGAGAGAGAGTGTCTGATGGCCATTATCTTTAAAATAACGTCTCATTTGCTCGAGAGAAAGCTCCGATGGCTATTATCTTTAAAATAGCTTCTCATTTGCTCGAGAGAGAGAGAGAGAGAGAGAGAGAGAGAGAGAGAGAGAGAGAGAGCTACGATGGCCATATTCTTTGAAATAGCTTCTCATTTGCTCGAGAGAGAGAGAGAGAGAGAGAGAGAGAGAGAGAGAGCTCTGATGGCCATTATCCTTGCTATAGCTTCTTGTATGCTCGAGGGTAAGAGAGAGAGAGCTCTGATGGCCATTATCTTTAAAATAGTGTCTCATCTGCTCAAGAGAAAGCTCCGATGGCTATTATCTTTAAAATAGTGTCTCATCTGCTCGAGAGAAAGCTCCGATGGCTATTATCTTTAAATAGTGTCTCATCTGCTCGAGAAAGAGCTCCAATGGCTATTATCTTTAAAATAGTGTCTCATCTGCTCGAGAGAAACCTCCGATGGCTATTATCTTTAAAATAGTGTCTCATCTGCTTGATAGAAAGCTCCGATGGCTATTATCTTTAAAATAGTGCCTCATCTGCTCGAGAGAAAGCTCCGATGGCCATTATCTTAAAATAGTGTCTCATCTGCTCGAGAGAAAGCTCCGATGGCTATTATCTTTAAAATAGTGTCTCATCTGCTCGAGAGAAAGCTCCGATGGCTATTATCTTTAAAATAGCTTCTCGTCTGCTCGAGAGAGAGAGAGAGAGAGCTACGATGGCCATATTCTTTAAAATAGCTTCTCATTGCTCGAGAGAGAGAGAGAGAGAGAGAGCGCTATGATGGCCATTATCTTTAAAATAGTGTCTCATCTGCTCAAGAGAAAGCTCCGATGGCTATTATCTTTAAAATAGTGTCTCATCTGCTCGAGAGAAAGCTCCGATGGCTATTATCTTTAAAATAGTGTCTCATCTGCTCGAGAGATAGCTCCGATGGCTATTATCTTTAAAATAGTGTCTCATCTGCTCGAGAGAAAGCTCCGATGGCTGTTATCTTTAAAATAGTGTCTCGTCTGCTTGAGAAAGCTCCGATGGCTATTATCTTTATAATAGTGCCTCATCTGCTCGAGAGAAAGCTCCGATGGCCATTATCTTAAAAATAGTGTCTCGTCTGCTCGAGAGAAAGCTCCGATGGCTATTATCTTTAAAATAGTGTCTCATCTGCTCGAGAGAAAGCTCCGATGGCTATTATCTTTAAAATAGCTTCTCGTCTGCTCGAGAGAGAGAGAGAGAGAGAGAGAGAGAGAGAGAGAGAGAGAGAGCTACGATGGCCATATTCTTTAAAATAGCTTCTCATTGCTTGAGAGAGAGAGAGAGAGAGAGAGAGAGCTACGATGACCATATTCTTCAAATAGCTTCTCATTGAGAGAGAGAGAGAGAGAGAGAGAGAGAGAGAGTGTTCTGATGGCTATTATCTTTAAAATTGCTTCTCGTTTGCTCGAGAGAGTGCACGAGCTCTGATGGCCATTATCTTTAAAATAGCTTCTCTTCTGCGAGAGAGAGAGAGAGAGAGAGAGAGCCCCTGGTGGCCATTATCTTTAAAATAGCTTCTCGTCTGCTCGAGAATGAGAGATCTTGTCTGCTCGAGAATGAGAGAGAGAGAGAGAGAGAGAGTGCTCTGATGGCCATTATCTTTAAAATAGCATCTTATCTGCTGGAAAGAGAGAGTGTGCGAGCTCTGATAGCCATTATCTTTGAAGTAGCTTCTCGTCTGCTCGAGAGAGAAAGAGAGAGAGAGAGAGAGCCCCCCTGATGGCCTATATCTTTAAAATAGCTTCTAGTCTGCTTGAGAGAGAGAGACAGAGAGACAGAGAGCGAGCTCTGATGGCCAATTATCTTTGAAATAGCTTTTTGTCTGCTCTCTCTCTCTCTCTCTCTCTCTCTCTCTCTCTCTCTCTCTCTTTCTCTCTCTCTCTCTCTCTCGAGAGAGAGAGAGCTCTGATGGTCATTATCTTTAAAATAGCTTTTCGTCTGCGAGAGATAGAGAGAGAGAGAGTGCCTGATGGCCATTATCTTTTAAAATAGCGTCTCATTTGCTCGAGAGAAAGCTCCGATGGCTATTATCTTTAAAATAGCTTCTCATTTGCTCGAGAGAGAGAGAGAGAGAGAGGAGAGAGAGAGAGAGAGAGAGAGAGAGCTACGATGGCCATATTCTTTGAAATAGCTTCTCATTGCTCGAGAGAGAGAGAGAGAGAGAGAGAGCTCTGATGGCCATTATCCTTGCTATAGCTTCTTTTATGCTCGAGGGTGAGAGAGAGAGAGAGCTCTGATGGCCATTCATCTTTAAAATAGTGTCTCATCTGCTCAAGAGAAAGCTCCGATGGCTATTATCTTTAAAATAGTGTCTCATCTGCTCGAGAGAAAGCTCCGATGGCTATTATCTTTAAAATAGTGTCTCATCTGCTCGAGAAAGAGCTCCAATGGCTATTATCTTTAAAATGGTGTCTCATCTGCTCGAGAGAAAGCTCCGATGGCTATTATCTTTAAAATAGTGTCTCATCTGCTTTAGAGAAAGCTCTGATGGCTATTATCTTTAAAATAGTGCCTCATCTGCTCGAGAGAAAGCTCCGATGGCCATTATCTTAAAAATAGTGTCATCTGCTCGAGAGAAAGCTGCGATGGCTATTATCTTTAAAATAGTGTCTCATCTGCTCGAGAGAAAGCTCCGATGGCTATTATCTTTAAAATAGCTTCTCGTCTGCTCAAGAGAGAGAGAGAGAGAGAGAGAGAGAGAGAGAGAGAGCTACGATGGCCATATTCTTTAAAATAGCTTCTCATTGCTCGAGAGAGAGAGAGAGAGAGAGAGAGAGAGAGAGAGAGAGCTATGATGGCCATTATCTTTAAAATAGTGTCTCATCTGCTCAAGAGAAAACTCCGATGGCTATTATCTTTAAAATAGTGTTCTCATCTGCTCGAGAGAAAGCTCCGATGGCTATTATCTTTAAAATAGTGTCTCATCTGCTCGAGAAAGAGCTCCAATGGCTATTATCTTTAAAATAGTGTCTCATCTGCTCGAGAGAAACCTCCGATGGCTATTATCTTTAAAATAGTGTCTCATCTGCTTGAGAAAGCTCCGATGGCTATTATCTTTAAAATAGTGCCCTCATCTGCTCGAGAGAAAGCTCCGATGGCCATTATCTTAAAAATAGTGTCTTGTCTGCTCGAGAGAAAGCTCCGATGGCTATTATCTTTAAAATAGTGTCTCATCTGCTCGAGAGAAAGCTCCGATGGCTATTATCTTTAAAATAGCTTCTCGTCTGCTCGAGAGAGAGAAAGAGAGAGAGAGAAGAGAGAGAGAGAGAGAGAGAGAGAGAGAGCTACGATGGCCATATCTTTAAAATAGCTTCTCATTGCTCGAGAGAGAGAGAGAGAGAGCTACGATGGCCATATTCTTCAAAATAGCTTCTCATTGATAGAGAGAGAGAGAGAGAGAGAGAGAGAGAGAGAGTTCTGATGGCTATTATCTTTAAAATTGCTTCTCGTTTGCTCGAGAGAGTGCACGAGCTCTGATGGCCATTATCTTTAAAATAGCTTCTCTTCTGCGAGAGAGAGAGAGCCCTGGTGGCCATTATCTTTAAAATAGCTTCTCGTCTGCTCGAGAATGAGAGATCTTGTCTGCTCGAGAATGAGAGAGAGAGCTCTGATGGCCATTATCTTTAAAATAGCATCTTATCTGCTGGAAAGAGAGAGCGTGCGAGCACTGATAGCCATTATCTTTGAAGTAGCTTCTCGTCTGCTCGAGAGAGAAAGAGAGAGAGAGAGAGAGAGCCCCCCTGATTGGCCTATATCTTTAAAATAGCTTTTCGTCTGCTTGAGAGAGAGAGAGAAAGAGAGAGAGAGAGAGAGAGAGAGAGAGAGCTCTGATGGCCATTATCTTTAAAAATAGCTTTTCGTCTGCTCTCTCTCTCTCTCTCTCTCTCTCTCTCTCTCGAGAGAGAGAGAGAGAGAGAGAGAGAGAGCTCTGATGGCCATTATCTTTAAAATAGCATTTAGTTGGCTCGAGAGAGAGAGAGAGAGCTCTGATGGCCATTATCTTTAAAATAGTTTTTCGTCTGCGAGAGAGAGAGAGAGAGTCTGATGGCCATTATCTTTAAAATAGCGTCTCATTTGATCGAGAGAAAGCTCCGATGGCTAATATCTTTAAAATAGCTCTCATTTGCTCGAGAGAGAGAGAGAGAGAGAGAGAGAGAGAGAGAGAGAGCTACGATGGCCATATTCTTTGAAATAGCTTCTCATTGCTCGAGAGAGAGAGAGAGAGAGAGAGAGAGAGAGAGAGAGAGAGAGAAAGAGAGACAGCTATGATGGCCATATTCTTTAAAATAGTGTCTCATTCTGCTCGAGAGAAAGCTCCGATGGCTATTATCTTTAAAATAGTGTCTCATCTGCTCGAGAGAAAGCTCCGATGGCTATTATCTTTAAAATAGTGTCTCATCTGCTCGAGAGATAGCTCCGATGGCTATTATCTTTAAAATAGCTTCTCGTCTGCTCGAGAGAGAGAGAGAGAGAGAGAGAGAGAGAGAGAGTGAGAGAGAACTACGATTGCCATATTTTTAAAATAGCTTCTCATTGCTCGAGAGAGAGAGAGAGAGAGAGAGAGAGAGAGAGAGAGCGATGGCCATATTCTTCAAAATAGCTTCTCATTGAGAGAGAGAGAGAGAGAGAGAGAGAGAGCTGCAAAGACTACTATTTTTAAAATAGCTCCTCATCTCCTTTAGAGGGAGTGAGAACTCTGATGGCCATTATCTTTGGAATAGCTTTTTGTTTGATAGAGAGAGAGAGAGAGAGAGAGAGAGGAGAGAGAGAGAGAGAGAGTTCAGATTGCCTTATCTTTAAATTAGCTTTTCATCTGCTATAGAGAGAGAGCCTTACCTTATTGGCTTATTTTTGTTTGGGTTCCCCCAGGTCCCTCAGTGTGAGGCACCTCGTATATCCACCAGAGTTGCTAATGCATCTTCCGGTGTATTTTGCATCTTCCAGTCTTGGATGGTCTGGGATGCATCTTAGGTATTTATCGAGCTTATTCTTAAACACATCTACGCTCACTCCTGATATGTTTCTTAGATGAGCAGGCAGCCACATTAAATAGTCGCTGCATTATCGATGCTGGTGCGTTGTGGATTAATGTCCTGTGCGTCTTCCTTAGTTTTCCTGGTATATTTTTTGGCACTATTAATCTACCTCGGCTTGCTCTTTCTGATATTTTTAGCTCCATGATGTTTTCAGTAATTCTTCTATTTGCTTCCATGCTTGTATTATCATGTAGCGTTCTCTTCTCCTTTCTAGACTGTATAGTTTTAAAATTTGCAGTCCTTCCCAGTAGTCAAGGTCCTTAACTTCTTCTATTCTAGCAGTATAGGTCCTTTGTACACACACTATTTGTGCAATATCCTTTTGGTAGTGTGGGTACCATATCACATTGCAGTACTCGAGTGTACTACGTACATAAGTTTTGTAAAGCATCATGTGTTCAGCTTTTCTTGTTTTAAAGTGTCTGAATAACATTCCCATTTTTGCTTTACATTTAGCCAACAGTGTTGCTATTTGGTCGTTGCATAACATATTCCTATTTAACATTACACCAAGGTCTTTAATTGCTTCCTTGTTTGTGATTGTCTCGTTATTAGGTCCCTTGTATGCATATACCATTCCTTCTCTGTTTCCATGATTCATTGATTCTAATTTATCGGAGTTGAATACCATCCTATTCATCTCCGCCCATTCATATATTTTGTTTAGATCTCTTTGTAGTGAGTTGCTATCTTCATCACAAGTAATTTCTCTACTTATTCTTGTGTCATCGGCGAAACTTCTCACTACAGAGTTTTCAACATCCAGTCTATGTCTGAGATCATAATAACAAACAGCAGTGCAGCTAAAACCGTACCTTGTGGCACGCCAGATATTACCTGAGCTTCATCCGATTTCTCGTCATTTGCAACCCACTATGTTTTCTGTTTTGCAGGAATTCTTTTACACATTTTCCTATCTTTCCCCCAATATTATGCTTTCTCATTTTTTTCTCTAATATATTGTGGTCTACCTTGTCAAAGGCTTTTGCAAAACCTAGATAGATCACATCTGTCTCTTTTTCATTTATCATATTTTTGTATATGTTTTCATAGTGTGCTATCAGTTGGGTTTGTGTACTTTTTCCAGGCACAAAACCGTGTTGACCTATATTAAATAGATTATTTTTAACCAAAGGGTTCATTATTTTCTTTTTTATTACCCTCTCATACACTTTCATAATATGTGATGTTAGAATAACAGGTCTATAATTGCTTGCCTCTAGTCTTGATCCACTTTTGAAGATAGGGGTTATATAAGCTAATTTATGTTTAACATATATCTCGCTCATATCTACACTTTGTCTTAGCAGTATTGCAAGTGGCTTCGCGATAGTGTTTGCAGTTTTTTGTAACAAAATCGCTGGAACTCCATCTGGTCCGGCTGCCAATCCATTTTTTATTTTGTTTATAGCCTTGACAATATCTGCTTCATTAATATCTATATCCGTTAGATATTCAACATTTTCTTCTCTCATTTCTGTTTCATTATTCTCATTCGCAATTCTTGGCGTGAACTCACTCTTATATTTTTGCTATTATGTTGCATATTTCCTTTTTTTCATTCGTTAGCCGTCCTTCAATTCTTAGAGGGCCTATTTCTATTCTCCCTTTATTCATCTTTTTTGCATAGGAGTAAAGTACTTTGGGGTTTCTTTTTATATTTTGAAGTGTCCTTTCTTCTAAGTCCCTTTTTTCATTTTCTTTCGACTGTATAATCTTTTGTTCTGCATTTCTATCTTACATTTTATTTCAATCATTTTCCACACATTCTTTTCTTTTGCAAGATTTTTCTTTCCACTTTCTAATTTTCTGAAATAAGATCCTTCTGTCTCTTGGTATGCACGTCTTTTTTTATTGTTTTTTTTCGGTACATATTTTTCAACAATTTTCTCCAGTATTTTGTACAGTATGTCCGTATTTACCTGTAAATTATCACTTACAAATACATTTTTCCATTCTTTATTCAGTTCTTCATTTATTTCTGTTCATTTTATATTCTTACTGTAAAAATTTTATTTTCCATATCCTTCCCAAAGTTTTGTGCTTTTATTAATTCTGCGATCACTTGCTTTGGAATGGACTATCAATTCTATGACATTGTGGTCTGAAATTCCCGTGTTATACACTATTATTTCTTTAACATAATTCACCAAATTCACAAATACTAGATCTAGGACATTTTCCTTTCGTGTTGGAATGTGGTTTTATTTGTTGCATATTATGTTCTAATAGCATATCTTGAAGCTTTTCAAATTGCCTCTTATCTTCTGCGCTACTATTACTCTCATTTTTATATGTATACATACAACCACTTCTATCCGTTCTTTCCAATCCACGAAAGGAAAGTTAAAATCTCCGGATAGGAGTATATTCCAGTCTTAATGGTTTTTACATATATCTATTTTTTTATTATATCAAACTCCTTAGTATTTGGGAGTCTGCAAACTACAATATTCACTAAGTTTTTCAAGTTAAAATTCTACCGCAATCAATTCACATTCTGTGTTGCTGTAGTTTTTCACAGACTTTTCCCTTGATCTATGTCTCTTCCATATATTGCTGTTCCCCCTTGATTCCTATTTGTTCTGTCTGATTTATATGTTTGGAAACCCTTTATCTGGTCATCACTGCCAGTCTCTTTGGAATACCATGTTTCAGTTATATTTTAATATATTATTTTTTCAATTTGGGTTATTTCTTCTAGGAACTCTATTTTCCTTTTAGAGTTACTTGTGACTAAACCCTGTGCATTCATCACTTATTATGGTTTGTGTTTCATCCCCATTATTTAATATTGGTAATAATATGGATTCTCCCATGCTTCCTTCCTGTTCTGATGTGATGTTCTTTTCTTCATTTCTCGGAATTCTGCCATTAAAAAATCCAACTTTTCTATTATTGTTCTTTCGCCTTCATATTTATTTTTGTGTGTATACCTGTAATTATCCCCATATCTGCACCAACCCCTGGCATTATAGATGCATTCTTTGTAGTTGGGCTCTATTTGTGCAGATTTGGGTTGAAACGCCTCATATCTTGGGGTTTTTGGTGCATAGTGCGGTATATACGCGGCCTGCTTTTTTGTTTCTTTTTTTGTTTCATTTTTGCTTTTATTTTTCTTTTCAGTTAGCTGAGTTTTCTTACTCTCATTCATAGTTGCAGGATGCGTATATCGACATTTTTTGTTGAAACTGCATCCTTTTCCTTCTTTTAGGGTTATGCATATTTTTGGATGGAGAGATCTGCATTCGTCTCCATATCCGTCTAAATACGCACATTTACCATATATTTCATAATTATGGCATATCTTTGGATGCTTGTAGTAGCATCTTTCGCCAAATCTGCAATTCCCTCTTTTCAGCATATTACAGACTATATCTTTTTTTTTTTCTTGTTCTTGCTCTTCCCTAAAAGTATGTAGGTCCGGGTAGAGTCTCTTGGGTGTATTGTTTCCATCTGATAATTTATTTCTTCATAAGTATGTTCTTGGATGGCATCATAAGTTATATCAATGATTTTCCTCTGCATCCTTACACATATCCTGTTCATTTTTCTCTTCTTCTTCTTCAACTATTTGCAGATTTATTCTCGACTTAATTATATTTTCTATCCAGACTAAGCATGTTGAGCAGAATACCTTTGTGTGTCTTTTTTATTTTTTTGCTGTATTTCAGCACATGTAGGGTGTGTTGGAACATGACAGGCATTACATTTTCTAATCAGTTGTTGAGGATTAATGGAATACCATATCTTACATGTATTACACCAATTTGGCATTCTTTTTCCCAATGCATCAATCAGCATATTCACCATATTGGACTTGTTATTGTTCTTTGATGGAATGTGTTGATTGATGTAGACTTTCTTTATAAGTCTCTTTATCACTTGGATCTTCTTTGGAATTTCTTCTTTTATTTTGCTGATGTTTTCCGAAGATTTGTTCCAGTTTATTGGATCATATTGTTTCAATATGTCTGCGAATATTTTTCCGTCACACTGGTTGGAGTTACTAGTGACCTCTGTTATCAGACGTCGAGCTCCTGTTTCACCAACTCATGGAATTTACTTTTGCTGACTCCAGCGATGTCTCTCCACGAGTTGCCTGTGTTATACAATGCCATCTTGATCAGATTTTATTAATTCACAAGATAACTAACCTATGCCGACGTTTTATCCCACTTTTCTGCCCTCAAACTAATCACCGACTATTCACGAAAACTTGTAGCT
>NC_090738.1:48824176-48876676 GCF_036898095.1 Palaemon carinicauda
CAGAATACTTTCAAGATTATTTTGTAGAGGCAAAACCTGATGAGTTGAAGTTATGAATGTTGGTGAAAATAGCTAAAATAGGAACTATGACTGATTGCAATAATTACAGACATCACACTTAGACAGTTATCATGAAAATATATAGTATGTTCATGCTAAAGAGACTAGAGAGAAAGATTGATGAAAAGCTGAGAGATGAATAAACAGGATTTGGAAAAGGTAGAAGTTGTACTGACCAAATTTTCTTTTCAAGTCATGTGGTACAGCAATGTTTAGCATATAAAAATTACTTTTGATGGTATTTGTTGACTAAGAAAATGCCTTTGATAGAGTGCATCCGCCAATTTTGTGGAGAGCCCCACGTTATTAGGGAGTTCTTAAATATGTAAATTTGATTCTGTTCATGAGCATATCCAGTGCAAAGTTAATTTTCGTGGGTTCCTATCAAATGGAGTTCCAGTGAACAGTAAAGTACTCCAAGTGAATGTGTTGTCACCATTGCTTTTCATCTTCATGGATTTTGTAACGCATAGAACAATTGGGGATGGTGGAGAAGGATTGGACTGGTTTGGTAATAGGAAATGCTGATGATGCTGTCCTCATTACCAGAACACCTTGCAATTTTTTGCTTATCAGAGTCCATGAAATATCACATGAGGTTGGGCTCAAGATAAATAGAAAGCCATATATGATGAGAACGTAGTATGCATTGAAAGATGAAATATTGGAAGGAGAAAAGAATAATGAGGTGGAATCCTTCAAGTATTTAGGAACTATTATCTCTAATACAGGATCTTTTAGAATTCGAGTTCAATGAAAGATTAAGAAAATCAAATAAAACAATGGCTAGGTTAAGTAAAATTTGGAAATTAAATCGCCTGAAGTTACATATAAAAATCAGGCTTATATATCAGGTTATTAAGATCGTTGTTACTGTATAGACATGAGTCGTGTTATGACAATGAAACTATATCTTAACATATTCTGTAGATTTTAGAACAAACCCCCAGAAGAATATTGTTAGTTAGGGGCAGGACTGAATTAGAAATTAAATTATAGGAGAGATTACCCGAGTGCTGTATGTGGATGATATCATGGTGAGGGGTAGATGGAGATGGGTTGGGGACGCTCTTCGCACTCCCCAAGAGAGATTAGTTCACGCAAGGCCAATATATAGAGGTCGGTCGGACAGGGGATTATCCATGACTCACCCTTCAGGACTCGTCAAGCTCGCCACAATCAAGGCGCTTCGCTACAATTGACCCTGCCCAGTCATACAAAACCTTTCGTAGCGGTCAGTTACCTTGTTACAACCAAAGCTATATTGTCTCTATTTACAACGGAAGCAGTCACTTAACCGACAATGCCAAATAACTGTTCTGTTTATGGATGTCTGAATACCAAGAGAAAAACAAAAGGCAATGGTATTAAGTATTCTACGTTTGGATGAAATGTGTATTAGTAATGAATGGTGCTATGATAAGGGTATGGATGTATTGTATAAGCCGCACAACAGTGTCTTGGTTTTTAGGCTACAAGGTCTTGTAGGGAAGTGAAAACAACCATTTTATTTTAACTTTGATGAGACAAATCTCAAGCCGTTACTATTACAAATCATAATGTATGTTGAGGCTGTTGGTTATCCCATTGTTGCCATTGTTTCTGACATGGGATCAGCCAATCTTCGCATGTGGAAAGAATTTGGCATTGATCCTCTTGTCAATAGGATTTCATTCAAGAACCCATGTGCTGACAGGGAGATATATGTTTTTGCCGACGTTCCCCACTTGATCAAATTAGTCAGAAATAACTTCATTGATTCAGGCTTTTATATAGGCAGTGATTTAATTAATGACACAAGTATCCGTGAAATGTTGTCAAAATCTAATACAGAATATGGACTGGCTTATAAAATTAATGAACTTCATTTATCTATTAATGGACAGCACAGGCAGCGTGTCAAGTATGCTGTGCAGTTATTATCCTCATCTTGTGCTAGTGCTTTAAGGTATTTGGGAAGTAGAGGTCTGTTGAACTCCAATAACTGGCAAGCTACCTCTGATTTTCTCTCACTGATCAACGACTGGTTTGATATAATGAATTCAAGCAATATGTATGGCGATATACCAGCGAGAAATGGCTTTGGGATCAATAAAGATTTTCAAATAAATACTTTGGAAAAGGTTATAATGGTAATGACTTCTTTAATAGTAAAATCTCAAAAAGTAAGGTGTCTATACAAATTTCAGAAGGGCATAATTCTTTCAAGTAAATCTGTTATTGGTCTTTCTAATATGGTTAAAGATGTTTTTAATGTAGATTATATCATGACTCAAAAGCTGAATCAAGACTGTGTAGAACATCTGTTTGGTTGCATAAGGCAAATGAAGGGCACATACGATCACCCAAATGCTGTTGAATTTAAGTTTAGACTGAGGTCATTGATTCTGGGGAAAGATGTAAAAATAATTAGTGAAAAAACGAACATCATTGCAAAGGGCAACAATTTGATATGTTGATAAATGAATCTGCATGCAATTCCAAATATAGTGATGATAGAGAATTAGCATTAGAACTGTACTTGACCAGCTCATTGTTTAAAGATTTAGATTTTGAATGCCCCTCAGAAGATATAAACAATCAATTTCTAGATAAAGAAAACGAAAAAAACGGCTGCCACTGTAATTGAAGATGAAGCTCTTAAATATATAGGTGGTTATATTGTAAAAAAGTTTTCTACAAAATGAAAGAGTAAAAATTCAAATGAATCGTGGATTGGGATAGTAAACAGAGGTGAATTGTACATGCCATCAGATGAATTT
Source organism: Palaemon carinicauda (assembly GCF_036898095.1). NCBI lineage: Eukaryota > Metazoa > Arthropoda > Malacostraca > Decapoda > Palaemonidae > Palaemon > Palaemon carinicauda. The sequence continues at coordinate 48,826,999 of NC_090738.1, forward strand.
TATTCTCAATTAATTGTGCTACGAGAAGTTTTCAACACAATCCACGGTTCATCACTTTTAGAAGGGAAATCGTGCAAAAAATCTCTTTGCTGAATTGCAACGATCAGGAGTAAAGGTCCCAGACGACATTATTGATTTTTTTGCAAAGATATCTATACATTTTAGACTAAGGTACTTAAATAATGCTATCAAAATTAAGAAAAGAAAGACAAAAATTGAAAATGATCGGGGAGATGCCAGAAAGAAATTAAAGTTAAATATTTAGATATGTTTAAATAGTTTTTACATTTCAGGATGTTCAAGCAATGAATTTTTATATTTAAAGTTAAATATTTAGATATGTGTAAATAGTTTTTATTTATGATTATATTTAAGTGTGTACATATTATTTTCATTAATAAAAGTTACAACTACAACCGAGTTTCCTTCAATTCTCACTGATGAATTCACACTGCTGTACTGTCTACAGTAATATTATTTTATCAATAAAATTATTTAGGCATTCTCAGAATTTTCTGATAACGGAAGTATCAAATTAAGTAGTCAAGAGAAAGAATAATTCAAAGGAAATAACAATAATGCCTTAATATACAAAGCCACGGCCTAACAGAGAATCACCAGTTGGAGCCGGAGTGACGTCACAGTCAGCCAGTGGCGGGAAGATGACAGTTCTGTCCGACCGACCTCTATATATTGGCCTTGAGTTCACGAGACTTGCAACTGGGCCCACAAGGCATTAGAAGAAATGGCAGACCCAGTTCTACATGGGTGAAGACTGTGAAACGGGAAGATGATGATGATGATGAATGGAGAAATATTGATCTAAAGGCTCAATATAGAGACGACTGGTAAAATCTGAGGCCATATAGTCAATAGGCGCAGGATATATATATATATATATATATATATATATATATATATATATATATATAAATGAATAGAATTATACTCATACCTTGCCAAGATTTAGTGGGGATCGCTCTTACCTGGGTATATATTTATGTAGTTTATAAATGTGTAGATTAAAGTATTGATCTTAATCCTGTGAAATTTTTTATCATTCATAATGTAGAATAAGAACCGTCTTTTAGCTTATTGGATGTGTATCCTGGATTTTCTTCAGTGCGAGTGCGAAGACTTGGTTATTTTTGAGGTCCTAAATATGATAAGTCCATTTAAAATTTTTTTTTATTCATCACTCCTCACCACCACTTATGCCTCTCTCTCTCTCTCTCTCTCTCTCTCTCTCTCTCTCTCTCTCTCTCTCTCTCTCTCTCTCTCTCTCTCTCTCTCTCTCTCTCGCCAGGTTTGGTAGTGTTGCCCTGTCGATTTTATTTTTTTTTTATTTTGATTGGGGAATATGTGCTCTGCATCTGCTTATGAATTGGGGGTGAAAATAAGTCCTGGAAACTATTTTTTTTTTCTTTTCTGAGGATGTTGAAACTAAGCATTTTAATCCTCAAAAATTTTGCTGAAACTGTCAAGGTGGATCAGGATGCCACAGCATCAAAAGAACAACCAAATTTTTTGTTTATGTAAAATTGTACTTGGAATATTATATCTCTTACCTGAAAGTTAATTTTAGATTTTTGACGAACAAGTATATTTTAGATAAAATATCCTTGCCTTTTAAATCCTATGTTTGATCCGGAATATAATTTATCACAGCTTTACCTTCCAAAACACAGAATTATAGGTTTGAATAAGAATGTTATTCTTGATAAAAATGCTATTGCTGAAATGTATACAGAAAGTAATGGAGAATGAATGAGAGACCATAATATGGACATTCCATCTTCATATTTTTCAAGGGATCAAAAGTGAAAATCCCATGGACTTGACAGTGGAATGAGAGGTTATGTTTTTTACATTGACAAAGTTAATTAGGTTGGAGTGCTGTAGTGGTCAGAGGTGTGATTTTAAGGTAAATCTGCAATGTTCACTAAAAGGTATGACAATTTCAATTTATGAAAATATTTTAATATTGTTAATAATGTAATTTTTGGTATATTTTTTTTATTTAATGAAGGTGTCTTAAATATATCTGAAGAGATACCATTAGTAGGCTTCTATGAGAAAAGATTTTGGCTGTGGAATTGGTAATAATGACCCCATTTTCCCACAAAATTTTGAGATCAAATTAGTTTCTTGCAGATAGGCAGCCATTGCCTTGAGAAGGGCATTACACTTCAAAGACAATACTAGATAAATATCCATATTTAAGATGAAAGAGAATAGCAAATATAGATGATTGGAGACCTCTTTTTACAAAGAATTAGTTTTATTAATTGTCAAAATAAAGTATAGGACTTTTTAACATTAGGCAACAAGTATTTTTTAGCTTTTGTGAATGTTTAAGCATTCCTGGAAAAAAAGTAGTGGTGTAAAATTGACAGATGAATAAGATGTTGCAAGTTAAAAATAATGCTAACACAATAATTAGATTGCTTGCCAAATTTTCTCTGAGAAATTAGGTTTGTGCAAAATGTTAAGTGAGTTATCCTAACCGTACCTTGAGTTTTACTTATAATCTGTGTCTGGTGAAAGACAGAAATCCTTCGAAAGGACTTTAAAGTAAAGTGCTTTTGGACTGCAGTTGATTAACAAGTGTTTCAAACAACATTGATATTTCCAAGCAGGTAACGAGACTTAAGGACTGGAGTCAAGGCGGGGATATCCTCTTGCATGATGTTACTTGTCGGGTGTGTCATCTGTGGCTTCAAATTTGAATGTGGGATGTATGTCCCACAACGTTGTCGGTGTTCCATTCTCCTCTTGACTCGTAAAAGTGCATAAATTGTTAAAGGGTGTTCAAAAAGTATCTCCACTATAAATATTTTACTGAAAAATAAATATTTAAAAGACAATATAAGATTTTAAAAGCATTGTCGACCTTACAAGACTTCATAAGATATGTTGGATGTGTCGTCGTTGATTTTCAATATACAAGTTGACTTCTCTACACGTTTTGAAATACATCTTGGTGAGAGTTATGGGTATTAGCCGTTTGAAGGTTATGATTGCGTCTTTTAGCTCATTTATGGTTTCTGGGCGATTCATGTATACATCCTTTGCTTGCTGTCCAGAAAAAAGGCTGGTGTTGTTAAATCTGGGACAAAGGCACTTCAAAATGATCCGTTCGACAAAAAACTTGAATTAGGGCCATGGTGATGCGAGAAGTGTGTGCCGTAGCTTCATCTTGCAGAAACTATACATTATTAATTTCCCTTTCTGTGAGTTGGCCTGCAAATGGATAATTATTTGAACAATATGTGTTGATGGTATCTTGAAAAATACGGTCCCACAATGCACTTTCTCGAAATTGCTATCAGTGCTCCAACTATTTCGCGATGCAGAGGTTTTTCATGTGTTATTTGGGAATTATCATGGTTCCATAACCTTGCGTTTTGCAAATTTGTGCGTCTCGACAAATGAAACTAAGCATCATCTGTTTAAAGACTCTTGTCCAGTACTTCTATGCCTTTTTCAGCAACAAAATATTGGAACCAATGATGATGATAAAGCTTTTTTGCATATGTTAGTCTTCAATTCTCCAGTAACTAGCACTTTGTATAGAAAGAAATTAAATGTCTTATTTACTGGCCTGGGAGCACTTTCTAGGCTGATATCCTTTTCCTGTGTCAATTTGCGTAAATACTTTGATGGGCTAACCAAAAGTTTATTATATATGAAATACTGGAGTGTTTTACCCTAATTAAATGTAGGCCGTCTGTGTTTTAAAAGTATTTGGAAGTGTCATTGAACTTCTGTGGAACTATTTCACAGTTTTTGTGTTTTTCTTCAACTCAAAACACCCATTTAACTAAAAACATATTTTCCTCAATGGTTAGCATGTCGCCATGCTGAAAGGTACACAGTCAGCTACCATAAAATATTTTCAGTTACTGCTAGCTAGGGCCAAAAAAAACCGCTAGAATTAGGCTTGGAATCGCTAGATTTACTGGATATTCTACAGAGCTTAAAAGAAAGTCAACGCTAAGCTGTATGTACCTGTGTGTGTGTGTAAAATTATATGTAGTCTATTATCTTCATCTACATCTATCTACAAAACAAACAATATATATTGCACATAAATATTTGCATTGGATGTTAAAAGTAATAAACTTTAGATTGGTTATATGAAACTCGTACGTAATATACAAACAAATTTAATGTTTGTTATCAATAAATAAGAATAAAAGATTTTCATGGACTTCAAATGATTCTGGCTCTTCCTGCCTCTCTTCATCCTCGTGAGCTGTTGCTGCTGATTGCAATGTACTTTCAGTGGAAGTGATGTTTGTCTCTTTCGTTCCAATCATATTCAAAACATCTGATGGCACTTCAAAATTAAAGTAGGGGTTTGCATATCTTTTTCTAGCCCTGAACGGATCTCAAGAATAGCATACATCATATTCGTCTGCATTCATTTACTTATTTTTCACAAGATTCATTTGGCTAAACATTCTTTCAACCTCCGCTATTTGAATGGGGTAGCACCAAAACGGTTATTGCAAATCTTCCCGATTCCTTAAATGGGTTACCGTTAGTTGAATCTGTGCTTAAAAATACCAAATTCTCAGTAATTTGTACTTTTCCTAGCATACTTATCACGAACTACTATCCCGAGAGTTACTCTAGTTGAAACTAGCGACCAGAAATTTTTTCCCCCAGTCAGGACTCCATTCCAGGCGAGAGACATCAAAGCCTCAGGCCGGTAACATGCCCCGGGGTATGACCCACAATGCTCTAAGAAGGCGGCGGCTGTGTCAGGGCTTGTAAGGACAGGGCAAAGGTCGCCATTCGTACTAGATCCAGGTGCCACCGTTGTCTCAGTACCAGCTACTTTAGCCAGCTAGGTAGGTAAGCTGAAATTTGAACATTTACAATGGTAGTTAGGAAAACTCTTCAACACAATTCACCAAATTTATTATACCCATTTCAGAGAAAAAAAAATTGCTATAAATTGTCTATTCAGATTGCTTGAAGGAGGTTATATCTAGGGGTAATTTCCAAACTACTTTCAGCTTTTCCAACCTCGCCTGTATAAACAACCAAAAGAAATATATCAAGATATAATAAAGGAAAGGAAATAATATAAATTCAATTTGAGCAAAGTATATACCAATAAATCGGAAATTGCATATATAATCTATATAAACCTAATAAGCAATTACCGATAATGTTGGAGGTACTCGCCAATGTAAGAAACCGGGAATTTATCCTCGGACTAAGCCACTTCAATTAAACATATGGATAAATGATATCCTGGAAAATGAAATACATTCCGACATCAAACAATATCCTGAAGCTATAAATATAAGCAATATAATTTTGTATAATGTATTCACTATAACATTCATCCTTCAAATTAAATCTAATATAAAGTCTTACCAATAATATAAATACTAAAGATGAACGTAGACTGATAACCCAGGACGACGTAGCATCACCAATTATACCTAAGCAAAAGTACTGTACAAATAGAACAAATTAATATGAGGAGCTAATATCAAAATTAGTTTAATAGTACACAATATATATATATCTATCAGAGAGGAAGGAATTTATTTTTATATTGGTGCTTTGCAGGTTTAAGGCAACGGATAATGATTACCATTAGACATTAGGAAACCCCTAACAATGCTTGGTTCTCACCTTTATCCATGCAAGCTATGAGAAGAGTCGAATGCCCTCAAAGTTTAGAGTTTCATGCCGAAGGAAGCTCAGAGTCCAAATTAAGGGAAGGAAGTTCATGTTGAATAACTTCGTAAATGTGGAAACACTTGAATCTTGTAACCCAAACATGGTTCGATAAACTAGCAGCACAAATCTAACAGCTAAAATCTTCGTGTCCAAATACTGCCAGTGAAGCTATTGACGGTATGGTATGCTAGACAAGACTGACGTGGGTATATCCATGAGCCTCCCAAGTAAAGAGAAAATGGCGTGATTAGAAGGCTTGTTAGCTAATTACTTAGCTTGTGATAAGCAAGCAGGACTTAGATGGTACCAAGCATACAAATGTAATTTAACTAGTTATTTTAATAGTTTAAGAGAAAAGTTCTCCTTACTTCAATAAATACATATATACATATACTAATAAACAAATGTAAGAAATTTTAATTTCCGTTTAGTAGGTAGGGTAGGACAACTTCGAGAGCAGTCTGTGGTAAGTATGCTAGGAAAAATACAAATTACTGAGAATTTGGTATTTGTTCCGATGCATTGTAACCACGGACTACTCTCTCAGGAGACCTACGCTTAAGAGGTGGGAACTGAAACGAGGGAGGGATGGAAGACAAGGGGATGTGGAAGGCCTGTTGGGGGAAAAAACTTCAAGAAACCTGCAATAACACTCAACCAAGTTGGGGGACATCCATCGGCGTTGAACTGTCATATGTGCCATGTAGCAGGAGAGTGGGGTATGGAATTCACCATGTCTCCCACCCCGGACTTTAACACTGTGTGCAAGTCCTGGCATTAAATCCTCTTGTTGTGCCACCACGATGTGGCTGAATCTGTACTCATTGCGAGACTCTAAGGAGCAGTCTTTCAGGTAATGGGAAGTGAAGGTGTTCTGTCTCTTCCACACACCTGCTTTAAGAACCTGTGCCACTGACATTCTATGAAAAGGCCATGACTATACTGATGGACCTGATATCATGGGGCCTGGCAGACGAGGGCGCCGGCTTGCCCTTCGCTACATACGCCCATCGAATTACTTCCCTGAGCCAGTAGGAAATTGTTCTTCGAAATCGCCTTCCTCACTTTGCCCATAGAGACAAAACAGGTGTTTCATGGCGAGCCTCAAACGGGACGTTGATACCAGGTACTTTCGGAGAGCTCTAACCGGACACAGCAGAAGGTCCTCCGAGTCATCTGACTTAGGGATGGTTGTTATCACCACATCCGAGAAACTCGGATCTGAGACAGCTGGGTTCTGGGTCTTGGGTACGAAGGAGGGCACAAAGGTTAGGATTGCCTCCCTCCAGCCAATGGGATGACTAACGTTGGCTGCGAACCCGTGCAATTTGCCTACCCGTTTGGAAGAGGCCAGGGCTAGGAGGAACACAGTCTTCGGGGTCAATTCTCTGTCCAGGGCCTGCCGCAAGGGCTTGAACGGTGGTTTCTTGAGGTAGTCCAGGAGCAAGAGGACATCCCACTCCGGAGCCTTCAAGGAGTGAGGAGGGCAGGACTGCTCAAAACTCTTAGTAAGCATTGACAGTTGCCTAGAACCACCCAGGTCTATTCCTTTCAACCACGCCATCTGTCCCAAGGCAGTTCTGACCCCTTTGATGGATGGCACCGGTATGTTCCTATCTAGGAGTATGTGAACCAAGTAATCTGCTATTGTCGGGATGGAGGCTCCTATGGGCTTACGGTTGTTCTTCTGGCACCACTTGTAGAACTTAGCCATTTAGCTTTGGTATATGGCCCTCGAGGAGGAGTGGAGGCAGCCCATCATCTGGGAGGCCGTCCTCGGGGAGAATCCTTCTCTCGTCAGGAGGCCCTTGATAACCTCCACGTGTGAAGGGATAGGTTTCCGAGCACTTCTTGAAACTTAGGAAAGTGAGGCTGCCTGAGAAGATCTCCTCTGCTAGGTCTCGTAGGTTGGGGAACCACTCCTTTTCCGGCCACCATGGGGGGATTAGAGTCAGCTGGACCCCTCTGGAGGTCCTTAGGCTGTTTAGGGTCTTCCGCAGGAGCCCGAACGGAGGGAACGCGTAGGCATCCAGGCCAATCCACGGATGTAGAAAGAGGTCTTCCATGACAGCTGTTGGATCCGGGACTGGGGAGCAAAACACTGGTAGTTTGGCGTTCAGCCTGGTTGCAAAGAGGTCCAGTGAGGGAGACTCCTACCTTGCTATGACACTCCTTGTTACTTCTGGATGGAGGGACCACTCGGTGCCTAGGACTTGCCCTCTCCTACTCAAGCTGTCCGCCACCATGTTTCTTTTTCTCGGAATGAATCTCTCAGTCAGGTTAGTCCCATTTCCCTCGGCCCAGGTTAGAATCTCCTCTGTCAGGTCCTGCAGAAAACGGGACCTCAGACCGCCCTGTTTCTTGATATAGGCGACCACCGTGGAGTTTTCCCACATTAGGAAGATTTTTCTGCCAGTCACTTCGTCCGCCAGAGACAGTAGGGCCCTCTACGCTGCCAGGAGTTCTAGCTCGTTTATGTGGAGGGTCTTCTCCTTGGTCCACAGATCCGATACAGAGTTGTCCTGCAGGTGGGGTCCCCAGCCCTCCTTGGGCGTGTCTGTGATTAGTAGTACTAACGGAGGAGAGTCCAGGAGGGATACCCCCGCCAATGTATTCATCTTGTCCAGCCACCACTGGAGAGCCTCCCTGGATGCCTGCGATAGGGGGGAGCTCTTTTGGTCGATCCCTGGTCTGAGGAGCTAACAGTCTTTTCATGTCCCACTGGACTGGGCGTAGTTGTATCCTGCCCAGAGGGACCAGCTTTTCCAAGTACACCAGGAGCCCCACAAGCCGCTGCCACTGACGAAGGTTGGCCGTTTCCCCCTTGAATAACGGTTGACTGACTTCTTCCTGGCGTTCGAGCCTCTCTGACGTGGGGAAGGCCTTGGCCTGGACAGAACATAGAACCATTCCCAGGTACACTGTCCTTATGGAGGGAGATAATTGGAACTTCTCCCAGTTCACGACAATCCCCAAATAGTCTCTCTGCCTGATGAGGTCGTCCTTCAGTCCTGAGAGATGGAGCAAGTCGTCTAGGTACCTCAAGAGCCTGATACCCCTCCCATGGGACCAATGCGACACCAGGGTAAAGACCTTCGTGAACACATGGTGGCCTGTGGAGAGACCGAAGCAGAGGGTGCAGAACTGGAAGACCTCTTCTCCCCACTTGAACTTGAGGAATTCCTGCTGGAGTGGTGTACTGGGATCTGGAAATAAGCATCCTTTAGATCTATGGGACACCATGAAGTCCCCCTGTCTGATAGGGGCCAGGACAGTGCGAGGGGTTAACCATCTTGAAAGGCGTCTTCCTTATGAATTTGTCGAGGGTGGAAAGGTCTATCACCGGTCTCCAACCTCCTGTGGGTTTCTCCACCAGGGAAAGAGCTGAGTGAAGAACCCCAGTTCTTGTAGGGGTGCTTGTTGGACAGCGCCTCTCGGTTTTAATTTTCAGATCTCTTCTCCTAAGGTCGATCTCCGGGCCTTGTCCTTGGGGGTAGTAGCCTGGGCCTGTGAGCCCGTTATTAACGGGGTAGGCCGTCCTCGAAGGGCAATCTGTACCCATCTTGAAAAACATGAAAATTCCATGAGCCTGTGCCATGCTTCCCATTGATGATTGAGGTATCCCCCCCCACGGAAGGGAGCATGGAAGGGGGGGGGTGCCTCTTCCTACTTCCTCCTAGGGAACTTGTTGCTGCATGGTCGTCGGTTCTGTCCGAACCCCTGCCGACCGTTAGGAGGGCCGCTTCTGCCTTGGGTGGAGGGGGGCTACGGGTACCTGGACCAGCCTGGAGCAGCGGGAGTTTGTGGAGGAGGAGGAGGAGGAGGAGGCCTGTTAACTGGTTGTAGGAGGCCCTGTGGAAAACGGTATCTGTTTTCCCTCCACTTATCAAGGGCTTCTTCAATCAACCTTTCATCAAAATGCGCCTCGTTTGAAAACGGTGAGTTTCGCAGGTTCCTTATTTCTCTCGAGGGGAGCCTCCGGCATCCTGTGAAAAATTGTGTCCCTCCTAGGAAGGACAAGTTTGGAAGTGGCTACTAGTGACTGATCCGCTAGGAAGGATATGGCCCTCCCTCCTGACACTGCTAGTTCCATAAACTGTTCCTTGGCCTGATCCGACCAACCCGGCTGTTGCAGAGCCAAGGAACCTATGGCGTTGACCACGAGGAGACAGAATGAGGATCACAGTGCTGACTTTGGGCGACGATCCCCTGAATAGAAAAGGCCACAGAACCCCCTATAACCTTATCCTCCGATAATCCTTGGGACAGGGATGCCAAGTTCCCCTCCACGGCCCTCTTAATGAGAGAATGCCTTTATAAAGTCATTGACCTTCAGCAGGCATTCTATTCCCGTGCTGAAACTTGGCGACGGGCAAGAGGGCTCTCGAAATTGGGGAAATTGCTCCCCCAGCTCGAATCTAAATTTCTCTTTCTTATCTTTTTCTTCCTCTTTATATTACTTCAACCTTCTCCTAATATTATAAACTTTTTTCATGTTGCTGTCCCAACCCTATGAGTAAAATTCCCCATATGTATGTGTATATATTTACATGTTTTTTTTTTATGGCATGGATGTTTCTACATCTGTTATTGCCACTTGGGCGGATGTTTCTACATCCGGTATTTCTGCCTGCTTTGATAAATGGGAAAGGTGTCACGGTTGGGAGGTGTTTGTGCTCAAAGCTATATGTGAGAGTATTGGATGATCTCAGCCATCCCGAAGATGGTTTGGACCTTTTTGGCGGAACTATTCTCAAGTGTTGGGTCTTTGGAATCCAGGGAGATCCAATGCTTGGGGTAGGACTCTCGGCTTTTGGCCGGAAGCCCGTCATTACAGATATGGGGAGGATGATTCCAGTGTTTCTTGGTCTGTCCTAACAGGTGGCTTATACCTGTGCCTCTGTATCTGTTTTGATGCTATCCTTCGGGTAGGGAAGTATACTCTCACTGTGCCGGTAGTGAAGAGTACAAATTTCCTTCCCAACATGTGATGCCTTAATGTTCTCAAGTAGGTAAATCAAACTATTCAAAATATCACTCTTCTGTTTTCTTTATTCTAATGAATTCTTGTAACAACGACCCCACCTCCCCTGGATATGCTGATTCGCCCCCGGCACTGTTGACGACGTCTGGCAATTCGTTTAAAGAAAATTACGTTGATGACCTAGGAACTAAAAAGGACTATTCTTTAAACATTAGAAAAAAGGGTAATTTGGGCAACACAGGAAAACTGAATGTCCTGCACATTACCCAAATCCTCCCATTAGAAGCTAATTATGATGTGCTACATAAAATATTTTGAGTTATGGATTAATAAAAGAAATTAGAATGAAGTTTCAAGATGATAATTGGGATTCTTGGCTATCATTTAATTGTTATGAGGAAGCATTTACTGCAAGCCGTAATATTAATATTAGAGTAGGTAATATGAGTATTAAGGGTTCTGTGTGATGGGGCACATAAAGACCTGGATGTCTGCAGATCAGCAGACTGGGTTGATAAAGATATAGAGGTAGATATGCCATCCCAAAGAAAGCCAAGACCACCAATGTGGCTTCTTGCTCAATCTACAGGAAGTACGGAAAATTATTTCAAGATCTGCAAATTTCTTCAGAGGAAGGTAAGAACGATCGCACCTGGAGATTTATCTCGATTCGGTAAGAAAAGTTACTTGATAAAGGCCAAGTCATACACACAGTCTGTTATATTGTCCAATTTGAAGACAGTAAATGATGATATAAAATTGAACATCAAACCCCATCTAAACTTTAGCTATGGAAGGGGAGTGGTTTTCAATAGGGATCCATATGAATTTACCAAAGAGGAGATATTGGCTGTGTGTCCACTATCTGTGGAAAGTACATAAAGTACCTGGAACATCATTGATTGTTCTTACTTTCCAGGATGCTGATGTATCTTTCCACATAGACATAGAAAATGAAAGGATTAGAATTCAACCTTTTAAGCAGAAGCCACTGTAATGGTATAATTGCTTTAAATTTGGGCATCCTTCCAAAGTTTGCAAGAATGATAAAATTTGTAATACTTGCTCCAGTATTTACCATGGGGAATGTACACTTGAGGCAAGGTGCTTAAACTGCAACTATAGTCATTAATCTAATGATAGGAGCTGCCAGTTTTATAAGTTAGAAGAGGCTGACCTCAATAAATCAATTATTGAACATGTAAGTGTGGGGCATGCCAAGAGATTATTAAATAAATCTAATACTTATGCAAAGACATTAAAAACAGGAGAAAAAGTTCCTCGGGAATCATCTCGCCCACCTACTGCTGTAGGTAGTTCTCGAAAAACGAATTCACCATCTATTGATAAAGTGCTGCATAATAAGACAAGAATATCTCCTAAAGATTTATCATTGAGTATCAACAAAAAGACATTGCCCACCACTACCAAACCTTTGTCCCCCTTTACAAAGGATAGTACTAAACTCTCCCAGGCCATATCCTTGCCTGATTTAATGGAGATTCCACCTGCAACCAAGTTATCAGGTGTACCTGTAGTGGTGAAGGTACAAAAACCTGGTAACTCTCAACCTATTAATCGTAAAAGAGAGAGAGACCTCCATCTCTCTCACCCCCTTCCATAAGAAATATTAGAGTTATGACATCAAGTAAATATGATGTTTTGTCTGTTGATGTTTCCGATCAACCAGAAGACAATTTAAATAAATCAGAAATTCAAGTTGAGGTCCACCATCCACCTCAACAAATAGATCAAAAGGATACAAAGAAAAACAAATGTAAAACCAAACATGATAAGACCATCTCTGAAGAAACCTACAGGAAATAATGTTAAATTAAAAACTGCTAATGGGAAGACCTCATCCAAGATGTCTTCCAGAAATAATCCATAGTTTTCTCCTCCATTTTGAAATGGAACTGTCAGGGTTTAAGGGCGATATTTGAAGAACTCAAGCTCCTAATTCATGAACATTCCCCCATAATTGTATGTCAACAGGAAAGTATGCTTGATGCTAATACTCCTAGTCCTCGAGAGTATGTTAGCTATAGAACACCATATAATCAGCAAGCAGGGAGCCATGGCGGAAGTCTCGTGTATGTTCGTCGAGATGTTCCCCAAATACCTATGTCTATACGTACAACCCTGCAAGCAGTGGTTGTACAAATTGATATAGGGAGAAAATATACAATATGCTCTCTGTACTTACCTCCAAATGATAATATTTCTACCTCCAAATGATATTGTATATGATGATTTATAAGAGGTCATTCAACAACTCCCTCAACCATTTCTCTTACTGGGAGATATGAATGGTAGACCTCCTTTATGGGGTGATGTTTTGGCAAACACAAGGGGCAGTGTTATCTCATCAATTGTGGACAATGAGGATGTGGGACTCCTTACTACAGGAGAGCCCATGCCCTTCCATGTTCAGAAAGGTACCTTGTCATGCATTGACCTTTCAATTGCAAGCTCTAACTGCTTTGTTGATTTATATTGGAGGACATTAGATGATTGGCATACTAGTAATCATGCACCAATCATTATAAACACCAGCAAGGTTTCCGCCTTTACAAAGATCGCCACGATGGAATCTTGACAAGGCAGACTGGGTTAAATTTTGTGAGCTAAGTGAAATATAAGGGAGTGAAGAACAGTTTGAAAGTACTGATGATGCCATAGACCTACTTAATGGAACTCTCCATACAGCAGAAATCAATTCGATTCCCAAAACCACAGGACTATTCAAAAGTTGACCAGTCCCGTGGTGGTCTTCAGAATTAACAACCTTGCACAGTCACCAGAAAATCTGACTAGATTACGTAGACGCCCTACGGATGAAAATTTGATAACATACAAAAAGTGTAGAGCACAGTTCGTCGTGCCATGAAAGAAGCTAGACGCCCATCTTGGGTGGCTTTTGTTTCCTCCATTAATAGTGGAACACCACCATCTTCTGTAACGAGGAAAGTAAGAGAGATTGCAGGCAAATTCACCCCCAAACCCACTGCCAGTGTTGAAGGTGAATGGTCAGTATGTGAATGAAGGAAATGAAGTTAGCAATGCCCTGGCTGACCATTTTTCAAATGTATCGTGCAAGAGTGTAGCAGCTCCTGGTCACCAATACAGGAGCATTGAAGAAAAGAAAATTTTAAATTTTGCAACCGGAAGGGAAGAGTCATATAATTCTCCTTTAACTGAAAGAGAATATGATTCGGCACTTTCCACTTGTAATGATACAGCCCCTGGACCTGATGGAATTCCATATGCAATGATTAAACATGTACATTTTAATACAAAGTTATTTATTTTAAGCATTATTAATAGAATATGGCATGATCATAGTCATCCAAGTGTTAGGGAACTAGCCATTATTTTAGCCATTTTAAAACCCGGTAAGGACAAGTTTTTAGCAGCAAACTACCGACCTATTGCATTGACATCTTGTTTATGTAAAATTATGGAGAAGATGGTCAATGCAAGGATGATGTGGTACCTTGAAAATAAGAGTATTTTATCACCATTTTAATGTGGATTCAGAAAAATGCACTCGACTGACGTGTTGATAAGACTTGAGTCCTCTATTTGTGAAGTGTTTGCTTCCAACCAGCACCATGTGACAGTCTTTTTTTTTTTTTTACCTGGAAAAGGCATATGATACCACTTGGAGTTATGGTATACTTAAAACAATTCATGAATTTGCATCGAGCTGCCACTATTTATTCAGGCATTTCTTTCAAATAGTTTTTCAAGTGAGAGTGAGGGAAACTGTCAGAGAGTAAATTCCGGGAAGGAGTTCCTCAGGGTAGTGTGATGAGTACAACTCTTTCTGCACTAGCAATTAATAGGATATCCTCAGCCATTCCCTGATATGTTCTCTCAACATTATTCATGGATGATATCTCCATATCATTTGCTGGAGATAGAATGGCAATGGTTGAGAGAAAACTACAACTCTCAATTAACAAAATTATCCAGTGGGCCGATATGAATGAATTAAAGTTCTCAACAGGTAAAACTACTATTGTACATTTCTGTCGTATCCGGGGAGCACATCCAGTCCTGGATATATACATTAAAGGTCAACGGATCCCATGTGTAAGGGAAGCTAAATTTTTAGGTTTGATATTTGATTGTAGACTTATTGGGTGTCTCGCCTAAAAGCGTTAAAAGCTAAATGTGTTGAGGCTCTGAATCTTAAAAAAGTATTGTCCCATACATCATGGCGGCCAGACCGCAATACTATTTTAAAATTATACGAGGCCTTGATTTTTTCTAAAAATTAGTTATGGATGGGAAATATACTCTTCAGCCACCCCAAGACGGTTCAAAATTTTAGATTCAACGCATCCTGCTGGTGTTATATTGTCCACAGGAGCATTCAGAACCTCCTCTCCCAAATATCCTTGTTGATGCGGGAGAGTTACCTCTAGACCTTTACCAAATGTCTTCCATTATTCGGTATTGGTGTACATTGCAACGACACTCTAACTCCTTAGCCTTTCAGACTGCAAGCCTTGTAAGACACACATCATACTTTGAGTTGCACCCAAAATCTCCTCAACCTTTTGGCTTTCGGGTGAAATGATTATTAAACAGTTTTGATATATTTAGAAGTAAGGTACTTCCATTCAAGGTATCAATGCCTCCATGGAAATTACCAGATATATTTTTGTAAATACTTTATTGGAGTTAAGAAGAATATGACTGACCTAGAAGCTAGGTCTTTTTTTTTTTTTTATGGAACATGTTGAAGAACATAAGGATTGACGATTATATATACTGATGGCTCCAAATCTGATGCTTGCATTGGATTTGGAGTACATAGTAAAGGTTTTGATTGTAGAGTTGCACTTCACCTAACAGCTTCCATATTTACTGCCGAACTGTATGGCATATTATCCGCTATTGAGAAAATAGCTTTGGAGAAGGAGGGTAATTTTACAATTTTTTTTTTTGATGCAAGGAGTGTCCTTCAAGCTTTAGAAGTTTATAATTCTAGTAACCCTCTAGTTTTAAAGATTTTAGAATGGCTTTTTATTATTGGACGGAGAGGTATAACGGTTCAATTTTGTTGGGTTCCAGCACATGTAGGTGTGTGTGGGAATGAGAAGGCAGATTCACTGGCAAAGAATGCTACATCCGAGTTGTTGCCAAGAAGGTATCCCATTCCGTGTAATGATTTCCTACTTAGCATCAAGAAATTGCTTTGCAATAAATGGCAACAGCACCGGGATAGTCTAGATGACAATAAATTGAGCGAAGTAACAAATGTCATATCTCCTTGGAGGTATAAAATGATGCCCCGAAAAAAGGAGACTTAGACTTCTCTTTGTCATCTCCGTATTGGTCACACTCGGTTGACACTAGAGTTTCTGCTGAAGGGCCAACACCAACCGTATTGTGACGATTGTTTAGTACCTCTAACAGTGAGGCATTTGTTGACTGAATGCCCCAATTATAATAACTTAAGGAATAGATATTTGTTTGAGGCTCGAGGTAAGGGTGGCAGGTTCATCCTTGTCAAGATTCTTGTAAATGATGTATCCTACAATGCAAGTGGTATTTTTAGATTTATTTCAGCAGCAGGTCTTTTGAAAACTATCTAACTTGTATGTATAATGACATTCAACTTTTATGGTTTTAATTGAATATTTTTTTAATTTTCATATAAAATAAATGATATCGGCATCAATGACCCTAGATGTCAGGATGCCTGAAAACTTTAAGTCAATTTATCAATCATTCCCCTCCATGGGTCTGGCCGTCTGCTGGAAATCCTCCGGGGCATAGAATCTTTGATGCTTCACCCTCGGGTAAGGCAACAACTTCATTGACCCCGAGGCCTTCAGAGAATTCTTGGGGTTGGCGGCGGCCACACTAATCTTCCCCAGTTTCCTGCCCTAAGATGGGGCCAAGTGGAGAGACATAGGGGGACGAGCTTCTCGAAGGATGCCAAACTGACCCTCCAACAAAGAAACTTTCCCTGGAGGAACAACAGGGGCTGTCTCCAGCAGGTTATTGAGGTGCCTGATGAGCACCAACATCCTGGAGGAGGAGGAGGAGGAGGAGTCTTCCACCGAAGGGTTCTCTTCTGCCAGACCTTCCGATGACTGGTGGGCATCGTCTCCGAAGAGCCTCCCCTTTGGAGATCCTGTCCACGAAGGGAAGGTTGAGCCCTGGGAGGAGCCTCCAGGCGGATCCTCGGCTCTACGCCTTCTTGATGAAGTGTGATGGTCTAGGGGTCCTCTATAACCTTGGAAGCCCCTCCAAGAATCTGATGAATGCTGACAGCCTGCTGCATCCTCCAGCTTTCTCTTCTTGGGGTCGGGGTCCTCCACGACCGATGCGGGAGAGGGAGAACCCTTAAGGATCCTCGGAGTGTTATCCCCCCCTTCTCTTCTCCCTCGTTGATTTGTTGTAGCGATGGCTACATCGACGGAAGGGAAGGAATTACAGAAGAACAGCTCGACGATGGTCTTGAGCCAGTGTCTTTCTTCGAGGAAGAACGTTCCTTTTTTGCTTTTTTCTTCTTGGCCATAAGAGCCCATTGGGTTTCAGACCGCTCGATACACTTACTACATGTATTGCTCTGAGTACAGGTATTTCTGCGACACGAGGTACACACTGAATGGGGATCAATTTCCAAATGTGAAAGGAAAGCCAAACATGCTTTCCCATTCACACATGGACAACGAAGTTGGACACGGGTGTTATCCATCTCAACACAAACACTTAGCACACACAATAAGTTGAAAATGCAAGCGCAGGTCACAGTTTAAGTCGCGAGCAAAAACTAAGTCTTTACTGGGTAATGACCAGAATACGAGCACACACAATAAGTTGAAAACGCAAACGCAGGTCACAGTTTAAGTCGCGAGCGAAAACTATAGGTCTTTACTTGGCAATGACCAGAATACGAATGGTGACCTTTGCCCTGTCTTTACCAGGCCTGACACGGCCGGAGGCTTTGATGTCTCAAGCCTGGAATGGAGTCCTGGCTAGGGTAAACATTTTCTGGTTGTAAGTTTAAACTAAGGAGTAACTCCTGAGAGAGTAGTCAGTGGTTACAATGCATCCGAACAAACTTCATTCCAAATAACAGTTTGACCAACTTCTTCCCATTTGATAAGAGTTTGGTCCTTCCACTGGTAATCAATTACCATAATTTCAGAAGTGTAAATGTACTGAAGAATCTTAACATTATCTGGTAACCACTGACGAATCTCTTATTAATAGGGTAATGAACTTGATGCATCGCTCATATTTTTTTAGAACTTATGAGAATCTTTTGTGCTGCAGACTTTAGAATTCTCTCTCAAACTGATAATGTTACCTTTCAAAAAGTCAACTATTGCAGATGGTAATACAGCTTTATTCACTAAAGATGATCAGAGTGGGTTTTCAGTTCTAACCACTGATTATTGATTCACTCCACAGCTGATGCAATGGAAAGCCATTTGTACAACTTTTAATGGGTCTATGATTTTCATTGATTAGATTTTAAATCTTTTAGTAAGCTGTCTGATGCAATGATGATTGAGAGAACCAGTTACAGGTTTCACTAATAATACAAATTTCTTGGAAGAACCTCAGATGCAGTAGCAGAAACGACCAGTTATAGAGTGTGGCATACACACAGAATGAAAACGAGATTAGGAACCTCCACCTTCAAACGAGATTAGGAACCTCCACCTTCAATTGTTCATAAAAGCCATTATTCACACCCACTATAACCCTCTTAATGAGAGAATGCCTTGATGAAGTCATTGAGCTTCAGCACTGCATATCATTCCCTTGCTGTAAGGTGACGGGCAAGAAGGCTCTTGAACTTAGGGAAATTGCTCCTCCAGTTCGGATCTAAATTTCTCTCTCATTTTTTTCTTTCAATATAACTTCGACCTTCTAATTTTATATACTTGCTTTTGTGTTGCTTTCGCAACTATGAGAAAAAATTCCCTTGTATGTATGTATGTATATATATATATATATATATATATATATATATATATATATGTATATGTATATATTATGTACACACACAAGTATATATATATATATATATATATATATATATATATATATATATATATTATGTACACACAAGTATATATATATATATATATATATATATATATATTATTTATGTTTTTCTTTTTGGCTTGGATGTTTCTACATCCATTATAGCTGCTGGCGTGAATGTTTATACATCCACTATTGCTACCTGCTTCGATGAATTGGAGGTGGTGTTGCGGATGGGAGGTATTTGCATTCAAAGCTATATGTGAGAATATTGGATGATCTCAGCCATACCAAAGATGGTTTGGACCTTTTTGGCGGAACTATTCTCAAGTGTTGGGTCTTTGGAATCCATGGGGGATCCAATGCTTGGAGTAAGACTCCCGGCTTTTGGCCGGAAGCCCATCATTACAGATATGGGGAGGAGGATTCCATAGTTTCTTAGTTTCGGTCCTAACAGGCGGGTTCAACATACACCTGTGCCTCTATATCTGTTTTGGTGCTATCCTTCGGGTAGTGTATAGAGTGGACCATCTGGGAAGTACTGTCTCATTGTGCCAATAGTGAAGAATGCAAATATACTATTTGATGTATGATGCCTCTCGAGCAGGTAAACATAACTAATCAACCCCTTTCTTGACCGCTGCTTTATGGATTTTTTAAATAACGAACCCCCATCCCCTGGATATGCTGACTCTCCCCGGCACTTTTGAGGACCTCTGCTAGTTTAATTAAGGAAAATTCTGTTGACCTTCGGACTAAAAAGGACCACTATACTGATGTTGAAAAATCTAGTTAATTGGGTAACACTAGGAAACTGCGAATCCTTCATGTTTCCAAAATTCCTTTTTAGAGACAAACTATGATTATATATAGAGAGCATTTGAGTGCTATGTATTGATAAAGGAAATAAGTATGAGAGACTGAGATGAAAAATGGGACTCTTGGATATCTTTTGATAGTCATGATGATGTGTTTAATGCCGTTTGTAATAGTTAATAAAATTAACAAATAAGCACGTAGCTTGCTACCAGGAATAAGAAATTATACATATCATACAAGCAACATTTTTATTTACCAAAAAAACCCTTAAATTATGATTATAAATAAATTGATATAAACTAGATGACAATAATTATCAAAGTTGGTATGACATAATTTCAAGTTTTTCCATTCCTTAGGTATTTTCCTGGTTTACATCAGCTTTACTTCCTGGCCTACATGTAAATGGGTATATGAACAATCATTAGTTATGAAATTGACAGAATCGATTTGCTACAGCAGCAGTTATTGAATTTGTTTAAAAAAAGAATTTACCATTGGAGGATATGAAATTTAATGTACTCAATTTAAAAACAATGAAATATTACTACCTGCTGTAAGTAAACTGGGGCTAATTGAAGAAAATTAAAACCACCAGACCACGTAAAACATATCCTGAAAGATGTGTTTTAGCCTTCAAATAGCGATATAATAAAATATAAATCTGTCATATTTATAATCAAGTTACTGAAAATAATTCTAAAAGTCCTTACCAATACTTGCATAATTATAAAGTTTACCACAAGAAAGAACAGCGGTAATAACTGAAATGAAGACTAAGAAAAATACTACACCTATAACTTTAAGATCTAATATAAGTTATGAAATTGTGGCAGGGAGGAAGGATTATTTATAAAGAAGCAACACAAAGGCCTTAGAGATTGAATACAGTTACCTTTAACATACAACCTTAATATATGCTTGGTACTCACCGTATCAATCCAGGCAGGAAGACGATGGAGATGGCTGAGGCAGGAGTATGTCTAATAATCCATTACCATGAAAAATGTCTGGGATCCGGATGACTTTAATTTAGCAATGCGTGCTATGAATACTTGAAGAAAATCTATGAATATATTCTTCTTGGTTGGCCTGGGCACCAACTGCCCGTTGAGATACTACCGCTAGAGAGTTATGGGGTCCTTTGACTGGCCAGACAGTACTACATAGGACCCTTCTCTCTGGTTACGGTTCTTTCCCTTTGCCTACAAAGACACCGAATAGTCTGGCCTATTCTTTACAGATTCTCCTCTGTCCGCATACACCTGACAACACTGAGATTGCCAAAATATTCGTCTTCACCCAAGGGGTTAACTACTGCACTGTAATTGTTCAGTGGCTACTTTCCTCTTGGTAAGGGTAGAAGAGACTCTTCAGCTATGGTAAGCAGCTCTTCTAGGAGAAGGACACTCCAAAATCAAACCATTGTTCTCTAGTCTTGGGCAGTGCCATAACCTCTGTACCATGGTCTTCCACTGTCTTGGGTTAGAGTTCTCGTGCTTGAGGGTACACTCGGGCACACTTCTATCTAGTTTCCCTTCCTCTTGTTTTGTTAAAGTTTTTTTATAGTTTTTATAGGAAATATTTTTTTTTAATGTTACTATACTTAAAATATTTTACTTTTCTTTATTTCCTTTCCTCACTGGGCTATTTTCCCTGTTGGGGCCCCTGGGCTTATAGCATCCTGCTTTTCCAACTAGGGTTGTAGCTTAGCATTTAATAATAATAATAATAATGTGGTGTTGACTCTATAATGGTCAGGTTCCGAGTCTAACCCCCTGTCGTTCTTCGACCATGTAAGTTTTGTTGGATAAAAAAAGAGTAGGAGTTTGCTAAATGGTCCAACAGCCTTTTACAGCCGTGGGAAAACACTTTTGAGTACCAAGCATTTCAATAAAAATATCAAATTTGAAAATTAGGAGTCCTTCCTGCCGCCATAAGAATATTCAAAGTAAAAATTAAATAGAAAATAATCATACTTGTGATGCGAATTTATATTCAGCATAGTCCCAAAGGAATTGGATGTATACAAACCTGCTGATTGGTTTGAAAAAGACACAAATGTACCCATGCCTTCACAGTGAAACCCAAAACCACTAATGTGGCTTGTAGCTGAACCTAAAGTGATAATAGGGAATTATTTTAAAATATGTAAGTTGATACAGAAAAAAGTAGGAACATTGCAACTGGAGATAGATCTCGTTTCGGGAAAAAGTTATCTCATCCATGCCAAATCCTCGACGCAGTCTGCAATGCTATCTAACTTGCAGACAGGCAGTGATGAAATTACATTAGAAATGAAACCTCATCTAAATTTTAGTTTTGGAAGGGGAGTGGTCTTTAATGAAAACCTGTACGAATTTACAGAGGAGGAGATACTTTCCATGTGTCCACTAAATGTATGGAAAGGGCATAAGGTTCTTGGAACACCAATGATCATACTTACTTTCCAGGATGCTGATGTACCTTTTCATATTGTTATTGAAAATGAAAGGATTAAAGTTCGTCCTTTCAAGAAAAACCCCCGAAAAGCTTTGATTTTTCAGTAGTGTGTGAGATCCCTTGTTGGCCCCTATCGTTGTGGAAAAATTATTACTGGTAAATCCTTTTAATATTTTTCATGGGTTTCTCATTACTTTCCAATATTTCTTAAACTGATTTGTAAAAGCCTTCTGCTGTTGCATCCTCCACATTAACCATACCTAAAAGTACGTCTTACTTTTCCTTTGCTCTCATCCTAAACCTTACCATAACTGGTAGAGATTGAGATAGTTATCCCAGTGCTCAAGAACCTACGGTAATACCAGTGCATTCATCTTTTCATAAATGAAAATAAATTCATCTTGCATATATCTTCATGTCATTCAGAATATTGACATATTCCTCTTTACATTCAGCTCACCGTTTTCTATTTCCTCATCAGACAAATAAAATTTGAAATAATCTTCATATTTCTAAACATAATTTCTCGGTCCTATTGGAAATAGCATAGGCGAGGCATGAAAGGACAAAGACAAGGTATGCTAGCAATAGCGTTATATACAGCCACTAGACTCGTTGCTACTGAAAAATTTTCTAATTCCCCTTCATCTTCACTTACTTTGTCTTTTTTCGTATGAACGTCTATCTCTTACTGTAATACTTACCAAATGCCTCTTCCTTGTTGCCCGTTTTTTCGACATCTTGAAAAAAAGCTAAAGAAATATCACTACTCGTCAACTTTTGGGACGCAAAGATACACAGGCTTGTCAAGCTATGTCAAGGACGACTGACTCTACGTCTTTGTTTTCACAAGGCAGACACACACCTACATGTAGTAGGCTGCCAAAGAGAAGGGAAAATTTTTTTTATATAAAATGATTTTTGTTTAGATTTTATATAATGAAAAATAACTATTTTCTGATAATATACTTCTTGTATATGAATACTTGCAAAATAGATTTATTTTCACCCATAACTAGTTGAGATAGTCTTCATCTCTACATCTGGCAAGGGGACATTCGTCATTTACAGCCTCTTGTGACGATTCAGGTACAAGTTTAGGGAATAATCCTAATAATCCATGATTGGGTTTATTTTCCATGGTTACATTGGCATGGTCAATAGCACTAAGATGGGACAATATTTTATTCATTACAATTAATCTTTTCTTAATATGTATTGATAATTAATATAGAAATGAGAGATTTTGCCGTAAATTTAGAAGTGAGAGAATCTTCCATATGCATTTCTTCATGCAGCCCTTCTTATAAGTTTGATTAGTCAGTGCTAAAGAATTGTCTGGGCAGAATCTAAACGGTATTCTAAAGCTGATCTTTTAAAAAAAAAAAATCACTTCAATTCTTCCAAGATCCTTTCAACCACACACTGTATAGATATCCAGTTTGTGACTGTTAGTTTGTTGCTAAAATAATATGTTCATTGTCATAGCAGATATTGTACGTATCTTAACATAATTAATTGCTCCTTTAGGTACCTCTAAGCAAGCATCGGAACAACAAAGGTGCAAAGAAAGAAAAACAACTAAAAATGAATAAATGAGGAGACACCTGCTGGAGATTAGATTTCAATTCCATATGTCTTCCCATCATGACAGCTGCATTAGTGGCAGAAAACACAATCATAGTTATAGATATGCTTTTTCACTTCTATAGAGTCAAACTTTGCATCTGCTGTAATCACAGATAAATTTATTAACTAAAAATTCATCCTATAAAGACTAGTCATTTTTAAGAATCCAAATAAATGAATGTGTTGTCGGCACATCAGTACAATCATCAACTGATAATGAAAATTTGCATTTTGAGGGTTACAAAAATGTCATTAAAGTTATTTTTTACCTATGCAGTTTACAATTAATAATTTTAATACAGTGGTACCTATGTGGTTCGAGCAATTTTTGAATGAAACTATTTTATGTACTTTTGCAGTAATTATTGTTAATTGATCCATCAAACTAAATAGAAGATTGTTCACAATTAAAATTAAGCTACCTCTAACATGCTTGAGTTTTTGATAAGTAGGTTTACCTATTGACCCTTTTATATCTGTAGGAAACAGTCAATACAGTAGATCTTGAGTTATGACAAGTAGAGTGATTATTCCCATAAAGATAAGATACATTACCCTCGATGACTTTTCCCTCAACCAGGAGGAGGTTGTGTTCTTGTAGACCTTCTTCTTGATCTTGTCAGTAGACAGGAAAAGATTCCTGTTGCCTGACCAGTAATGTCTTCTCTCCTGCAAATATTTCCTCACTGGCCTGACGGGGCACGAGTATCTCCTCCACCATCCCCACCATCAAGGCAACCAAAGTCGTTGAATGTCTCAACCCTGACCAAGGGGTTCTGGTTCCTGGCGAGTAATTTTTGGACAGACTTAAACGTTGGGTCTCTCCACCCTTTGGAGGGAGAGATTTCGTATGACAGGTTGTGAATTTTCCCTTTTCTCTTGGCCTTGGCCAGTGAGAGGAAGAAGCCTGTCTTTGAGGGTCGTCTCAATCTAGGATGTTTAGGAGCTCGTAAGGTGGAAGCTTGAGAGATTTCAGGACCTTGTGGTGGGATGCTACAAAAGCAAACCCCACACTATTAACAGACAAATGTCTTTGCAACACAAACTTTCCTCTTGTTATATTTATCTGGACTACTGGACAGAAAGGACATTTAAACAAAGCATATCCGTAAAACGAAATTTCTTATAAACTAAATAACACAAAAACCAACCAATATATATATATATATATATATATGTATATATATGTGTGTATATATATATATATATATATATATATATATATATATATACATGTTTATATATATATATATATATATATACATGTTTATATATATATATATATATATATATATATATATATATATATATATATATATATATATACATGTATATATATACATATATATATATATATATATATATATATATATATATATATACATGTATATATATATATATATATATATATATATATATATATATATATATATATATATATAATTATATGTATAGTGCACGTATGTTTACGGACCATTGTAAATTATCGGTTAAAAGTAGAGACACTTGAATAACATTCATTAAGCTGAACTGTCTTTATTAGCACAACCACCACGTGGTGGCAAACAGTACATTCTTTGGCAATTGCTGTAACTGCCTCAATTTATTAGGATTGTTTGATATCAAATTCATAATCATCATCAACCTGTTTGGGCCATCAACAGTTGAACAGTCCTCAAGTGTAATCTAATGAAAATCTTCTATTACATGGTTGGCGAGCAACAATAAGTCCCCATTCAAAAAAATAATTAGCTCTCAAAAGAAGGAATTGTGACTATTACTTCGTTGAATATAAGATCTTTATTTAGTTCTTTGATGCCATGTAAAGCAATGTCAATAGCAATCTGTATGTATTAATGGACTATATAGCCAAGTTTTGACCTCTTGGGCCATTCAAGAATCTATATAACCTGCACACCATCTTCACACCTTCAGGGCTCGTATCGAAAGTACACTATATAAAATCCAGCATTGAAACACACAACTGCCTCTAGCTGCTGTTAATAAAAGAAAGCATTTGCCCAAGACATTTGTTACTGTCCTAACTTATCTACAAAAAAGTAAACAAACAACCTCGGTTATACCAATAGTCTTTCTCACTACAAATAATCATTACACCCCCCCCTCTCTCTCTCTCTCTCTCTCTCTCTCTCTCTCTCTCTCTCTCTCTCTCTCTCTCTCTCTCTCTCAAAAGCTTTTAGCAAACTACAACAAAAAAAAGTTGATCCTTTAGAACCTTCTTTACGTTGCATTTTGGCACTCGCACCTGGTCTGGAGGCCATAATTGCTGGAATTTTGTGAGAAGCATTGAAGGTTGTCGTGATCCTCTCAGATCCAGTTCTATCAGGAGGAAGATCTGGCCGAGTGCCCTCCTAAAGCCCTTCACAGCTGGCAATGACAGTTTCTTTTCTATTTGTTGGCTAACCACAAAATCCAATGTTAGTGGTATGTAGGCGAACAACGGAACAAACTTGGATCTGCACCACTTGGAGAAAGCTGTTAATTTTGTCTGGTAAATAGTTAACGATGACTTCTTGTGGTAGCCTGTCATTTCTGTTGTCATCCTCCCTGAGAAGCCTTCATTCCGTCGGAGTTGGTTATATGTCGCTCATGAAGGGATAGTGCTTCCAGGGTGTTTTATACGTCTTGAAATGTGATTGACACAGCAGTCCCATCTTGGGTAGTTCCCATTGGTCTTCCATGCTGAGTGCCTGAAGGTCCAGGAACCACTCCATATGTGTCGACCTTGGCACAATAATCAAGTGGATGGTTTTAGCTTCCCTTAGCATGTCGACTACTTACCTTATCTTGCAGAATTGGGATGGTGCTGAAATGTATCCTCTAGTGCTGTGTTCTGGTCTTGGACTGGAGAGCAGTATACCAGCAGTTTTGCATTTAGAATGATCACAAAGAGATCTATGAAGGGAGAGGCCACTTGACTAACTGCGAGCTCCTTTCTTACTTGTAAATGAAAGGACCACTCTGGCCCTCCTATCTGTCCTTTTTGGCTCAGTTAGTTTATGACATTCTTCCTTCCTGGGATCAACCAGACTAATAAAGGTGTTTCGTTCCCTTTTGCCCATTCTAGGACTTCCATCTGTGAGCAGCACCATTATCACATATATGCCTACAGGAAATATCACATACACAGTACCATTATTTCCAATGACATGTAACATCTGCAATATATTACAAGATTATTCTTTCCATATAGATGCCAATATTTTATGTCCTTAGTCATATGAAACAGTACTACACAGGGAATATGAAGTAACTAGTTTTCACCAATAATTACTGACTTCAGCAAAATGTAAAATTACTTTCCCTGTCAAGATATGCCCAAAACCATTATTACCTTGACACTATCTTTGAAACAGTACCACACAGTGCTTGTGCATAAAGTTTTTTGTATCCATAATCACTGACTTTAGCAAAATTCCAATATCCTTGAAACTCTTAAGTAATAGCATAAACATTTATGGTCATATCATATATGCATACTGTAAAAATTGTTATTTATTGCTCTGCAAATGATCTGCCTCACATCATCATAATCTACTAGTGAACTTTCATCTAAACATTCCTGTTTCTGTCATTACATGTTGCATTACTCTGTACTACCCTAACTGCTGAAACCATTCGTTCATCAATCCTTTATATATATGTGTATATATATAGATATATATATATATTTATATATATATATTTATATATATATATATATATATATATATATATATATATATATATATATATATATTCATATTTATATATATATTATGTATAATCATATATTATATTCATATATGTAATTATATATATATGTGTGTGTGTTTGTATATGTGTATATTTCATATTCTAAATACTAAAAATAATTGCATAGTGTACCCGAATAAGTGCTCGGGGTCATGTACGCACAATTTCTCTCTCTCTCTCTCTCTCTCTCTCTCTCTCTCTCTCTCTCTCTCTCTCTCTCTCTCTCTCTCTGTATATATATATAATATATATATATATATATAATGATAAATATTTGCACATTAAGCCATATATTTTAATACATTAAAGTCTGGATTCTCTTAACGACCTCGGGATCAGAGCCCCAGGCGGAATCACCCAAAGACTATAATATCAGACCGGCCGGGATTTGAACCCTGGTATGGTCACTGGCATACAGATATCCTGGACCAGGGTTCAAATCCCGGCCTGTCTGATATTATAGTCTTTGGGTGATTCCGCCTGGGGCTCTGATCCCGAGGTCATTAAGAGAATCCAGACTTTAATGTATTTATATATATATCTTATTTGAAATATATATATATATATATATATATATATATATAATGTATATATATGTATATTATATATATATATATATATATATATATATATATATATATATGTGCATATATATATATACATATATACTGTACATATATACATATACATACATACATACATATACATATATATACATATATACATACATATACATATATATACATATATACATCTTCATATATATATATGTATATATATACATATATATATATATATATATATATATATATATATATATATATGTTTGTATCTCTCCAATAGAAATTTTTGTTCATCGGCTACCTATCGTGGAATTATCAAATAATAACCTGGTTTATTCATAATCACAGTGATTTAGTGTTTTAAGAGGAAGATATATAAAAGATGGAAATTCTGAAAAATATTCCTAATCAATAAACAATAAATTCGAAGGAAAACTACGAATTCACCAATTTTTGGTTATTTAGATTAACATAGAAATTCGTAAAATTTTAAAAACTTTATCTTATTGTTAGCAGTAACGAAATAAACATGCAAATATGTAAAATAAACATAAAAATACAGGTTAAAAAAAATGAGATAGTAAAAACTTTGGTACGCAGCTGCTGAGGAGGAACCGTTGCTTGGTACCATGAAAAGCAGCATCTCAAGACGGCCGTTCATCAGGGAGATTCCTCTTGTCTTTTTCAGTTACTTGCTCTATTTCAGCGAAGAGATCATTAAACAAGGTAGTTTTAGCCTTTAAATTGTCCAGCTCCTCACTGAGATTATGTAGTAATTTTAATAATTTCAGTGAAAATATTCTAAACATTAAGAGTTTTAGTAATTTCAATAATAGTTGAAATATTTAATTGAAAAAAAAAAAATAAAAATTAAAGATATCAATCTTTTTGTGCAATTTCCTACGCTAGCTACCACTTTACTGCCTCCTTGGTTTCATGGTCCACTCTCACCACCTTGTGGTAAGTGTGTCTGGTTGCTTCCCTCTGACCTTTGAGGCATTACTGAACAGGTCAAATCGAGTCCCCGTGAGGCATCAATTTCTCCAGGGAGGTCAGGTGGCCTTAAAGCCTTTGCTTGCACTTTGACGGGAGTGCTCCTTATAGGGTGAATAGTTCCGCAACTCCCCTCAAACTGTTTAGCCTGGTCTGCAAGAGAAAAACTTTGGCTATCCTGGTGTTGATGTTCATCCTCAAGCACACCATCCTGTTTTGTGGATGGAGCTGTTATTTCTCCTGGTTCAGGATTACCTCTAGCCCTTTGCAGAAAGCCAGTAGTGTGTCCCTCTGCCTACTAAAGGTTTCCTCTGATTAGGGAAGTACGTAACAGCCAATTGTCCAAGTACCGCAGTAGTCTGATTCTCCCACTAGTCCCAAGAGGAAACTAGGGTGAACACTGGTTAAAACTAAGTAGAGGGTGCTGAACTGGAAAACTTGTTTCTCCACCCCGAATCTCTAGTATTCATTGCTAAATGGATGTACTGGTATCTGGAAATATTGTCTTTGACGTCCATGCATAGCATGAAGTCCTCTTACCTGATGGCTGATCGAACGGTCCGTGATATCAGTATTTTCTTTCTATCTTTTTGAGTTTTAGTTTTCATACACGCTACTATAGTGCATTGTGATAGCACAAGAACATCCAAAATGAAGCCTGTGGAAGCCTTGGAAACAATGCCCTCATCAATGTTGGATTTATGGCTCCTTTTCATCCATATGCCATCAAACACAACATCCATGTCCAGGATGCTGTCACTGTCGGGAGGCATGGCAGTTATCCTATAGTCTGCAAAAATACTTCACTTAACTTTTTGGGTGGTTATTTTTCTGGTGCCTATATAGCAGGGGAACTCTGCTCTCTACAGGGCCCCCAGTCATTTTATCTACCTAGTCCAATGCAGTCTGATAGAGGAAGTCCATAATCAGTCAAACCATCTTTAATCATTTGATTAAACCCTCACCAGTAGTGTGGAGAATTGAAGGCTGCGTGAACGTTTCCAGAACATTACTAAGTGATCCAAACTAACATATGTTGATTCATTTGTCATAGGGAGTATTTTTTTCCTTTTGCTATTAATCGAGTGTTTTCTATCGTATGGGATAAAACCGAGTTTTTAAGCTTAGTACATTTGGTTTGATGAAGACAAATGTACTAAAACGTGCTTGCTTTACATTTGGTTTGATGAAGACAAATGTACTAAAACGTGCTTGCTTTACATTTGGTTTGATGAAGACAAATTTCCTGCAACGTGCTTCCTTTACATTTGGTTCATTAACACAAATGTCCTGTAACATTTCCTTTTCCATGTTTATTTATTCATTTTTTTAACAATCCCCTATGTGGTCAATAGCCAATATAGGGCAGTGGCAGCATGTAGCAAGTGCTAACTCAAGTCTCGCCTGTTTCAGCTCATCTAAAGCCTTTTGTTTCTAAAACTTATTACTGTTCCTGTAGTAGTAACGGATCATGCAATCTTCAGGTGTTGAACCAGCTGGTGTTCACAAGTGTCCCACGATAATTTTGCAGTGTCTTACGGCATAATTTACAATAGGCTTTTTATAATGACATCTTATCTTTTATGGTTTTAATTGAATTATCTTTTTTTTTTCATATAATAAGTGGTATCGGCGTCAATGACCTTAGATCTCAAGATAGATATCAACATGCCAGAAAACTTTCTATCCATCAATCAATCATTCGTCTGTCGTTACTCTTTTTTGGGGGCTCTCTCGAGAGCTCTCCTCAAGCGTACTATTATGGGAAACCTTTTCTTCCTTAAATAAAATTCCCAGGTTTATCATTCCTTCGGTTTCTCTGTCTTCTGCAGCCACTTTTTTTTTTTTGTCGCCCTCCTAATCGTCACACAACTAGGAAACATACGGATAGTCCTCCTCTCGTTTAGTCTTGGGTCTATACAAAAGTGGTTCCTCCATTAGAGTGCGACATGGCACAATTGGTGCCCCACCAACTCCATTTCCCAGTTGGATTTTTACTCCTTCGACAGCCAATAAATCGTTTACCCCAAAATTAATATGACCTGTCACCATCTTGCGTAACAGCCTGAAACGGCAAATAGGAGTAACCTCCTCACCTATTCCCTTCAAAATGACAGAATCTCCTGTGAGAGATTGTTCATATGCTTTGCATCACCACACAATGATTACATCCCATGTCTCGCAACATCTTGACCGGGATCTGGTCGCTTCCAGAGGAACATACCTTTATAGATATACGATTTAAAGGCATCCACAATTGTTTAGGGTTGTTCTGTTCGTCGTGTAAACGTTCATTGGTTTATTTCCCTAGTTGACCTTTCCCGTCTAATTCTTCGTCTTCGTATCCTGTGGAGTTAAATTACCCTTAACCACATGGGGAACTATTTTCGGTTAGTTCGACCAAAAATCCTTACTGATATGATATTTTATGCCATACCTATAACAGGCGATATTAATCTTCTGCATGACTTTCACAACAGCCGAAGGAGGACGATTCAACGATTGTTGTAGTACCCATAGCATTCTGCTTTGGAATAGTACCAGTGATACTCCCGATGTAACTCTTGAACTTGTTCCTATAGTTATTATTGAAGTAGTTAATTTCCATGGTTTGGGAAATACATGACACTTGGTCGGAACAATGTTTGAAACCTGTTGCAGCACTATCAGTTCTTCTAAATCAGCCATCTCTCTAACTTTGGCAGCCTCTATCCATATCTTAAAACATCATAGTACCTTATAAGCTTAATCTAGGAACGTCATTTTCTCAATTGTTATTATAGTACCATCACATTCTATTTTGGAATAGTACCAGTGGTACTTCCGCTGTAGCTATTGAGCTTGTTCCCATAGTTATTACTGAACTTGTTTCCATGGTTGGGTGAATACTTGACACTTGGTCGGAACGATGGGTGAAACTTCATACCCGAGGAGGGTTTCCAACTGATCCTATTATAATGTTCACTAAGCAAAGCGGCTCTATTAAGTTTCTTCCTTTTTCTCTCTCTTTCTCAAGTATATTAGAATATGTTCAGGAATTCCTCGTGAATATTGTTCCAGCACTATCAGTTCTTCTGAATAGGCCATCTCTCACTTGGGCAGCCTCTATCCATCTCTTAAAAAATCGTCGTACCTTATAAGCGTAATCCTGGTTTTCATTTTCTCGATAGTTGTTGTTGTATCATCACATTTTGTTTCGGAATAGTACTAGTGGTAATTCTGCTGTAAGTATTGAACTTGTTCCCATAGTTATTACTGAGCTGGTTTCCATTATTCCGCAAATATTTGGCACTTAGTCGGAACGATGGTTGAAACTTGTTCCAACACTATCAGTTCTTCTAAGTCGGCTATCTCTCTCACTTTTGCAGCGTCTCTCCATATCTTAAAACATTGTCATACCTTGTAAGCGTAATCCCGGAACGTCATTTTCTCGATTGTTGTTGTAGTACCATCACATTTTGCTTTGGAAAAATACCAGCGGTACTTCAGCTGTAACTATTGAACCTGTTCCCATAGTTATTACAGAAGTGATTTCTATGGTTCTGCGAAAAGTTGACACTTGGTCGGAACAAGGGTTGAAACTTTTTCCAGCAATATCAGTTCTTTTACATCAGCCATCTCTCTCACCTAGGAAGCCTCTATCCATCTCTTTAAATTGTTGTTGTCCCTTATAAGTATAGTATTCAGGGGTCATCTGATACACTTCCAGCATGCTCCTCTTAATTTCTTTATACTCCTTCCTCTGGTCTTGAGACAAGGCAAGATACTCACCACATCCTTTTCCAATAGGGACGTTCTGCAATAACACTGGCCATTTATCTTCGTGTCATTCCATCATCAACATGGCCATTACAAAATGATCAAAGAACTCGTCTGGAGCTGCTTCTGTGAATTTTGGGATTAACCATGCCATCATCTTCAACTTGATCAAATTCTCCTCTTCTGCAATTCGTCTAAACTAAACCTCTACATTCATTTCTGATTTCATTCCTTTATTTTACTCATGGATGCATGAATAGTATCCTGAATCGTTTAAATTCCTTTGTCATCTTTTACAAAAGCTTCCAACCATTATGGCAATTATCTGCTGGCATGTCTTGAACAAAGTGTAATGAGTGGTACTTTTCCCAAGCAAAATGTGATTTTCTCGATTGTTGTTGTAGTACCATCACATTTTGCTTTGAAAAAGTACCAGCGGTACTTCAGCTGTAACAATTGAACCTGTTCCCATAGTTATTACAGAAGTGATTTCTATGGTGCTATCAGCCATCTCTCACCTAGGAAGCCTCTATTCATCTCTTAAATTGTCGTTGTCCGTTATAAGCATAATCCAGAAATATCATTTTCTTGTCCTTCTGCAAATTTTGGGAATCTTTCATTATAGTATTCAGGGGTCATCTGGTTCATTATAGTATTCAGGGGTCATCTGATGCACTTGCAGCATGCTCCTCTTAATTTCTTTATACTCCTTCCTCTGGTCTTGAGACAAGGCAAGATACTCACCACATTCTTTTCCAATAGGGACGTTCTGCAATAACACTGGCCATTTATCTTCGTGTCATTCCATCGTCAACATGGCCATTACAAAATTATCAAAGAACTCG
This sequence comes from Palaemon carinicauda, assembly GCF_036898095.1. Classification (NCBI taxonomy): domain Eukaryota; kingdom Metazoa; phylum Arthropoda; class Malacostraca; order Decapoda; family Palaemonidae; genus Palaemon; species Palaemon carinicauda. The sequence continues at coordinate 48,860,517 of NC_090738.1, forward strand.
TCTGGAGCTGCTTCTGTGAATTTTGGGATTAACCATGCCATCATCTTCAACTTGATCAAATTCTCCTCTTCTGCAATTCGTCTAAACTAAACCTCTACATTCATTTCTGATTTCCTTCCTTTATTTTACTCATGGATGCATGAATAGTATCCTGAATCGTTTAAATTCCTTTGACATCTTTTACAAAAGCTTTCAACCATTATGGCAATTATCTGCTGGCATGGCTTGAACAAAGTGCAATGAGTGGCACCCACAGCTTATTATTAAACCTGATGGAATATAATTTTTCAATAGTGGCTGAGATCCCTTGTTAGCCCGTATCATAGTGGAACAATTATTACTAGTAAATCCTTTAAAATTTTGATGGATTTCACATTATTTTCCAATATTTCTTAGCCTTTTGCTGTTGCATCCTCCACATTAACCATACCTAAAAGTACATCTTACTTTTCCTTTTCTCTCATCCTAAACCTTACCATAACTGGTAGAGATTGAGATAATTATCCCAGCGCTCTAGAACCTACGGTTATACCAGTGCATTCATATTCCATGATTGAAAACAAATTCATCTTGCATATATCTTCATGCCATTCAGAATATTGACATATTCCTCTGTTACATTCAGCTCACCGTTTTCTATTTCCTCATCAGACAAATGAAATTTGAAGTAATCGTCCTATTTCCAATCATCATTTCTCGGTCACATTGGAAATAGCATAGGCGAGGTTTGAAAGGACAAAGACAACGCACAAGGTATGCCAGCAAGAGCGTCATCTACAGCCACTCGACTCATTGCTACTGAAAAATTTTTGTAATTTCACTTCTTCACTTACTTTGTCTTATTTCGTATGAACGTCTATCTCTTACTGTAATACTTACCAAATGCCTCTTCCTTGTTGCTCGTTTTTTCAACATCTTGAAAAAAAAGGTAAAGGAATATCACTACTCGTCAACTTTTGGGACGCAAAGATACACGTGCTTGTTAAGGACGACTGACTCTACGTCTTTGTTTTCACCAGGCAGACACACACCTACATGTAGTAGGCTGCCAAAGAGAAGGGAAAATTGTTTTATATAGAATGGTTTTCGTTTAGATTTTATATAATGAAAAATAACTATTTTCTGATAATATACTTCTTGTATATGAATACTTGCAAAATAGATTAATTTTCACCCATAACTAGTTGAGATAGTCTTCATATCTACATCTAGCAAGGGGACATTAGTCATTTACGGCCTCTTGTGACGATTCAGGTACAAGTTTAGGGAATAATCCTTATAATCCATGATTGGGTTTATTTTCCATGGTTACATTGGCATGGTCAATAGCACTAAGATGAGGCAATATTTTATTCATTACAATTAATCTTTTCTTAATATGTATTGATAATTAATATAGAAATGAGAGATTTTCCCTTAAATTTAGAAGTGAGAGAATCTTCCACATGCATTTCTTCATGCAGCCCTTCTTATAAGTTTGATTAGTCAGTGCTAAAGAATTGTCTGGGAAGAATCTAAACGGTTTTCTAAAGCTGATCTTTTAAAAAAAAAAAATCACTTCAATTCTTCCAAGATCCTTTCAACCACACACTGTTTAGAGATCCAGTTTGTGACTTAGTTTGTTGCTAAAATAATGATATGTTCCTTGTCATATGTGGCTATAACAGATATTGTACGTATCTTTACATAATTAATTGCTCCTTTAGGTACCTTTAAGCAAGCAGCGGAACAACAAAGGTGCAAAGAAAGAAAAACAACTAAAATTGAATAAATGAGGAGACACCTGCTGGAGATTAGATTTCAATTCCATATGTCTTCCCATCATGACAGCTGCATTATTGGCAGCACACACAATCATAGTTATAGATATGCTTTTTCACATGTATAGAGTCAAACTTTGCATCTGCTGTAGTCACAGATAAATCTATTAACTAAAAATTCATCCTATACAGACTAGTCATTTTCAAGAATCTAAACAAATAAATGTGTTGTCCGCACATCAGTACAATCTCAATCACGCAGCTGCTGAGGGGGAACCGTTGCTTGGTACCATGAAGAGCAGCATCTCCAGACAGCCGTTCATCAGGGAGATTCCTCTTGTCTTTTTCAGTTACTTGCTCTATTTTAGCGAAGAGATCATTAAACAATGTAGTTTTAGACTTTAAACTGTCCCTTTAAACTGTCCCTTTAAACTGTCCAGCTCCTCACTTAAGTTTTGTAGTAATTTTCATAATTTCAGTGAAAATATTCTAAACATGAGAGTTTTAGTAATTTCAATAATAGTTGAAAAATGTAATAGAAAGAAAAATAGAAATTAAAGATATCAATCTTTATGGGCATTTTCCTACGGTAGCTAACACTTTACTGCCTCCTTGGTTTCATGGTCCACTCTCACCACCTTGTGGTAAGTGTGTCTGGTTGCTTCCCTCTGACCTTTGAGGTACTACTGAAAAGGTCTCAAATTGAGTCCCCGTGTGGCATCAATTTCTCCAGGGAGGTCAGGTAGCCTTATAGCCTTTGCTTGCACTTTGACGGGAGTGCTCCTTATAGGGTGAATAGTTCCACAACTCCCCTCAAACTGTTTAGCCTGGTCTGCAAGAGAAAAACTTTGGCTATCCTGGTGTTGATGTTCATCCCCAAGCACCCCATCCTGTTTTGTGGATGGAGCTGTTATTTCTCCTGGTTCAGGATTACCTCTAGCCCTTTGCAGAAAGCCAGTAGTGTGTCCCTCTGCCTACTAAAGGTTTCCTTTGATTAGGGAAGTACGTAACAGCCAATTGCCCAAGTACCGCAGTAGTCTGATTCTCCCACTAGACCCAAGAGGAAACTAGGGTGAACACTGGTTAAAACTAAGCAGTGTGTTCTGAACTGGAAAACTTGTTTCCCCAAACCGAATCTCTGGTATTCATTGCTAGATGGAGATACTGGTATCTGGAAATATTGTCTTTGACGTCCATGCATAGCATGAAGTCCTCTTATCTGATGGCTGGTCAAACGGTCCGTGATATCAGTATTTTCTTTCTATCTTTTTGAGTTTTAGTTTTCATACACTACTATAGTGCATTGTGATAGCACAAGAACATCCAAAATGAAGCCTGTGGAATCCTCATCAATGTTGGATTTATGGCTCCTTTTCATCCATGTGCCATCGAACACATCAATGTCCAGTATGCTGTCACTGTCAGGAGGCATGGCAGTTATCCTATAGTTTGCAAAAATACTTCACTTTACTTTATGGGTGGTTATTTTTCTGGTGCATGTATAGCAGGGGAACTCTGCTCTCTACAGGGCCCCCAGTCATTTTATCTACCTAGTTCAATGCAGTCTGATAGAGGAAGTCCAAAGTCAGTCAAACCATCTTTAATCATTTGATTAAACCCTCACCAGTTGTGTGCAGAATTGTAGGTTGTGTGAACGTTTACTAAGTAATCCAAACTAACATATGTTGATTCATTTGTCATAGGAAGTATTTTTTTCCTTTTGCTATTAATCAAGTGATAATGAAAACTTGCATTTTGAGGGTTACAAAAATGTCATTAAAGCTATTCTTACGTATGCAGTTTACAATTAATCGTTTTAATATAGTACTACCTATGTGGTTTGAGCAATTTTTGAATGAAATTGTTGTATGTACTTTTGCAGTAATTATTGTTAATTGATCCATCAAACTAAATAGAAGATTGTTTACAATTAAAATTAAGCTACCTCTAACATACTTGATTTTTTGATAAGTAGGTTTACCAATTGACCCTGATAAGTAGGTTTACCTATTGACCCTTTTATATCTGTAGGAAACAGTCAATACAGTAGATCTTGATTTATGACAAGTCGAGTGATTATTCCCATAAAGATAAGATACATTACCCTCGATGACTTTTCTCTCAACCAGGAGGAGATTGTGTTGTTGTAGACCTTTTTCTTGATCTTGTCAGTTGACAGGAAAAGATACCTGTTGCCTGGCCACTAATGTCTTCTCTTCTGCAAGTATTTCCTCACTGGCCTGACGGGGCACGAGTATCTCCTCCACCATCTCCGCCATCAAGGCAACCAAAGTCGTTGAATGTCTCAACCCTGACCAAGGGGTTCTGGTTCCTGGCGAGTAATTTTTAGAAAGACTTAAACGTTGGGTTTCTCCACCCTTTGGAATGAGAGATTTCGTATGACAGGTTGTGAATTTTCCCTTTTCTCTTGGCCTTGGCCAGTGAGAGGAGGAAGCCTGTCTTTGATCGTCGTCTCAATCTAGGATGTTTAGGGGCTCGTAAGGTGGAAGCTTGAGGGATTTCAGGACCTTGTGGTGGGATGCTACAAAAGCAAACCCCACACTATTAACAGCCAAATGTCTTTGCAACACAAACTTTCCTCTTGTGTTATATTTAACTGGACTACTGGACAGAAAGGACATTTAAACAAAGCATATACATAAAACGAAATTTCTTATAAACTAAATAACACAAAAACCAACCACAAATATATATATATATATATATATATATATATATATATACATATACATATATATATACATATATATATACACATACATATACATATATACATGTATATACTTATTTATATATATATATATATATATATGTATATATATATATATATATATATATATATGTATATACATATACATACATACATACATACATACATACACACACACACACACACACACACACATATATATATATATATATATATATATATATATATATATATTTATATATATATATATATATATATATATATAATTATGATTATATATAAAGTGCACATATGTTTACGGACACCATTGTAAATAATTGGTCAAAAGTACAGACACTTGACTAACATTCATTAAGCTAAACTATCTTTATTAGCACAACCACCACGTGGTGGCAAACAGTACATTTTTTGGCAATTGTTGTAACTGCCTGAATTTATTAGGATTGTTTGATACCAAATTCATAATCATCATCAACCTGTTTGGGCCATCAACAGTTGAACAGTCCTCAAGTGTAATCTAATGAAAATCTTCTATTACATGGTTGGCGAGCAACAATAAGTCCCCATTCAAAAAAATAATTAGCTCTCAAAAGAAGGAATTGTGACTATTACTTTGTTGAATATAAGATCTTTATTTAGTTCTTTGATGCTATGTGAATAGCAATTTGTATGTACTAATGGACTATATAGCAGAGTGCTAACCTTTTTGGCCATTCAAGAATCTATATAACCTGCACACCATCTTCACACCTTCAGGGCTCGTATGGAAAATACAGTATATAAAATCCAGCATTCAAACACACTACTGCCTCTAGCTACAGTTGATAAAAGAAAGCCCAAGACATTTGTTACTATCCTAATTTATCTACAAAAAAGTAAACAAACAACCTATGTTATACCAACAGTCTTTCTCACTACTAATAATCATCTCTCTCTCTCTCTCTCTCTCTCTCTCTCTCTCTCTCTCTCTCTCTCTCTCTCTCTCTCTCTCTCTCTCTCTCTCAAACGCTTTTAGCAAACAACCATAAAAAAGTTGATCCTTTAGAACCTTCTTTACTTAGCATTTTGGCACTCGCACTTGGTGTGGAGGCCATAATTGCTGGAATTTTGTGAGAAGCATTGAAGGTTTTCGTGATCCTCTCAGATCCAGTTCTATGAGGAGGAAGATCTGGACGAGTGCCCTCCTAAAGTCCTTCACAGCTGGCAATGACAGTTTCTTTTCCATTTGTAGTGTAACCACGAAATCCGATGTTAGTGGTATGTAGGCGGACAACGGAACTAACTTGGATCTGCACCACTTGGAGAAAGCTGTTAATTTTGTCTGGTAAATGGTTATTAATGACTTTTTGTGGTAGCCTGTCATTTCCGTTGTCATCCTCCCTGAGAAGTCTTCATTCCGTAGGAGTTGGTTATATGACGCCCATAAAGGGATAGTGCTTCCAGGGTGTTTTATACGTCTTGAAGTGTGTTTGACACAGCAGTCCCATCTTGGGTAGTTCCCATTGGGCTTCCATGCTGAGTGCCTGAAGGTCCAGGAACCACTCCATATGTGTCGACCTTGACACAATAGTCAAGTGGAAGGTTTTGGCTTCCCTTAGCATGTTGACTATTTACCTTATCTTTCAGAATTGGGGGAATGCCTACACTTCCTTCCCATCCCATTGGTGCTGAAATGTATCCTCTATTGCTGTGTTCGGGTCTTGGACTGGAGAGCAGTATACCAACAGTTTTGCATTTAGAATGATCACAAAAAGATCTTTGTATGGAGAGCCCACTTGATTAACTACGAGCTCCTTTCTTACTTGTAAATGAAACGACCACTCTGGCCCTCCTATCTGTCCTTTTTGGCTCAGTTTTTTATGACATTCTTCCTTCCTGGGATCAACCAGACTAATAAGGGTGTTTCGTTCCCTTTTGCCCATTCTAGGACTTCCATCTGTGAACAGCAGCATTATCACATATATGCCTACAGTAAGTATCACATACACAGTACCATTATTTCCAATGACATGTAACATCTGCAATATATTACAAGATTATTCTTTCCATATAGAAGCCAATATTTTTATATCCTTAGTCATATGAAACAGTACTACACAGGGAATATGAAGTAACTAGTTTTCACCAATAATTACTGACTTCAGCAAAATGTAAAATTACTTTCCCCTGTCAAGATATGCCCAAAACCATTATTACCTTAACACTATCTTTAAAACAGTACCACACAGTGCTTGTGCATAAAGTTTTTTGTATCCATAATCACTGACTTCAGCAAAATTTCCAATATCCTTGAAACTCTAAGTAGCAAAACTTTCATTCTTCTTAAGGAATAGCATAAACTACATTTATGGTCATATCATATATGCATACTGTGAAAATTGTTATTTATTGCTCTGCAATTGATCTGCCTCACATTATCATAATCTACTAGTGAACTTTCATCTAAACATTCCTGTTTCTGTCATTACATGTTGCATTACTCTGTACTGCCCTAACTGCTGAAACCATTTGGGTCATCAATCCTTTATATATATATATATATATATATATATATTATATATAATATATATATATATATATATATATAATTTATATTTTAATACATTTATAATATATAATCATATTTATTATATATATATAATCATATATATATATATATATGTGGATGTTTGTATATGTATATATTTTCATTTTCTAAATACTATAAATAATTGCATAGTGTACCCGAATAAGTGCTCGGTGACATGTACGCACAATTTCTCTCTCTCATCTCTCTCTCCTCTCTCTCTCTCTCTCTCTCTCTCTCTCTCTCTCCCTCTCCCTCTCTCTCTCTCTCTCCCTCTCACTCTCTCCTCTCTCTCCTCTCTCTCCTCTCACCTCCCCTCTCTCTCTCTCTCTCTCTCTCTCTCTCTCTCTCTCTCTCTCTCTCTCCTCTCTCTCTCTCCCTCCTGTATATAATATATATATATATATATGTGTGTGTGTATATATATATATATATTTATATATAATATATATATCACATATATATATAATAGAAATTTTTGTTCATCGCTACCTATCGTGGAATTATATAATAACCTGGTTTATGCATAATTGCTGTGTTTTACTGTTTCAAGGGGAAGATATATAAAAGATGGAAATTCTGAAAAACATTCCTAATTAATAAGCAATAAATCGGAAGAAAAACTATATGAATGCACCAATTTTTGGTTATTTAGATTACAATTATAAACACAATCTTATTATTAGCAGTAACGAAATAAACATGCAAATATGTAAAATAACATGAAAATACTGGTTAAGAGATAGTCAAAACTTTGGTACGCAGCTGCTGAGGGGGAACCGTTGCTTGGTACCATGAAGAGCAGCATCTCCAGACGGCCGTTCATCAGGAGATTCCTCTTGTCTTTTTCAGTTACTTAAACTATTTTAGCGAAGAGATCATTAAACAATGTAGTTTTAGCCTTTAAACTGTCCATCTCCTCCCTAAGGTTTTGTAGTAATTTTAATATTTTTAATGAAAATATTCTAACATGAGTGTTTTAGTAATTTCAATAATCGTTAAAAAATGTAATTAAAAAAAAAAAATAAAAATTAAAGGATATCAATCTTTATGGGTCATTTTCCTACGGTAGCTAACACTTTACTGCCTCCTTGGTTTCATGGTCCAATCTCACCGCCTTGTGGTAAGTGTGGCTGGTTGCTTCCCTTCAACCTTTGAGGCGCTTCTGAACAGGTCTCAAGTTTAGTCCTCGTGTGCATCAATTTTTCTAGGTAGGTCAGGGAAGGCTGTCTCGAAAGAAGGCCAGGTTAGTGGGGGGGGGGGGGGGGGGGTTAAGAAAGGTCCCACGCTTCCAGAGTAGTGCTACCACACTGCTACTATAGGCTTTAAGTAAAGGGATGGCGCTCTATTTCTTTACATTTTTTGGCTGTTATTCCAGAAAATTGTACTGTTTTGGAATCCAGGCTAGAGCCTATTATGTGATGTGTACCAAACTGCAAAGAGTTACCGAAATGGACCGAAAGTATGTGTTTTCCTTTCCAAATACTGACGAAGAAAAAAAAACCAAGTAATTGCACGTTATCAGGAGAGCCGTAATATGTTCCTAACTAAAATAGTAGGGGAAGTACTATATCTATTGTTGTAATAATTATAATTGCATTACATTGTTCACGTGGTATTGGTCACAGAATATAACCTCTTGTATAAGGATTTAATTTAAAGATTACATAACTGTTTACAAAATTATTTGGGTATTCACACCCTTTTCCCTTGCTACTTACAACTTCATTATCTCTTTGATTTCTTCTCTCAATTCTTGCTTCCTCATTCTTCGGTTGCTCTCTCTCTCTCTCTCTCTCTCTCTCTCTCTCTCTCTCTCTCTCTCTCTCTCTCTCTCTCTCTCATTTTTATGAAAATGTGTTATACACTTTAATATTGCATTTAAACGCTTTTCAGGTGACATAGCTACACTTCAAATCTAGTGATATTGAATCTGACACATCCTTCTTCGATAAGACAATTGGGAAGAACCTCACTGCTAAGAACATTGCAAACATTGATAGTAAGAGAGTAAAAATAAATCCGTCAAATACTTGAGTAAAGAAAATGAAGGCTACAGCAAGATCATGCGATTGTGGGTGATTGTGCTAAAGATATCAAATAATTTTGAATTGCCGGAAATGTTCATTTATGTTCATGTTTTTTTAATTAAATTGCCGGATTATTCAAATTCGTCTCCTTTTGGTGTGTATGATCTCTAAATTTTTCTATGAGGATTATCAGCTGTAAATTGTAACGAGAAACAAAGTGTATGCATAGTGAGTGGTGTATGATAGAAAGAAGGGTTGAGGATGGCCAGGTGTCCCGTCTCCATATCAACCGACCTACTCGTGCCGACTACTTCCCCCCACTGACCACGCCTGTACTTGACTGTCTTGGGTCAGGTGGCCTAATTGCCTTTGCCTGCTCTTCGACGGGAGTGCTTCTTTTAGGATGAATAGTTCTGCAACTCCCTTCAAACTGTTTAGCCTGTCCTGCAAGGGAAAAACTATGGCTATCCTGATATTGATATCCATCCCCAAGCACACCATCCTGTTTTGTGGATGGAGCAGTTATTTCTCCATGTTCAGGATTGCCTCTAGCTCTTTGCAGAAAGCCAGTAGTTAGTCCCTCTGCCTTGTAAAGATTTCCTCTGATTAGGGAAGTACGTAACAGATAATTGTCCAAGTACCACAGTAGTCTGATTCTCTCACTAGTTCCAAGAGGAAACTAGGATGAACACTGGTTAAAAGTAAGCAGAGGGTCCTGAACTGAATCTTTGGTATTCATTGCTAGATGGATGTACTGGTATCTGGAAATATTGTCTTTGACGTCCATGCATAGCATGAAGTCCTCTTACCTGAAGGCTGGTCGAACGGGCCATGATGTCTGCGTTTTCTTTCTATCTAATTGAGTTTTAGTGTCATACACACTAGTGCATTATGATAGCACAAGAACATCCAAAATGAAGCCTGTGGAACCCTAGGAAACAATGCCCTCACCATTGTTGGATTTATGGCTCCTTTTCATCCATGTGCCATCAAGCACAACATTAATGTCCAGGATGCTGTCACTCAGGCAGGGCTGCCACTCAATATTTTACTTTTCCCCTACAGGTGGAGTCCATTTTCCCCTACTTTCCCCTACACAATAATTTTGGACGCCCTGCATATTTATTTTACTTTTTATTGCATTTTTGGGCCACTTTCAACTCAGGATATACAGTATGTATATATATATATATATATATATATATATATATATATATATATATATATATATATATATATCCTCCAAATAGTTATATACTAGTATATCTACTATTTAGAAATAAATACATCTAGTTGTTTTTCAGTTTATTTTTTTAATAACACACTTAAATATAATTTGAAAAAATAAAACATCTCTGTTCTGACAACAAAAATAACCTTCTTTGGTATATTTATTAATGAAATAATCTTTGGCAGTATATCTAAGAACCTCATAGAAAATAAAAAGTGAGAAATGAGAAATGAATTAAAATAAAAGTACTTTGGTCAGGAGATAAATAACAGAAGTTCTGCATTTTTTACAGAAAGTCTTTAGAACTGTCATCAGCCTCAGCATGGATTCTATGTTTCAGTATATTTTTCCATATAATTTTTTCTAGCATTAGTTTACAGTTGTTAGCCTTTGAGTTACAACAACTTAAGCTGGGAATGTTTCTGAAGTCTTAATTATTGCTTCTAATATGCGCTCAGTCAAGGAACTCCTTAGCTTTGTTTTATTAGCAATTAGTTTTGAGAAAGTTCCCTCTACTTCTGCCGTGTTTTGCGGCAAAGAGGTATTTGAAGTATGAAAATGGCAATATCTTTATACTCTTTAAGGCTTCCCATACTTTGCAAAAACTCGTCAATACTATTTTTCTCCCATCCTCCTTTTTTTTTTTTTACATGATCATCTATTAAAAGAGACCGCCATTGTCGATCGATAGTATGGATATTAGAAGTGATTTTTGGGAAACCTCCAGCAAGAACTGATCCTGATTTGATATCGGCACTGCCATCAAGTATCTCCACATGATTCACTTCTTTCAGTGCATGGAGAGTTGGGTCAGAAATATCAATCCTTTGAATAATATGTCGTACAGCTTCCCTACACCAATCCCTACACAAGGAAAAATAAAATATTTCAAGAACACTAACAAAATTGAAATAAATATTTCCTTTTTAAACTATAAAAACTTGAACAAAACAAGAGGAAGAGAAATCCTACTGAACAGGGTGCCCAAGTATACCGTCAAGCAAGATAACTCTAACTCAAGATAGTGGAAGACCATGGTACAGAGGCTATGTCACTACTCTTAGACTAGAGAACAATGGTTTGATTTTGGAGTGTCCTTTTCCTAGAAGAACTTTTTACCATAGCTAAAGAGCTTTTTCTACCCTTACCAAGAGGAAAGTAGCCATTGATCAATTACAGTGTAGTAGTTAACCTCTTGGGTGAAGAAGAATTGTTTGGTAATCTCAGTGGTGTTAGGTGTATGAGGACAGCGGAGTATCTGTAAAGAATAGATTAGTGTATTCCATGTATGTGTAGGCAAAGGAAAAGTGAACCGTAACCAGAGAGAAGGATCCAATGTATTATTGTCTGACCAGTCAAAGTACCCTATAGCACTATAGTGGTAGTATTTCGATGGGTGGCTGGTGTCCTAGCCAACCTACTATCTACAGATATATGTTGGTGGTTTGGACACGTAGAGAGAATGGAAAATGGCTGCCTTCTGAAGAAGGTGATGAATACAAGAGTTGACGGAAGAAGTATAAGAGGGAGGCCAAGCTTTGGGTGTGAAGAAAGCTCTAGGTGATAGGAGGGTAGACGTAAGAGAGGGAAAAGTGTGTGCTAGTTGTAGGAATGAATGGCGAGCAATATGATGCAGTTCCGATGGGCACTGCTGTTTCCTCCAGTGATCACTGTCGTAGCAGCAGTAGGGGAGTGTGCACGTGAAGCCTCTCATTTGTAGTGGATAACAGGAAAGGGTGGACTATGGCACCCTAGCAGTACAAACCAAACTCGCCTGAATTCCTCGTCAGGCTGAAGGAATGTCCCCTTTTGTTCTTGTTTATGTTGTCAACTCCCCCCCCCCCCACTATTGGGGAAAATGCCTCAGTAGATAAATAGATAGACAAATGTGAAATGATATTCATAGAGTTAAAGTAATTAGTTGTAAGTTATATTCACATGCAGTTAATGTAATTTAATATTCAGATTGTAGACTGACTTAGAATCAATTACTAAAAAGATAATTAATATTAATTTCCCTTCAGTTACAATTTTAGATAATTTGTTTACAGTTTTTTATGCAGTTCTAATAATGATACAATCTAGAAATATATGAAGAGGTCCAGAGGAAATTGACATTTCATTTAACTAGTAGTTAATGAGAATTGTAATTATGAACAGCAAAATTTTAAGGAAGAAGTCTTTCCTCATTCACATTTGTTGGCCTTAATTAGTTGTTAATGTTAAATATCCTCCATTTACCAAATCATTTATAATAATACATTATATAAAACCAACCCATTTACCATTACCTATAATATCTGGGAAAAATATTTCAAAAGGTAATATGAATCCACAAAACTTGGTATATTCGCCAACTATTTTGCAGACAACTAAACGACCTATCTAAACAAATGATTGTACTTGTTTAATAATTGATAATTAGGAAATTATAATTTTAATTTTAATTAAAGTCAAACAATTTCACAGATATTGATCTGGACCTAATTTTTAAGTCAAAATTAGGACATTTTAGAATTTACTAGAAAAATTATCATAGTTTAATCGAGAGATGTATAAAATTGAAAAATAACAAAAATTAGCTTTATATTCACTGACTTTGTAAACATCAAGAACTAATAAAATACGTGCTAATAGACTGAATGAAACTTAATAGATACTTCCAGAAATAATGACAATATGACAAAGTTGAATTAATCTGGTAATTTTGTTGTGTTAAAAATCTTTACTACTTATTTATTGTAACTCGACTCAATTTGTTTTATCTTGTGTGTGTGATGGTTATGAAACCTATGGGATCCAAATGGATTGACCATTGTAACACACAACCCCCTAAAATCTCAATAACTCTGTTCAATTGAACATTTCATCATATGTGTAGTAACCTAATGATATTTCTTGTAAGGGTATTTCAATACACCAGATAAGTTTGATGACAGGCTGGCCGCTTCAGTTGAGACGATTCGTTCTCCTTTTGATATTTGAAATGAATAAAAATATATATATTTTTGTTGTCTTCCTTGGAAACTTTTAGTAATTTTTCTGTAGTACGCTACATATAGGGTGCCGATTTTCACCTTGATGTCATATTTGCAGTTTAATTTCCTGTTTTGAGAGGGAGGTTATAAACTAATTATAATTTATATATATATATATATATATTATATATATATATATATATATATATATATATATATATATATATATATATATGTGTGTGTGTGTGTGTGCGTGTGTGTGTGTGTGTGTGTGTGTGCGCGCGCGTGTATGCGCATGCATGTGTGTGTGTTGAGAGAGAAAATGGGGCAAACACAGCACAAAGCATGAATCCAGCTAGATCAGGGAAGATATGGGTTTCATCCCCCATCTTATTTCTTTAGCTTCATCCAAAATTTTCCACGGGTCATATTTTGATTATCAGTTAAGAGTTTAGCATGGTCATTTTTCAGGATCCTCCATTGTGTGTGTATTTTGTGCCTTTTTCATTTTTCACAAGGGTTGGAAAGTGAACCATTAGTGGGGCAAGTGTTTGGACACGCTTTTTTTCACAACAACTTGATCCAGTGCTTCTAGATGTGAAAATATCTGTTCTTTTCATGGGGAATTCCTTACTTATACGATCTGCAGCCTCAGTCAAGAAGTCCAGACACCGTAATTTGAAGTGGTGTAGAGCTTGTGTGGGATATGAATGGGGTTGAGCTAGTGCCATCCTTAATGTCCTACCTAGGTACATAGAATGAATCTTTGAAGTTGTGTGGATCACGGGGATTAATGACCTCCACTGGTGTCTTCTCAAGGTAATCATCTTGTAGGTAGCACTTCACTATTGTTGTGTATGACTTCATTACAGAATTATGAAGTGTCTGGATCTGAGATGACTCGGACTGCATTTTCTTTGTTTAGCAAGTTGAAGACAGTAGATTAGATTTTAATTACGTATGTCTTCCCATCATGACAGCTGCATTATTGGCAGCAAATGCAATCATAGTTATAGATATGCTTTTTCCCATCTATAGAGTCAAACATTGCATCTGCTGTAGTCACAGATAAATGTATTAACTAAAAATTCATCCTATACAGACTAGTCATGATCAAGAATCCAAACGAATAAATGTGTTGTCGGCACATCAGTTCAATCATCAACTGATAATGAAAATTTGTATTTTGAGTTTTATGAAAATATCATTAAAGCTATTCTTACCTATGCAGTTAACAATTAATCATTTTAATATAGTGCTACCTATGTGGTTTGAGCAATTTTTGAATGAAACTATTGTATGTACTTTTGAAGTAATTATTATTAATTGATCCATCAAACTAAATAGAAGATTGTTTTCAATTAAGATTAAGCTACCTCTAACATGAGTTTTTGATAAGTAGGGTTACCTATTGACCCTTTTATATCTGTAGGAAACAGTCAATACAATAGATCTTGAATTATGACAAGTTGACTGATTATTCCCATAAAGATAAGATACATTACCCTCGATAACTTTTCTCTCAACCAGATGGAGGTTGTGTTCTTGTAGACCTTCTTGATCTTTCCAGTAGACAGGAAAAGATTCCTGTTGCCTGGCCAGTAATGTCTTCTCTCCTGCAAGTATTTCCTCACTGGCCTGACGGGGCACGAGTATATCCTCCGCTATCAAGGCAACCTAAGTCGTTGAATGTCTCAACCCTGACCAAGGGGTTCTGGTTCTTGGCAAGTAATTTTTGGACAGAAATAAACGTCGGGGGTCTCCACCCTTTGGAGTGAGAGATTTCGTATGACAGGTTGTGAATTTTCCCTTTTCTCTTGGCCTTGGCCAGTGAGAGGAGGAAGCCTGTCTTATAGGGTTGTCTCAATGTAGGATGTTCAGGGGCTCGTAAGGTGGAAGCTTGAGTGATTTCAGGACCTTGTGGTGGGATGCTACACAGACAAACCTCACTCTCTTAACAGACAAATGGCTTTGTAACACAAACTTTCTTCTTGTGTTATATTTATCTGGACTACTGGACAGAAAGGACATTTAAACAAAGCATATCCGTAAAACTAAATTTCTTATAAACTAAATAACACAAAAACCCACCACAATATACATACATACATACATATATATAGATATAGATATAGATATATTGCACACATGTTCACGGACACCAATGTAAATAATCTGTCAAAAGAACAGACACTTGACTAACATTCGTTAAGCTGAACTGTCTTTATCAGCACAACCACCACGTGGTGGCAAGCAGAAAATTCTTTGGCAATGGCTGTAACTGCCTCAATTTATTAGGATTGTTGATATTAAATTTATAATCATCATCATCATCCTCCTCCAGGCTGGGCCATCAATAGATGTACAGTCCTCAAGAGTAATCAAATGAAAATCTTCTATTACATGGTTGGTGAGCAACAATAAGTTCACATTAAAAAAAAAAAACAATTAGCACTCAAAAGAAGGGATTGTGACTGTAATACTTTGTTGACTATAAGATCTTTATTTAGTTCTTTGATGCCATGTGAATAGCAATTTGTATGTACTAATGGACTATATAGCAGAGTGCTAACCTTTTTGGCCATTCAAGAATCTGTATTACATGCACACCATCTTCACACCTTCAGGGCTCGTATGGAAAATACAGTATATAAAATCCAGCATTCAAACACACAACTGCCTCTAGCTACAGTTGATAAAAGAAAGCATTTTCCCAAGACATTCGTTACTGTCCTAACTTACCTACAAAAAAGTAAACAAACAACTTCGGTTATACCAATAGTCTTTCTACCTACAAATAATTATTACACACACTCTCTCTCTCTCTCTCTCTCTCTCTCTCTCTCTCAAAAGCATTTAGCAAA
>NC_090738.1:48881676-48901676 GCF_036898095.1 Palaemon carinicauda
CATTTAACATCAAATTAAATTAATTCAATTAGAATACAAAAAGGGGAAAGTTGGAAATTTACATTTAATATTAACAAATGGCAATCATTCAGTTTACTCCACGTCCATAAACAAACAAAAATAAGAACAAAAAGTAAGAACGAACCAACTAGTCAATTCGACTATTTTCCCACGAATGCAATTACCATTCTCCAATCAACTATTTCTACATCACACAATATGGAATATCCTCTTGATGTTTTCAATTCTTCAACAAGCTTCTCGTGGGCATATTGAGACAAGCACTCAGTAAGTAGATATGTACCTTTGGTACGTTTGCAGCTCATCTCCTTGATGGCCTTGGAGTCATCTGCAGTATTATGTAATGTTGCAATATTATGTAATGTTGCTACGAGAGAATCTAAGAAGTTGAGAGAGATGTTTTTTCTTGCAATAAGACCTACAGTGTTCAGTTCGGCCTTGATAACGGAAGAATTGCTGGTGACGACAAAAGACGTTAGGGAACGATTTTCTTGGCTTGTTGTATATGAATATTCGTTTTTGAGAAGTTTGGATTTTCCTAGAAATAGATCTTTATCACAATATGAGCAATATCCCTTTCCTGGATAGTGTCTTGATGCAGAAAGCCATCCTTTTGCCCAACTCTTTTTTCCAGTTAGGGCGATAGTTTTGAAGCCGATATTTTTTGGCAGCTTCCTTTGGCATGCTGATCCTTAAAAAAAAAAAAAAGTTATTAGAGTATAGATAAATAATTGGATAAATAACATGTAGCCTTTAGCTGCATGTATCAATAACGTTAAAGTAAATTAACGTAAGCACTGCTTAAGTTTGGTGAAATTCATAAATAGCCTTAGGCCTAGTAGCAAAACATATGCACTAGGACTAAGCGCCACTTAGGTTTTGTCTTTACTTTGTTTTTGAATAATATTTGAATTGAGAACTTTAGCTGCATATAACAATAATGTTAAAAAAAGCACACGGAGGAAAATTACATTCCTACTTCTAAGATAAAGAAACATATGAAAGTAGTTAAAGAGGTTGAAAGTCCCATTGAAAATCTATATCCAGAAATTGTAGAAAAATCAAAACAGATACTTGAAGATCTGAAAGGTATTCAAAAACAATCTACTCCTATTCTAGACAATAGTACAAACCTCTCCTCCTGTGTCCTTGCCTGATCTGATGGAGGTTCCACTTGAAACAATTTTACCTAGTGAACCTGTAGTTGGTAAGGTGCAAAAACCTGACAGCTCACAACTTTTTAATCATAGAAGAGAGAGATTTCCATCTCTCTCGCCTTCTACCATAAGAAACATTAAAGTCACGACTCCAAATAAATATGATGTCTTTTCTGCTGATGTTTCTGATCAACTGGAAGATAAATTGAATAAATCAGAAATTCTCGTTGAGGTCCAGCATCCTCCTCAATAATTAGATCAAAAGGACAAAGAAAAACAGGAACACAAAACTCAATATATCAAGATCCTCTCTAGAGATACAACCGGGAAATATTTTTAGATTAAATATTGCTAATGGGAAGACTTCCTTCAAGGTGTATTCCAAAATATAAACCATAGTTTTTTCCTCCATTTTGTAATGGAATTGCCAGGGTTTAAGGGCGAAATATGAACAAATTAAGCTCCTCATACGTGATCACTCTCCTATAACTGTTTGTCTACAGGAGAGCAAGTTCGATGCTAATACTCCTTGTCCTCGAGAGTATGTTACCTATAGGACACCGTATGATCAACAAGCAGGGAGCCATGGGGGAAGTCTTGTATACGTTCGTCGAGATGTTCCCCAAATATCTTTGTCTATCTATACCCGTATGTAGGCAGTGGTTGTACAGATTGATATAGGGAGAAAATACACAATCTTTTCTCTTTATTTGCCTCCAAATGATAATATCTCATATGATAATGTAGTAGAGGTGAATAAACAACTCCACAACCTTTTCTCTTACTAGGAGATCTTAATAGTAGACATCCTTTATGGGGGTGATGTTTTGGCAAAGGCGAGGGGTAATATTATGTCATCAATTTTGGAGAATGAAAGATTTAGGGCTCCTTATTACAGGAGAGCCCACACACTTTCATGTTCAAACAGGTACTTTGTTCTGCATTGACCTATCAGTTGCAAGATCTGTCTTCTCGATTTTAATTGGAGAACATTAGATGATTGGTATATTAGTGATCATGCACCAATCATTATAAACACCAACAATGGTCCACCTTCACAGAGATCGCCACAATGGAATCTTCATAAGGCAGACTTGGATAGATTTCGGGAGCTAAGTGTAATTGAAGGAAATGCAGAACCGTTTGAAAGTGTTGATGATGCCATAGACTTAATTAATGGAACTCTTCACACAGCAGAGCCAATTCCATTCCCAAAACAACAGGAATATTCAAATGACGACCAGTCCCCTGGTGATCATCAGAACTAACTGCCCTGCATTGAGCCACAAGAAAGTCTTCAACTCGATTGTGCATGCGCCATACTGAGGAGAATTTAGTCATATACAAGAAATGTAGAGCTCAGTTCTGTCATGCCATGAAAGAAGCTATGCGCCAGTTTTGGATGTCTTTTGTTTCCTCCACCAACAGTAGAACACCAATATCATCTGTATGGAGGAAAGTGAAAGAGATAGCAGGCAAATTTACCCTAAACCCACCACCAGTATTAAGGGTAAATGGTCAGTACATGACTGGAGCAACCAAAGTTAGCAATGCCCTGGCTGATCATTTTTCAAATGTATCAAGCAAATGTTGAAGCAGCTCCTGGTAACCAGTATAGGAGCATTAAAGAAAAGAAAGTTTTAAATTTTGCAACAAGAAAGGAAGATTCATACAATTCTCCTTTTACTGAAAGATAATTTGATTCTGCACTTGCTACGTGTAACGACACAGCCCTTAGACCCAATGGAATTCCATATGCAATGAGTGAACATGTGCCTTTTATTACAAAGTTATTTATTTTAAGCATTATTAATAAAATATGGCAATACTATTTTAAAATTATACAAGTCCTTGATTTTTTCCAAAATCAGTTATGGTTGTGAAATATACTCTTGAGGCACCCCAAGTCAGTTAAAAATATTAGATTCAATACATCATACTTGTATTAGATTGTCCACAGAAGTATTTAGAACCTCTTTTATCCCAAGTCTCCTTCTTGATGCTGGAGAGTTGTATCTAGACCTTTACCGAATATCTTCTATTATTTGGTATTGGTTTAGATTGCAAAGACTCTAATTTTTTAGCCTTTCAGACTGTAAGCCTTGTAAGGAACTCTCAATATACTTTGAGTTTCACCCCCCCCCCCCAGATGCTTAAGCCTTGATGAGGATAGGGGGCTTAGGGAATAGCAGCTGGGCTTTAATGAACAGTGGGAACTACTTCCCACTGGACCTCGGTAGCCGGCTGTTGATCCGACTAAATCAGTCGGCACTATCTCTTTTCCTTTTGGTTATTTCTTTTTTTTCTCCCATCTCTTCCTTTTGGGCACGATATTTTTGACGAGTTTGGCTTGTTTGAGTATAGGCTGCTTTGGCTGCTGCTTTTGATTTGGCACAGTTTGTGATGGACAGCATTCTATCTCGACCTGTGCCAATTTAGATGCCATCACCCTCAGGCAGACCTCATTGGGTGCAGACCAAGTCTGTTAAGAGTCTGGCTCCAGTAATCCGGTTTTAAGTCGCCCATATTTGTGGGTAATGTGTGACGCCAGGCATTGGAGTCGCTGTTGAGAGGGGGCAGCCCCACTGACCAGTGTACGCCCACCTTAAGAAAGACAGCCCCTCTCTAATAGAGGATTGCTCCCCGCTGAAACCTCTTCTTGTGTTGGGCCACATGGGACTAGGAGGATTGACTGTTGACGACCTGGAAAATACAAACATGGATCTCGGTACAAACAGCTCCAACTCGGGTTCTAATATTGTAACGTTGGAACCTTATATGCGTTATGGAAATAATGATAAAACACTAGAGAAGAAGAGAGAGAGAGAGTAAGAAATGATGGCAATACAGAAAGATATAGAAAAGTAGAAGTATTACCTGGTCACTATGAAGTATTGAATTATGAAATATATTTTATCTTAGAATTGGACAACGGACGAAATGAGCGTTTAAATGTTTTCAAAGCTAACAGGGAAATAGTCACTTTATGCGGAGGGCAGCCAAAAATTCTACTCCAAGGAAGTAGGAGTGTCTTGATAGAGAGACTATCCCCATTACAAGGTGAAAGGTTAAAAACACGTACAACATTGAATGGTCATAGTGTGAATTGCGTTTCGCACCCTACTTTCAACCAGAGTAGAGGTGTGATATATGCTCCAGAATTGTTGGATATAGAGGAAAAAGAAATTGAGGATGAACTGAAAAGTCAAGGAGTAGTAAAAGTTGTCAGAATGAGAAAGAGAGTTGGAGAACAACGTATTCCTCTTGCTACTCTGATTATAACATTTGATCAATGTAGATTACCAAATGTTATTAAGGCTGGTTGGCTATCTTTGAAGGTGAAACCTTATCATATCCCTTCACCATTGCAATGTTATCATTTCCAAATGTATGGCCAATTAAGCCAGAAATGTAAGGAGAAACTAAACAATAAGCCAGCTGTTTGTGCCAACTGTGGAAAAAGTAGTCATGGAGTATGCATAGAAAATCCAAATTGCATACATTGTGGGGAAGCACACCCAGCTACATCTAAAAGCTGTGTTAAGTTTATTTTTGGAAAAGAAATTCAGGCCATTAGGACCATGGAAAGGGTTACTTTTAAAGAGGCTCGTAAAAAAGCTCTTGAAAAGCAGATAAGAACAGGGCAACCTTTTTCAATGGTTCTGAAGAAAAACTTGCCAAACCACAGAGATGAAAATTATATCTCTACTTCTCAGATAAAGAAATAAATAAAAGTAGTTAAAGAGGTTGAAAGTCCCATTGAAAATCTATATCCAGAAATTGTTAAAAAATCAAAACAGATACTTAAAGATCTGAAAATTATTCAAAAGCCAACTACTCCAATTCTAAACAATAGTACAAACCTCTCACAGGCAGTGTCCTTGCCTGATCTGATGGAGGTTCCACTTGAAACCAATTTACCTGGTGAACTTGTAGTGGGGAAGGTGCAAGAACCTGACAGATCACAGCCTTTTAATCGAAAAAGAGAGAGACCTCCATATCTCTTGCCTCCTACCATAAGAAACATTAAAGTCACGACTTCAAATAAATGTCTTTTCTGCTGAGGTTTCTGATCAACTAGGAGGTAAATTGAACCAATCAGAAATTCAAGTTGAGGTCCACCATCCTCCTCAACAATTAGATCAAAAGGACACAAAGAAAGAGGAACACAAAACCCACTATATCAAGATCCTCTAGAGATAACTCCGGGAAATATTGTTAGATCAAATATTGCCAATGGGAAGACTTCATCTTAGGTGTTTTCCAAAAAATAAACCATAGTTTTTTCCTCCATTGTGCTACGGAATTGTCAGGGTTTAAGGGCGAAATATGAACAACTTAAGCTCCTCATACGTGAGCACTCGCCTATAATGGTATGTGTACAAGAAAGCAAGCTCGATGCTAATACTCCTTGTCCTCGAGAGTATGTTCGCTATAGGACACCATATGATCAACAAGCAGGGAGCCATGGGGGAAGTCTTATATATGTTCGTCGAGATGTTCCAAATATCTTTGTCTATCTGTACCCCTCTGCAGGCAGTGGTTGTACAGATTGATATAGGGAGAAAATACACACACTATTCTCTGTACTTGCCTCCAAATGATAACATCTCATATGATAATATAGTAGAAGTTATTAAACAGCTCCCACAACATTTTCTCTTACTGGGAGATCTTAATAGTAGACATCCTTTATGGGGTGATGTTTTGGCAAATGCAAGCGGTAATATATCATCAATTTAGGAGAATGAAGATGTCGGACTCCTTAATACAGGAGAGCCCACACATTTTCATGTACAGCCAGGTACCTTGTCCTGCATTGACCTATCAGTTGCAAGCTCTAACTGTCTTCTCGATTTTAATTGGAGAACATTAGATGATTGGCATACTAGTGATCATGCACCAATCATTATAAACACCAACAATGGTCCACCGTTATAGAGATCGCCCCAATGGAATCTTGATAAGGCGGACAGGAATAGATTTTGGGGGCTAAGTGAAATTGAAGGAAATGCAGAACCGTTTGAAAGTGTTGATGATGCCATAGACTTAATTAATGGAACTCTTCACACTGCAGGTGTCGATTCCATTCCCAAAACAACAGGGATATTCAGACGACGACCAGTCCCCTGGTGGTCATCTGAACTATCTGCCCTGCACAGAGGCACAAGAAAGTATTTAACTCAATTGTGCATGTGCCGTACTGAGGAGAATTTAGTCATATACAAGAAATGCAGAGCACAGTTCTGTTGTGCCTTGAAAGAAGCTAGGCGACAGTCTTGGATGTCATTTGTTTCCTCCATTAACAGTAGAACACCAAATTCATCTGTGTGGAGGGAAGTCAAAAAGATAGCAGGCAAATTCACCCCAAAGCCATCACCAGTGTTAAAGGTAAATGGCCAGTATATGACAAGCAACCGAAGTTAGCAATGCCCTGGCTGACCATTTTTCAAATATATCGTGCAAGTGTGAAGCAACTGCTGGTCACCATTATAGAAGCATTGAAGAAAAAGTTTTGAATTTCGCAACAGGAAAGGAAGAGTCATACAATTCTTCTTTTACTGAAAGAGAATTTGATTCTGCTCTTGCTACGTGTAACGATACAGCCCCTGAACCCGATGGAATTCCATATGCAATGATTAAACACACCTTTTAATACAAAGTTATTTATTTTAAGCATTTTTATTAGAATATGGCATGATCATAGTTATCCAAGTGTTTGGGAACTAGCCATTATTTTAGCCTTTTTAAAACCTGGTAAGAACAAGTTTTTAGCAGCAAATTAAAGGCCAATTGCATTGACATCTTGTTTGTGCAAAATCGTGGAGAAGATGGTCAATGTAAGACTCATTGATGTGGTACCTTGAAAACAAGGGTATTTTATCACCCATTCAATGTGGATTCAGAAAAATGCACTCTACGGCTGATGTGCTGATATGACTTGATTCCTCCATTTGGGAAGCCTTTGCCTCCAAACAGCTCCATGTGACAGTCTTTTTTTTTGATCTTGAAAAGGCATATGATACCACATGGAGATATGGTATACTTTAAAGAATCCATGAGTTTAGATTAAGAGGAGAGCTACCACTATTTATTCAGTCATTTCTTTCACATAGTTTTCCAAGTGAGAGTTGGGGAAACTCCATCAGAAAGTAAATGCCAGGAAGGACGAGCTCCTCAGGGTAGTGTGCTGAGTGTAACCCTTTTTGCACTAGCAAATAATAGGATATCTTCAGTCATTCCCCAGGATGTTCTCGCAACATTATTTGTGGATGATCTCTCTATATCATTTTCTGGAGCTAGAATGGCAATGGTTGAGAGAAAAATACAACTCTATCGATAAAGTTATCCAGTGGGCTGATATGAATGGATTTAAGTTCCCTACAGGTAAAACTACAATTGTCCATTTCTGTCGTATCCGGGAAGTACATCTAGACCTGAATATATACATCAAAGGTCAACGGATCCCATGTGCAAGTGAAGCTGAATTTTTAGGGTTGATATTTGATTTTAGGGTTACGTGGGTTTCTCACTTAAAAGCATTAAAAGCTAAATGTCTTGAGGCTCTGATTCTTTTAAAAGTATTGACCCATACATCATTGGGGGCAGACTGCCATAATATTTTAAAATTATACGAGGCCTTGATTTTTTCCAAAATTAGTTATGGATGCGAAATATACTCCTCAGCCACCCCAACCCGGTTAAAAATATTAGATTCTATACATCATGTCCACAGGAGCGTTTAGAACCTCGCCTATCACAAGTCTCCTTGTTGATGCTGGGGAGTTGCCTCTAGACCTTTACCGAATGTCCTCTATTATTCAGTTTGGTTTAGATTGCAAAGACTCAATAATTCTTTAGCTTTTCACACTGCAAGCCTTGTTAGGCACTCAACCTACTTTTTAGTTGCACCCAAAATCTCCTCAACATTTTGGGTTTCGGGTGAAACAAGTATTAAATAATTTGGATATAATTAGAACTAAAAGAGTGTCCATTCAAGGTATCATCAACGTCTCCATGGAAATTACCTGACGTATCTTTTTGTAAAAACTTTATTGGAGTTAAGAAGAATATGACTGACTTAGAATCCAGGTGTCTTTTTATGGAACATGTTGCAGAACATAGTGGATCGACTTTTATATATACTGATGGCTCCAAATGTGATGCTGGTGTTGTATTTGGAGTACATCATAATGATATTAATTGTAGAAGTGTACTTCCTCTAACAGCTTCCATATTTACTGCCGAATTGCATGGCATACTGACCGCTATTGAGAAAATAGCTTTGGAAAGGGAGGGTAATTTTACCATTTTTAGTGATACAAGGAGTGTTCTTCAAGCTTTAGAAGTTTTTAATTCTAGTAACCCTCTAGTTTTAAAGATTTTAGAATGGCTTTTCATTATTGGACGGAGAGGTATAACAGTTCAATTTTGTTGGGTTCCAGCACATGTAGGTGTGTCTGGGAACGAGAAGAAAGATTTACTGGCGAAGAATGCTGCATCCGAGTTGCTACGAAGGAGGTATCCCATTCCCTGTAATGATTTCCTACCTTACATCAAGAAATTGGTTTGTAATAAATGGCAACAGCACTGGGATAGTCTAGATGGCAATAAAATGAGGGAAGTAACGAATATCATATCACCTTGGAGGTATAACATGATACCCCGAAAATGGAAGGCAACTGTTTGTCGTCTTCATATTGATCACACTCGGTTGACACACGAATTTCTGCTGAAGGGCCAATACCACCCATATTGCGACGACTGTTTAGTACCTTTAACAGAGAGGCATTTGTTAACCGAATGCCATAATTATAATAACTTAAGAAATAGATATCTGAGGCTCGAGGTGAGGATGGCAGGTTCATTCTTGCCAAGATTCTTGGACATGTGTCCTGCTATCTTAGCGGCATTTTTAGATTTATTTCAGAAGCAGGTCTTCTGAAAACTGTCTATTATAATGACTTCTTAACTTTTATGGTTTTAATTGAACTCTATTTTATTTTTCATATATAATAAATGCGATCAGCGTCAATGACCTTAGATGTCAGTATGCCAGAAAACTTTCAATCAATCAATCAATACTTTGAGTTGCACCCAAAATATCCTCAACCTTATGGCTTTCGGGTGAAACAGTTATTACCCAGTCTTGAAATTATTAGAATTCGGTGCTTCCATTTAAGGTATCATCAACGCCTCCATGTAAATTACTTGAGGTATCTTTTTGTAAATACTTCATTGGAGTTGAGAAGAATGTGAATGAGTTAGAATCCAGGTCTCTTTTTATGGAACATGTTGCAGAACATAAGGGATCAAATTTTATTGATACTGATGGCTCCGAATCTGGTGCTGGTGTTGGATTTGGAATACATAGTAATAGTTTTAATTGTAGAGGTGCACTTCCTCCAACAGCTTCCATGTTTACTGCCGAACTGTATGGCATACTAATCGCTATTGAGAAAATAGCGTTGGAAAGGGAGGGTAATTTTACTCTTTTTAGGTATGCAAGGAATGTTCTTCAAGCTTTAGAAGTTTTTAATTCTAGTAACCCTGCAGTTTTAAAGATTTTAGAACGGCTTTTTACTATTGGAAGAAGAGGTATATCAGTTCGATTTTGTTTGGTCCCAGCACATATAGGTGTGTCTGGGAATGAGAAGGCAGATTTACTGGCTAAGAAAGCAGCATGACTGATGCTACCAAGAAGGTATCTTATTCCCTGTAATGATATCCTACCTAACATCAAGAAGTTTTTTTAATAAATGGCAACAGCACTGAGATAGTCTAGATGGCAGTAAAATGAGAGTAAAATGAGAGAAGTAACAAATGTTATATATCCTTGGAGGTATGACATGATGCCCTTAAAATGGGAGACGACTCTTTGTCGTCTTCCTATTGGTCACACTTGGTTGACACACGAATTTCTGCTGAAGGGCCTATACCACCCGTATTGCGACGACTGTTTAGTACCTTTAACAGGTAGGCATTTGTTGACCGAATGCCCCAAATATAATAACTTAAGAAATAGATATGTTTGAGGTTCGAGGTGAGGATGGCAGGTTCATCCTTGCCAAGATTCTTGGAGATGATGTTTCCTACTATGCGAGCTGCATTTTTAGATTTATTTCAGAAGCAGGTCTTCTGAAAACTATTTAACCTATAATGACATTCAACTTTTATGATTTAATTGAATATTCTATTAATTTCTTTATAGAATAAATATCGACGTCAATGACCTTAGATGTCAGGATGCCTGAAAACTATAAATCAATCAATGAAGCGAGTAGGCAAGGCTCTCAACTGAGAGAGTGTAGCTGTGTACGTTGTACTTACGAACTTTTGCAAAATAAAGTGAAGAAAACCCATGTTCCAATGTCTCTTTATCAGTCAACATGGGACATGTGTGTATATATATATATATATATATATATATATATATATATATATACAGTATATATATATATATATATATATATATATATACAGTATATATATATATATATATATATATATATATATATACATATACAGTATATATATATATATATATATATATATATATATACATATACAGTATATATATATATATATATATATATATATATATATATATACACATATACAGTATATATATATATATATATATATATATATATATATATATATATACACATATACAGTATATATATATATATATATATATATATATATATATATATATAGTGTATATATATATATATATATATATATATACAGTGTATATATATATATATATATACAGTATATATATACAGTATATATATATATATATATATATATATATATATACATACAATGTATGTATATATATACAGTATATATATACAGTATATATATATATATATATATACATACAATGTATGTATATATATGTATATATATGTATATATGTATATATATGTATATATATTATATATATTTAGATATACATATACATATATATATATATATATATATATATATATATATATATATATGTATACTGTATGTATAAATATATGTAATATGTAATATATATTATACATATATATTATGTATATATATATAAATATATAAATAAAATATAAATATGAATATATATATATATATATATATACATATACACATATATCTATGTATATATATGTACAGTAGATGTATATATGTATATATATATAATGTATATATTTATGTATATATAATGAATATATATATATATATATATATATATATATATATATTATATATATATATATGTATATGTATATATATATATGTATTGGTATATATATAAAATGAATATATATATATATATATATATATATATATATATATATATATATATATAATATATATGTGTGTGTGTGTGTGTATAATGTATATATGTATATAAAATGAATACATGTGTATGTATATATAATGAATATATATATATATTATATATATATATATATAATGTATATACATACATACACACGTATATATATGTATATATAATGTATATATGTATATACATATATATAATGTATATATAGATATAATTTATATATGTGTGTATATAAATATAATATATGTTATATATATATATATATATATATATATATATATATATATATATATATATATATATATATATATATATATATATATATATATATATATATATATATATATATATAATGTCACAGTCAACATGCGTAATCAGTTATTACGCGTAATGACTGAAACTTTTAGTCAATTCACGTAATGGCTGTGACCGTTAGCTATTATGCGTAACGACTAAAATTTTCAGTCATTTCACGTAATGGCTGAGATTTAGGGTCAGGCATTTCCCGTAATGACTAAACTGTATTTTAAGAATTAAGAAATAGGAATGTTGTTTTGTTTGTTTTTTAAAATCAATCTTTGTACACTTGACAAACAATATTCAAATTCAACAACAAACAAACAAAAAGAAAATCAGAAAAAAATCTAATTTTGGAATTATTTTTAGACAACACTTTCTTATTAAAATCAACTGTTAGAAGTCGAAGCATTTTCATTTCTCTATCGTTTTCTTGTTTTTGGAGTTCAAACAACTATGACAACGGCTAGAGCATTTTATCTTGCTTTTGTAGCACTTACAACGATTACTTTCACAACGTCTGTTCCCGGCACAATTGCAACGAACAAAGCCTTGGCCAACAGATTTCGACTATTTTGTTACAGCTTAGCGTAAATATACTTCCTGTGTACAATTTACATCACTTTCTTTTAACAACTTTAGAGAACAGATCAAACTGATTGCGTGAAAACCTTGCTTTCAACATTCCAGATTTTACACTAATTTTGTACATGTCATTTTGATCTCTATCTACAATAACACCTAGAATATTACGAGGATCCCCACGCCCTCGATTAACAAGAGGTTTTGGAATGGCGACATTATCTCCTGTCATTCCGGCGGCTAGTTCTAGACGACTTAGTTTCACCATTCGCTCAGCCTGTTGTTGCTGCAATGCGTGAAGCGATGAGGTTTGCATATTTTTCATCTTCAGTAATTACAGGGTCATATTCAATTGGGATTGGTACACCGCTAGGTAGTATTTGTTCATCAGCTGCTGCTGGCGTAACAACAGAAATGATTGGCACATCAGGCGCTGGTGCTCTGGAATAAGGCAAGACTTCGTCAATTGTCACAGCAGGCATTTGTCACAGCAGCAGGATGTTCTTCTTCATTAAGAACAGGGTCATCTTCAATTGGGATTGGTACACCGCTAGGTAGTATTTGTTCATCAGCTGCTGCAGGCAAGATTTCGTCATTTGTCACAGCAGCAGAATCATCTTGTAAATCAATAGGCTGCTCGGCATTGATGGCAGCAAGTCATCTTCAGTTTGCATGCGCTGGATGATTTCTTGTGGGAATGAAGACGTAGCTAAATCCACTTTGGCATCACAACCAAACAACATTGCTGTGTATGGTGCCCTACCTATTCCAGAATGAAAGCTAGAGTTCTTTTGAAATTGCACAAACTTGATGCCAATGGACCAGTCATTGGTGTCGTTATCGCCCATCCAAGCCACCAACATATCCTTAATGTCTCCATTAGCACGCTCCACAGAGCCTTGACTCTGTGGGTGACGAGGTTTACCGTGTGCCATGATAAGTCTCGCCCAGAAAAGTTTCAATTCCGTAATTAGTTTAACCGTAAATTCAGTGCCATTGTTACTTTGTAGGATGGAGGGTGCACCAATCAAAAGAAAAATATCCAACAAAGTATGAGCAACTTCTGCAGCGCGCTTGGTAGTCAAAGCTCTGAGAATAACAAACTTAGTGAGGTGATCCTGGTACACCAATATCCACTTGAATGCATGCTGGGACATTGATTGCATATCGAAAAGATCAACTTGAGCCCGAGATGCAAATTCGTTTGTAAGATTAGGACGAACTAAGACTCTTTTCGTTCATGAACGTTTGTCTCTTTTTAACATTCATAACAGTAGGATTTAAACAGCTCTATGGCGTCGCCTGTAACGTTGCCATACTTCTTACCAATCTCTCTCACCATTCGGTCACGATCACCGTGGCCTGTTGCAATGTGCGCGCGTTTGATAACATCAGGGTTGCTTCTTCTTTTGATTAATTTCTCAACATCTCCGCATTGCAGTACTTCATACCTGAACAAAGAAATAATAGAAAACAATTACAGTAAAATAGTAATAGCAATTAAAGGAAAATTGTATTTTTTATTGTTTTTTTCTTATATCAAAGGAGAAAGAAAATTAAATTACTTTTGAAGAAGGTAGTACTGACGAGTTTTTGCAGTCGTTTGTGCAGCAGCTGCTTTCACATTTTCAGATTATATTTTAAAGTCAAACAACAGATAGTATACGATAAATATAAGTTATTATAGATTACATTAATCAAAGTATGAAAAATTAATAGCAATTTAAATAAAACATTACAATAATATGGTGAAAACAGAAAAAAGGGGGAGGGTTATTACCACTGTGTTGGAGAGGGCAGGGGGTGGGGGCGGACTGAGGAGGGAGGTAAGGTAAAAAAGAAGAGAAGTCTGGAGTGAAGCCTTAAGTGTCTGAAGATTGAGACGAAGCATTGGAGGGAGCATTGAAGATAGTTATCGGATAAGAAGTACTTTGATTGTTAACTTCCGGCCTAATCTGGTGTATAACTAGCGATTCGAGAATTTAAACATAATTTGAAGCATTACGCGTGTTGACTGAAACCTTGTCAGGCAACTAGTGTAATACAGAGGCCTTAATTTCAGCCATTACGTGAAATGACTAAAAATTTTAGCCATTACGCATAACGGCTAAGGGGTCACAGCCATTACGTGAAATGACTAAAAGTTTGTCATTGCGCATAATGACTGATTACGCATGTTGACTGTAACATATATATATATATATATATATATATATGTATATATATATATATATATATATGTATATATATATGTATATATAATATATATATATATATATATATATATATATATATATATATATATATATAATGTATATGGTATATATATACAGTTAGCTCAGATCGTTGTGCAAACTCAGAATATATGCAAGAAAAAATCAGAATGCATTGATAAAATAATAAAAAAAAAATAGTTGAACACTTACGCCGTCAATGCTACTTCTTGATGGGGAAGCCCTTGGCCTTGATGACCTGCTTGGGGACAGAATCGGCCAAGTTTTGACAGTGGGAATCGGGAATTTCCTCCCACACCTTACGTATGGCTACGGTAAGCTTGGGAATAGTAGAGGTGTCTTCCTGACGAAGGCGTGCCTTCATGATCCCCCATAGGTTTTCTATGGGGGATATATCTGGTGACTGACCAGGCCAATCCTCTATGAATTCCACTTCGCTGTTTTGGAGCCACTTCTTAACCGCCTTTGAGGTGAGGCAAGGGGCGCCGTCCTGTTGAAGGATCTCACACCCAGTTTTGGCAAAACTTTCCGCTAAATTCTCCTTAAGAAGCTTGATATAGCGCTGGGAGTTGACAGTCTCGTCCTTAGGGAGTATCACTAAATTCCCTAACCCGCCGTATCCAAAGGCACCCCACACCATAAGATATGGAGGGTGCTTAACACTTGTCACCATCAGGCGGGTATCGCAAGCTGACGCAGTAAGAGACTTCCACACCTTCGTTCCCTTGCTTTCACTTACGCAAAAGGTTGCCTCATCGGTCCAAGGGACCTTATGCCATTGAACAAGGTCCCAGTCTTTATGTCCTTTGGCAAATTGGACACGACGGCGCCTTTGTTTCGCAGTGACGAGGGGCTTCACGCGCGCTTTCACTTTGGAGTAATTCAAGCGCTTCTGAATGTTCTCTTGAATTATTCTGATAGAGACGTCGCCGAGAAGTTTAGGGTTATTATTTTTCAGTTCCTTAGCTGTTATGGAAGGAGTAATGTCCAATTCACGCTTTAGAAGCCTCAAAGCCTTCGGGGATATCTTTAGGGCCTTGCCCCCAGCATGTTTGTGAACGGGAACTTTATCGCCACCGCCATCAGCACGCCATTTTTTCAAGAGTCGCGACACAGTTGACTCGGTCACTCCCGTCTGGTTGGCTATTTCTCTATTATTCTTTCCCACTTTATGCAATTCAATCACTCTTACAATATTATCACGACCTGTACGATTTCCAGGCATTGGACAAAGGGCAGGGCACACCCAAACACACAGCAAAATTTCACAAAAAGCGAAAAAAAAAAAAATAAAGTTACGCGGACAAAAACACTCGCCACAACGTTCATTTACATACTAAAGGACTTTTCCCCTGATAGCAGCAGCGGGGGTGGACGACTGAAAGTTGCCAACTAGTCGTTTTCTCTCGGGCGATTTTTTTTTCACCAGATATCATAGGGGTCCCAAAAACGCGGATCGTTGTGCAAACTCAAAGTTTGCACAACGATCCGCGCTAACTGTATATATATTGTATATATGTATATGGTATATATATATAATGTATATATGTATATGGTATATATATATAATGTATATATGTATATGGTATATATATATAATGTATATATGTATATGGTATATATATATAATGTATATATATTAGGTATATGTTATTATTATAAAGAAGGAGTTTAACCAGCCCAATGAGTCAAGCTTGACTCTTGCAGGGTTGGCCTGAAATAAAATCTGGATATAAAGAATTATAAGATTATCACATTTAATTGATAAGGAAGAAAAATAGATAAATGAACAAAATAGAAATATACGTATATACTGTATATAATTATATATCTTATATACTGTATATAATTATATATCTAAATTTTCTAATTATTATTGAATAGATGGATTAATGGATATATATATATATATATATATATATATATATATATATATATATATATATATATATATATATATATGAAATCTCGGAGAAAAAAGAATTAACTATATATTAAACCTACGTAATTTGAAAAGAATTAGTAATAACAAAAAAATCTTAGGTAAAAGTTTAGAATCTATCAATGATACGTGAATTCCTTAGAAAACTCAAAATTTTAGAAACGGAAATACTACTAAATGCAGTTAAAAAGTCAGAAAACGTTTTCTGACCAAAATATTCTCTCTCTCTCTCTCTCTCTCTCTCTCTCTCTCTCTCTCTCTCTCTCTCTCTCTCTCTCTCTCTCTCTCTCTCTCTCTCTCTCTCTGTGCAAAACGTTACAAACCGAAAATATATGTTTAATAACAAAAACGTATCACACTCACTGAACATTTGAAGTGCCGTTGGGTATCCTCATTAAAAATTCATGGGTCAATCTCGAGTGCCCAATTCGTTATCTGGTTAAAATTACTTCAGTTCTTTTGTTATTTTGTGTTGAGGAATCCCAAGGAGCAACCTTCGTTTTAATTTGCCTTAATTTATTATTTTCTTGCTCATTATTCCAAATATTCTGCATTTTTCCAATATGAAATGCCTTAATAATGTAATAAAATCTTCAACTGGGAGGTCAATGTTTTGTTGTGGTAATTTAATGGCTTCTTTAGCAGCAGCATCTGCCTTTTCATTACCAATAACTCCAACATGAGCCGGGATCCAGCATAGCTCGACACTTACACACTGAGAAGATAATCTACTTATAAGATCTTTAATTCTTATGATCAAGTGGCTCCTATGAGTATAAATAGTTTTTAAGGGCTACTATGGCACTTCTAGAATCTGAATAGATGACAAATTTAAAATTCTTTCTGTTTTCAATTGTTTTAATTATACTGATTGCTTGTAAAATGGCATATAACTCTGATGTAAATACTGATGATTCTTTTTGCAACGATAATTGTTGTGTTCTATCTAAAGATACTGCAGCACATCCAGCACCCATTGAGGATTTAGAACCATCAGTATATATGGCATAGTGAGGATCTTTTATCTGAATATGTTCTATGGTAATTTGCTTGTGGTGACTCGGAGTATAAGTGAATTTTTTTGATAAAGAAAACAGATGAGAACAGATTTTTGTCCTTGTCATAATCCAAGGTGGGGGAAATAAAGATGGTTGGATAAGATTCTCTTTAATGTTTGTTGATTGTAACTGTTTGTTTGGCCTAATTGGGAATGGTGGTTCATGGTTGTTTATAAATATGTCCCTCTCATTAAAAAGCTTTTTTGTTGGAGAATTTGTGGATAAAATTTCCAATGCACTCCACATTGTTACAAAATCCCGATGCAAAGACAAAGGGGGTTCTCCAATTTCACATAAAACTGAGAGATTTGGGGATGATCCAAATTCTCAGGCTTCGAGTGTGTATTGAATCTAAAGATTTCTGATCCTGAACCATAAATTGGGCTACCATAATCAAATCTTGATAATACTAATGCTTTATACATCATTAGTAAAGTTGATCTCTTTGCACCCCATGTTGTGTGAGATAAATTCCCTCATTAAATTAAGAGCACTGTTACATTTGGATTTGATATATGATACAAGTGCTTTACAATTCAAATGGGTGTCATATACATTTTTCATGTATATATATATATGTATGTATACATATATATGTATGTATATGTATATGTATATATATAATTATATATATATATATATATATACTGTATATATATATACTGTATATATATATATATATATATATATATATATATATATATATATATATATATATATATATATATATATATATATATATATATATATATATATATATATATATATATTTATGTATATGTATGTATATATATATTTATGTATATGTATGTATATATATATTTATGTATATGTATGTATATATATATTTATGTATATGTATGTATATATATATGTATTTGTATATATGTATATATATGTGTATATATAATATTTATATATGTATATATGTATATGTATTTATGTATATGTTTATATATGTATTTGTATATATGTATGTATATTCATATATATATATATATATATATATATATATATTTATATATGTGTATATATTTATATATATGTATATATGTGTATATGTATGTATATATACATATATATATTTATATATATATAATTTATATATATGTATATATGTATATATATATATATATAATATATATATATATATATATATATATATATATATATATATATGTATATATAACTATATATGTGTATATATTATATAATATATATATATATATATATACTGTATATATATATTTATATATATGTATATATATACTGTATGTAGATAGATATATTTATATATGTATGTATATATACTGTATGTATATATATGCTTATGTATATATATACTGTATATATATATAAATATCTAGATATGTATATATATAATATATATATATATAAATATCTAAATATGTATATATATAATATATATATATAAATATCTAAATATGTATATATATATATATATATATATATAATGTAATTATATGTATATATATATATGTATATATACATATATATACATAAATATATACATATATAGTTACATTATATATATATATATATATACAGTATATATATATATATAGGCCTACATATATTGATATATATATATATAGATATATACATATATATATGTATATATATAGATAAATTTATAGATATATAGAAATATATATATATATATAGATATATTTATACATACATATATATCATTATTAATATCACTTGCTAAGCTACAACCCTAGTTGGAAAAACAGGGTGCTATAAGTGTAGGGGCCCCAATAGGATAAATAGCCCAGTGATGAAAGGAAAAATAAAATATTTCAGGAACACTAACAAAATTGAAATAAATATTTCCTTTATAAACTATAAAAACTTGAACAAAACAAGAGGAAGAGAAATCCTACTGAACAGGGTGCCCAAGTATACCGTCAAGCAAGAGAACTCTAACCCAAGATAGTGGAAGACCATGGTACAGAGGCTATGTCATTTCCCTAAGACTAGAGAACAATGGTTTGATTTTGGAGTGTCCTTTTCCTAAAAGAACGTTTTGCCATAGCTAAAGATCCTTTTCTACCTTTACCAAGAGGAAAGTAGCCACTGATCAATTACAGTGTAGTGGTTAACCTCTTGGGTGAAGAAGAATTGTATGGTAATTGCAGTGTTGTTAGGTGTATGAGGACAGCGGAGTATCTGTAAAGAATAGATTAGTGTATTCCATATATGTGTAGGCAAAGGAAAAGTGAACCGTAACCAGAGAGAAGGATCCAATGTATTACTGTCTGAACAGTCAAAGTACCCTATAGCACTCTAGTGGTAGTATTTCGATGGGTGGCTGGTGTCCTAGCCAACCTACTACCTACAGAT
>NC_090738.1:48916676-48936676 GCF_036898095.1 Palaemon carinicauda
CCTGCTGGGCTCAAAAGATACACAACATTTTCCATGTAAGTCAAGGCTTGTTTTTATTCTTAGAATTGATGTTAATAACTCTAGTCCCAATCGATTTCGTAACTTGGTTTTCACTGATGTAACACGCGAAAAAACACGTTCTACAAGGGCATTACTTATTGGGAGACTATAGGCTTTTAAAGCAAATTCTGCTAGATCCCTAAGCACAAATTCTCCTCCAGCATCTTTCACTGTATTTGCAATGGCCCAAAACATTGATCCACTAGATGGCACATTACCATTGCAGATGCTGTTCCAGTCAAGGGTTAATATTTTTCGCCACTGGCTCTCGATATCAGTGATTTTGGATTGATTAGCTAGTGCAAGTGGCAACTCAGAAAATTTAGGGCGTGTATGACCGAGGCAAACAGATGGGGATAAATTCTTGATTTTCTTTAATATTTCCCGATTTTCTGGTAATCGGTTGATTAACTCTTTGGAAGCTCTGATAAGGAAGGCATGGCATCTAGATTGGATGTTATGAAAATTTTCATCTGAAATCAAATTATCCTTTCTTTTGTTAGCTAATAAGGAAGAAAATTCATGCCCAAAGTCAACTCTATTAAGGGGAAGAAATGTTGAAGTTAAGGTCATGTCAGCCTCAAGTTTTACACAACCAGGATGAAGTACTCTTCTGAGAATTGTGAGTGTAAAGGCTTCAAGTTCACTTAGAAGGCTGCAATGGTCAGCTTCTTATTTTTGAAAAAGAAGATTTAATCTTAAAAAATCATTTAAGATAGGTTTCATGAATATAAAATAAAGTTGATTTAAGTGATCAGAAAACATATTATGAAGCTCTCTTGCAGAATACCTATCATGTTATGATGAAGCAAGTAGGAAATGGGTCTTCAACGAATCCCACTGGTCAAGAACCCTTTTGACACTATTGCTCCTGGCCAACCAACGTGTACCTGACAGAGGGACCAATTGTAATGGTTCTTTTCCATCATTGATAAGCTTGTAAATCTCTAAATAAGCTTCTTTTCTTAAGGCAGACCTATGAAACCAATTATACGTTTCTCGCAACATATAATCAATATGTGAAGGTAATTCTTCTGAAGCATGACAGCATGCCAAGTGAAGGGAATGATAGGTACATTTGATTAATAGCAAATTTGGTATGTCTCTCTCTTCATTAATGTATAAATTGATTGGCGACGGCCACAAAGATTTGATGCTCCATCAGTGCCAAGGGAAATTCAATAATTTAAATCAACATCAATTTCCCGAAAATAATTCTTGATGTGCAGGTACAGAGCTTCTGCTGTCGTACTGGTAACTGAAATAAGTCCAACAAACTGAGAAATTATCCTGCTGTGTTTCTGACTATAGTATCGAACACATACACATAGGTGTTTGGCACAAGCAATATCTGTAGACTCATCTATTATCAATGAAAAGGATACATTTTTTAGTTCAGATACCAGGTCATTTAAGAGCTCTGGTGATATTACCTTCTTAATAAGGGCTGTGCATTTTGTTCTATGCAATCTCATTGTATCTGAACTTGAAGTGCATGGGACATTTTTCTTTAAAATGTCACATAAATGATCAATAGTATTAATAGAAGAATGGCATGCAACATAAACTGCAAGGTTAAGCTCTAAGACTGTAACTTTCTCTACCTTGGAAAAAGTTTTAAGGCTAGGTTGCTTTGGGCATACTGTAGACATATTTTGCTTGTGTTTTGCTGCTTCACCATGCTTTTTTAAATCTGTTTTATGAGCTCTTATTACCGATTTGCAAACTTTACAATATGCCTTTGTTTTGTCAGTCTTGAATTCTTCAATCCATTTTTCAAATAATGGATCCTTTAACCAGGCTGCTTGAAAGGCCTTATCATACTTGGCCCACTTCCCCATTATAAGAACACAACCACAATAATACGTCCGTCAACGGAAATATCAAGATCGCACTGAGTAGTGGGTACCGTGTAACCGGGCGTAGTTACATGAAGCAGTTAAAGCCAACGCCACAACGAAACCTTTATTGGACATGCATGATACAGGTTACATACCGAGAACATAAACAACACAGTTCATTGCACGATGCGTCTTGGAAATAGAAAATGAATTATAATAACTCTCATAGAAAATTGTAAGAACATAACAGCGGGAACTAAAAAGGATATTAATAATCGACTTTATAATTATCAACAAAATGAAATGTTAATATATTTGAAACTTTCAAAAGATCTATCTTAAAACCATTTATATGAAAGTAGCCCAATTTGATAATTAGTTTAATGATAAAAGTAACCAATAATAAAAAAAGTAGCCCAAAATTTAGCAAGTAGCGGATTGCAATTTTTTGTAGTAGACAGCCATAAAAAGTAGCCCAATCCGCTACTTGTAGCCCAATCTGGCAACACTGCTCTGGACGTCGGTGCCCAACTGTTGATCCAACTAAATTAGTCAGCACTTTCTCTCCGTTCTTTTGATTACTTCTTATTTTCTCCCATCTCTTCCTCTTAGGCATGAACTTGTTGACGACTTTGGCTTGTACGACTTAGGTTTTGACTGCTTCTTTGGATTTGGCGCAGGGTGGGATGGATGTCATACCATCTCAACCTGTACAAATTTAGACGCCATCACCCTCTGGCAGACCCCATTGGGTGCAGACTAAGTCTGTTAAGAGTCGGGCTCCAATGATCCGGTTTTAAGTCGCCCATATTTGCGGGTAATGGGTGACATCAGGCATTGGTGTCGTCGGTGGGAGGGGCTAACTACCCCCACTGACCAGTGTACGCCCACCTTAAGAGAGGCAGCCCCTCTCTAATAGAGGACTGGTCCCCGCTGAAGCCTCTTCTCGTGTTGGGCCACATGGGATAGGAGGACTGAAATCCTCCGATAAGAGGTGGATAACCCGGCTTGCTTCTACTCCAAAAACTAACCCCTCTGTTGACGACCCGGAAACTCTAAAGGACCATGCTACTTATGTTAAAAAACAAAGTAATTTGGGTGACATGGAGAATTTGCGAATCCTTCACGTCACTCAGATCCCCATTGAAACCAATTACGATGTTCTATATAAATTATTTCAATGTTATGGTCACATCAGGGAAATTAGAATGAGGCTTTAAGGTGACAGATGGGATTCATGGATATCATTTGATAACCATGATGAAGCATTCAAAGCTATCAATGATATCATAAATATTAAAATCAGTAATTTGAATTTCAAGGGTGCTCTTTGCGATCGGGTACCTAAGAATCTGGATGTATATAGGCCTGCAGATTGGATTGATAAAAGTATAGAGGTAGTTGTACCTTCCCAGAGAAAGCCAAAACCACCAAAGTGGCTCGTTGCTCAATCAAAAGGGAGTACTGGAAATTATTTCAAAATATGTAAATTTCTTCAAAAGAAAGTAGGTACTATCGCACCAGGAGATATATCTCGGTTTGGAAAGAACAGTGCCAAATCAGAAACTCAATCGGTTATACTTTCCAATTTAAATACAGATAACGAAGACATAAAGCTGGATGTGAAACCCCATCTAAACTTCAGTTATGGAAGGGGAGTAGTTTTTAATAGAGACCTATATGAATTCACAGAAGAGGAGATATTGGCCATGTGTCCTTTAACTGTGTGGAAAGTGCATCAAGTCCCTGGAACGTCAATGATTATCCTGACTTTCCAGGAGGCTGATGTGCCTTTCCACATTTACATAGAGAATGAACGAATTAAAGTGCGAACTTTTAAGCAGAAGCCGCTGCAATGTTTTAATTGCGTTAGATATGGGCATCCATCTAAAGTATGTAAGAATGATAAAATGTGTAGTACATGCTCTAATGTTTACCATGAAGACTGTACACTAGAGGCCAATTGTATAAACTGTAATTTGAATCACAAATCTACGGATAGGAACTGCCAGCAATATAAATTGGAAGAGGCTGCTCTCAATAAATCCAGTATTGAACACATAAGTGTGGGGCATGCCAAGAGACTATTGAGTAAATCAGCAAGTTATGCAAAAGTATTGAAATCGGGAGAAAAAATGAGGCAGGAGACATCCAACCCACCTAATAATGCCTCTATTCCCCAGAAAAGAAATTTGCCATCTTCTGATAGAATTCTAGAGGATAAGGCAAGAATATCACGTAAGACTTTTCTCACCTCTAGTAAACCTTTGTCCCCCACTACAAAGGATAATACTAACCTCTCTCAGGCTATATCTTTGCCTGATTTGATGGAGGTTCCACATGAAAGTGTTATCAGGTGCGCCTGTAGTGGGGAAAACATCAAAACCTAATAAATCACCACCTGTCAATAGGAAAAGAGAGAGACCTCCATCTCTCTCACCCCCATCCATTAAAAACACCAAAGTTATGACATCAAATAGATATGATGTTTTGCCTGTTGATATTTCAGATCAACAGGAAAACTTCTTGAATCAATCAAAAATTCAAGTGGAGGTCCACCATCCCCCACAAGAATTGGGTAACAACAACACTGAAAAGGCTAATATAAAACCTAATTTATCAAGACCCAAACTTTAAAAGCCTACAGAAAATATTGTCAAATCAAAAACTGTCAATAGGAAGACCTCATCAAAGATGTCTTCCAGAAAATAATACATAGGTTTTTCATCCATTTTGCAATGGAATTGTCATGGTTTGAGGGCCAAATATGAAGAACTTAAGCTCTTAATTCACGAGCATTCCCCCATAATTGTATGTCTCCAGGAGAGCAAGCTTGATGCTAATACCCCTTGTCCTCGTGAATATATTAGTTATAGGACACCTTATGATCACGGAGTAGGGAGCCATGGCGGAAGTCTCATGTACATTCGTCGAGATGTTCCCCAAATACCTATATCTATACGTACAACCCTGCAGGCAGTTGTTGTACAAATTGATATAGGGAGAAAATATACAATATGCTCTCTGTACTTACCTCCAAATGATAATATTTTATATGATGATTTAGCAGAAGTCATTCAACAACTCCCTCAACCATTTCTCTTACTGGGAGATATGAATGGTAGACATCCTTTATGGGGTGATGTTTTGGCCAACACAAGGGGCCATATTATCTCATCAATTGTGGAGAATGAGGATGTGGGACTCCTTAATACAGGAGAGCCCACACACCTCCATGTTCAGACAGGTACTTTGTCATGCATTGACCTTTCAATTGCAAGCTCTAACTGTCTTCTTGATTTTGATTGGAGGACAGATGATTGGCATACTAGTGATCATGCACCAATCATTATAAACACCAACAAGGGTCCGCCTTTGCAAATATCGCCACGTTGGAATCTAGACAAGGCAGACTGGGTTAAATTTTCCGAGCTAAGTGAAATCGAAGGGAGAGCAGAACTGTTTGAAAGTATTGATGATGCTATAGACCTACTGAATGGAACTCTTCATACAGCAGGAATCAATTCGATTCCCAAAACCACAGGACTATTCAAAAGACGACCAGTCCCGTGGTGGTCCTCAGAATTAGCAGCCTTGCACAGAGCCACCAGAAAATCCCTGACTAGATTGCGTAGACGCCGTACAGATGAAAATTTGATATCATACAAAAAGTGTAGACCACAGTTCCGTCGTGCCATGAAAGAAGCTAGGCGCCAATCTTGGGTGGCTTTTGTTTCCTCCATTAATAGTAGAACACCACCATCTTCTGTATGGAGGAAAATAAAAAAAATTGCAGGCAAATTTACCCCGAACCCACCACCAGTGTTGCAAGTGAATGGTCAGTTTGTGACTGAAGGAAATGAAGTTAGCAATGCCCTGGCTGACCATTTTTCAAATGTATCGTGCAAGTGTATAGCAGCTCCTGGTCACCAGTACAGGAGCATTGAAGTAAAGAAAATTTTAAATTCTGCAACAGGAAGGGAAGAATCGTATAATTCTCCTTTTACTGAAAGAGAACTTGATTCCGCACTCGCTACTTGCAACGATTCAGCTCCTGGACCCGATGGAATTCCATATGCAATGGTTAAACATGTACATTTTCATACAAAGTTATTTATCTTAAGTATTATTAATAGAATATGGCATGATCATAGTTATCCAAGTGTTTGGGAACTAGCCATTATTTTAGCCTTTTTAAAACCCGGTAAGGACAATTTTTTAGCTGCATGCTATCGACATTTTGCATTGACTTCGTGTTTATGTAAAATCATGGAGAAGATGGTCAATGTTAGGTTGATGTGATACCTTGAAAAAAAGGATATTTTATCACCGATTCAATGTGGATTCAGAAAAATGCACTCAACAACTGATGTGTTAATAAGACTTGAGTTCTCTATTTGTGAAGCCTTTGCTTCCAAACAGCACCATGTGACAGTTTTTTTCGACCTTGAAAAGGCATATGATACCACATGGAGATATGGTATACCTAAAACAATTCATGAACTAGGATTAAAAGGAGAACTACCACTATTTATTCAGTCATTTCTTTCGCATAGATTTTTTCAAGTGAGAGTGGGGGAAACTCTATCAGAGAGTAAGTGTCAGGAAGGAGGAGTTCCTCAGGGTAGTGTGCTGAGTGTAACCCTGTTTGCACTAGCAATTAATGGGATATCCTCAGCCATTCCCTGGGATGTTCTCTCAACATTATTTGTGGATGATCTCTCAATATCATTAGCTGGCACTAGAATG
The DNA here is from genome assembly GCF_036898095.1 of Palaemon carinicauda. NCBI lineage: Eukaryota > Metazoa > Arthropoda > Malacostraca > Decapoda > Palaemonidae > Palaemon > Palaemon carinicauda. Next base: position 48,923,327 of record NC_090738.1, read on the forward strand.
GCAATGGTTGAGAGAAAAATCCAACTCTCGATTGATAAAATTATCCAGTGGGCTGACATGAATGGATTTAAGTTCTCGACAAGTAAAACTACCTTTGTCCATTTTTGTTGTATCCGGGGAGTACATCCAGACCCGGATATATACATTAAAGGTCAACGGATACCATGTGCAAGTGAAGCTAAATTTTTAGGTTTGATATTTGATTGTAGGCTTACATGGGTTTCTCACTTAAAAGCATTAAAAGCTAAATGTGTTGAAGCTCTGAATATCTTAAAAGTATTGTCCCATACATCATGGGGGCAGACCGCAATACTATTTTAACCCTGGATAGGTACGCTCCTCGGACACCCCTTTAAGGGTATACTCGGACGCGAACGACCCCGACGGCAAAAAAAATTCTTGAAAAATCAGTTTTTGCAGTAACCTCCTTTTTTCTTTTGCCAAAAAAAACTTCAATGAATGCTTAAAACAACTGTAAAGATGAATACTACTCATCTGCAGAAAAACTATTTATTATAAATATTTTAAAAAATTAAGTAGAAAAAAAAGACCTGACATAAAAATTCATAAAAAAAAAGTTTATACATATATACACAAATCCTTTTAGGAATTGATTCTTGAATGTTTAGGACACATTTTGATGTATTTTGGATGAAGTCAGACCCATGGAGGTGAAGATCTGAAATGAGAAAAAAAGGGTAACTTTTTTTGGCCAAAATAATTTGTCCAAATTTCATTAATTTTTTGGGGTACCCAAATGAAATAGGAAGTGGCTAATTTTTTTAGGGAATAAACATATGTTATCCTAAAATAGAAATATGTAAAAATATCTTCATTATTTTGTAAATTACATTTATATCAGGGGCCATATCTAAAGGTAATTTTTTGAGTACTTAGAAATTTCGTTGAAAAATACATATATTTAATATATAATATGATATTTATGCAGGTAAAAATATACCAAAATATCACAAATTCTATAGGGAACAAGAATATATATAGATAGGGCAACTTACGCTTCGGATATGTCCACAAAATGGCCGCCAACCACACTGACTCAGACTCCCTAATCTGCCACTTGAAATGTAGGAAGGGTATGTCAATTTCAAGGTGTTATTTACTAATCTAATTATTATTGGATATGCATAAAAATTGTATGGTGGGTTGCCGGATAATTGTCGATTATTTTACGACTATAAAATTAAAATTCTGACCCAAAAAATTTTTTTTGAAGGGAAATAAAATCGAAAAAAAAAATGTAAAACAATATAATATTTTAGTTAAAAAAATATGATGATATTCAATCAAAAAAGAAGTAAACAAAATTTTCCGACAAATAAACATCTAGAGGAATCATTACTCTGTGATGGTTCCTTAGTATGTAGTAATTTTGAAAGAATTGGGAAAAAACGAAAAAATGGCAATCACCGGAAAATCGAACACACCTATATATACGCCATATCTGGCTAAAAAAAAGATAGGCATGGGTAGCCAGATCATCTAGAAACACTTTCCAACACTATAAAAATATAAGTTTTGCGACACTACTTGCCAATTCCTTACGGTAACATGACTAAGCAAAAAAATGCAAAACAAATAAAAAGGGGCACTCGCGGAAAAATGGCTAACATTCTAATATACGGCATTTCAGAAAAAAAAAAATTCAGCCACGTGCTAGGCAAACCATCAAGGCACATTTTCCGACAAATAAACATCTAAATGAATCATTACTCTGTGATAGTTCCTTAGTACGTAGTAATTTTGAAAGAAATGGGAAAAAACGAAAAAATGGCAATCACAGGAAAATCGAACACATACCTATATATACGCCATATCTGGCTAAAAAAAAAAGATAGGCATGGGTAGCCAGATCATCTAGAAACACTTTCCAACACTATAAAATTATAAGTTTTGCGACACTACTTGCCAATTCCTTACGGTAACATGACTAAGCAAAAAATGCAAAACAAATAAAAAGGGGCACTCGTGGAAAAATGGCCATTCTAATATACGGCATTTCAGAAAAAAAAAAATTTCAGCCACGTGCTAAGCAAACCATCAAGGCACATTTTCCGACAAATAAACATATAAATGAATCATTACTCTGTGATAGTTCCTTAGTACATAGTAATTTTGAAAGAAATGGGAAAAAACGAAAAAATGGCAATCACAGGAAAATCGAACACATACTTATATATACGCCATATCTGGCTAAAAAGAAAATAGGCATGGGTAGCCAGATCATCTAGAAACACTTTCCAACACTATAAAAATATAAGTTTTGCGACACTACTTGCCAATTCCTTACGGTAACATGACTAAGCAAAAAAATGCAAAACAAATAAAAAGGGGCACTCGCGGAAAAATGCCCAACATTCTAATATACGGCATCTTAGATAAAAAAAAAGACATGCACGTGTTAGCCCAACCATCAAGGCACACTTTCTAACACATAAACATAAAAAAAAAATCAATAATATACGGCAATTCCTTACTACGTAGTAAATTTTTACAAATATTGAAAAAAAAAACAAACTGGCAACCGCAGTTAAATACCCAATATACCAATAACTACGTCGTATCTGACAAAAATAAAATCACGCATGGGTAGCCAGATCATCTAGAAACACTTTCCAACACTAAAAAAGCAAAAGTTTTACGACACTATTTAGCAATATCTTACGGAAAAATGACTTGGCAAAAAAAATGAAAAAAAATGAAAAAGGGGCACTCGCGGTAAAATGCCCGACATTCTAATATACGGCATCTCAGATAAAAAAAAAGACATGCACGTGTTAGCCCAACCATCAAGGCACACTTTCTAACACATAAACATGAAAAAAAATGAATAATATACGGCAATTCCTTACTACGTAGTAATTTTTACAAAAATTGAAAAAAAAACAGAAATTGGTAACCGCAGTTAAATACCCAATATACCAATAACTACGTCGTATCTGACAAAAACAAAGTCACGCATGGGTAGCCAGATCATCTAGACACACTTTCCAACACTAAACAAGCAAAAGTTTTACGACACTATTTGGCAATATCTTACGGAAAAATGACTTGGCAAAAAAATGAAAAAAAAATGAAAAAGGGGCACTCGCGGTAAAATGGTCCTCGTGGTGATGAACGACATTTTAACTAAAAAAAAAATCATGCACATGGTAGCCAAACAATCCACCAAGACTTTCCACAACTGATAACCTATACAAGTTGCACCATTCTACGACAATTTCATAATACGTAATAACTTTGATAATTATGCAAATTACCTTAGAAGGGTAAACTCGGTCGCGCTCGACCCCGACGCGTCTCAGAAATCGGGGAAGGAGTTCAGCTACAGCAATGCACATCTGGACACTACTAGAGCGTGTAGGGGAGACACCTCCTGCAGGTCGATCACCCACAAATTCAGTCACGGGGATGAGTCACGTGAGAAAAACCTGTTTTTTTTTTGACGCTCGGGGTCGCGAACGACCCACCGTACCTATCCAGGGTTAAAATTATACAAGGCCTTGATTTTTTCCAAAATTAGTTATGGATGTGAAATATATTCTTCAGCCACCCAAAGCCGGTTAAGAATATTAGACACGATACATCATGCAGGTATTAGATTGTCTACAGGAGCTCTTAACCCTGGAACGGTACGGTGGGTCGTCCTCGACCCCGAGCGTCAAAAAAAAAAGAGGTTTTTCTCACGTGATTCACCCCCGTGACTGAATTCGTGGGTGATCGACCTGCAGTAGGTGTCTCGCCTACACGCTCTAGTAGTGTCCAGATGTGCATTGCTGTAGCTGTACTCCTTCCCCGATTTCTGAGACTCGTCGGGGTCGAGCGCGACCGAGTTTACCCTTCCAAGGTAATTTGCATAATTATCAAAGTTATTACGTATTATGAAATTGTCGTAGAATGGTGCAACTTGTATAGGTTATCAGTTGTGGAAAGTCTTGGTGGACTGTTTGGCTACCATGTGCATGATTTTTTTTTTAGTTAAAATGTCGTTCATCACCACGAGGATCATTTTACCGCGAGTGCCCCTTTTTCATTTTTTTTTCATTTTTTTGCCAAGTCATTTTTCCGTAAGATATTGCCAAATAGTGTCGTAAAACTTTTGCTTTTTTAGTGTTGGAAAGTGTGTCTAGATGATCTGGCTACCCATGCGTGACTTTGTTTTTGTCAGATACGACGTAGTTATTGATATATTGGGTATTTAACTGCGTTGCCAATTTGTTTTTTTTCAATATTTGTAAAAATTTACTACGTAGTAAGGAATTGCCGTATATTATTGATTTTTTTTCATGTTTATGTGTTAGAAAGTGTTCCTTGATGGTTGGGCTAACACGTGCATGTCTTTTTTTTTATCTGAGATGCCGTATATTAGAATGTTGGGCATTTTACCGCGAGTGCCCCTTTTTCATTTTTTTTCATTTTTTTGCCAAGTCATTTTTCCGTAAGGTATTGCCAAATAGTGTCGTAAAACTTTTGCTTTTTTAGTGTTGGAAAGTGTGTTTAGATGATCTGGCTACCCATGCGTGACTTTGTTTTTGTCAGATACGACGTAGTTATTGGTATATTGGGTATTTAACTGCGGTTGCCAATTTCTGTTTTTTTTTCAATATTTGTAAAAATTTACTACGTAGTAAGGAATTGCCGTATATTATTGATTTTTTTTCATGTTTGTGTTAGAAAGTATGCCTTGATGGTTGGGCTAACACGTGCATGTCATTTTTTTTATCTGAGAAGCCGTATATTAGAATGTTGGGCATTTTTCAGCGAGTGCCCCTTTTTATTTGTTTTGCATTTTTTTGCTTAGTCATGTTACCGTAAGGAATTGGCAAGTAGTGTCGCAAAACTTATATTTTTATAGTGTTGGAAAGTGTTTCTAGATGATCTGGCTACCCATGCCTATTTTTTTTTTAGCCAGATATAGCGTATATATAGGTATGTGTTCGATTTTCCTGTGATTGCCATTTTTTCGTTTTTTCCCATTTCTTTCAAAATTACTACGTACTAAGGAACTATCACAGAGTAATGATTCATTTAGATGTTTATTTGTCGGAAAATGTGCCTTGATGGTTTGCCTAGCACGTGGCTGAAATTTTTTTTTCTGAAATGCCGTATATTAGAATGGCCATTTTTCCGCGAGTACCCCTTTTTATTTGTTTTGCATTTTTTTGCTGAGTCATGTTACCGTAAGGAATTGGCAAGTAGTGTCGCAAAACTTATAATTTTATAGTGTTGGAAAGTGTTTCTAGATGATCTGGCTACCCATGCCTATCTTTTTTTTAAGCCAGATATGGCGTATATATAGGTATGTGTTCGATTTTCCTGTGATTGCCATTTTTTCGTTTTTTCCCATTTCTTTCAAAATTACTACGTACTAAGGAACTATCGCAGATTAATGATTCATTTAGATGTTTATTTGTCGGAAAATGTGCCTTGATGGTTTGCCTAGCACGTGGCTGAATTTTTTTTCTTCTGAAATGCCGTATATTAGAATGTTAGCCATTTTTCCGCGAGTGCCCCTTTTTATTTGTTTTGCATTTTTTTGCTTAGTCATGTTACCGTAAGGAATTGGCAAGTAGTGTCGCAAAACTTATATTTTTATAGTGTTGGAAAGTGTTTCTAGATGATCTGGCTACCCATGCCTATCTTTTTTTTAGCCAGATATGGCGTATATATAGGTATGTGTTCGATTTTCCGGTGATTGCCATTTTATCGTTTTTTCCCATTTCTTTCAAAATTACTACGTACTAAGGAACTATCACAGAGTAATGATTCCTCTAGATGTTTATTTGTCGGAAATTTTTATTTACTTCTCTATTTATTGAATATCATCAAATTTTTTAGCTAAAATATATTGTTTTACATTTTTTTTTCTTTTTTATTTCCCTTCAAAAAAATTTTTTTGGTTCAGAATTTTAATTTTATAGTCGTAAAATAATCGACAATTATCCAGCAACCCACCATACAATTTTTATGCAAATCCAAGAATAATTAGATTAGTAAATAACACCTTGAAATTGACATACCCTTCCTACATTTCAAGTGGCAGATTAGGGAGTCTGAGTCAGTGTGGTTGGCGGCCATTTTGTGGACATATCCGAAGCGTAAGTTGCCCTATCTATATATATTTTTGTTCCCTATAGAATTTGTGATATTTTGGTATATTTTTACCTGCATAAATATCATATTATATATTAAATATATGTATTTTTCAACGAAATTTCTAAGTACTCAAAAAATTACCTTTAGATATGGCCCCTGATATAAATGTAATTTACAATATAATGAAGATTTTTTTACATATTTCTATTTTAGGATAACATATGTTTATTCCCTAAAAAAATTAGCCACTTCCTATTTCATTTGGGTACCCAAATAAATTCATGAAATTTGGACAAATTTTTTTGGCCAAAAAAAGTTACCCTTTTTTTCTCATTTCAGATCTTCACCTCCATGGGTCTGACTTCATCCAAAATACATCAAGATGTGTCCTAAACATTCAAGAATCAATTCCTAAAAGGATTTGTGTATATATGTATAAACGTTTTTTTTATGAATTTTTATGTAAGGTCTTCTTTTTTTTCTACTTAATTTTTTAAAATATTTATAATAAATAGTTTTTCTGCAGATGAGTAGTATTTATCTTTACAGTTGTTTCAAGCATTCATTGAAGTTTTTTTTGGCAAAAGAAAAAAGGTTACTGCAAAAACTGATTTTTCAAGAATTTTTTTTGGCGTCGGGGTCGCGCGCGTCCGAGTATACCCTTAAAGGGGTGTCCGAGGAGCGTACCTATCCCGGGTTAAAACCTTGCCCATCCCAAGTCTCCTTGTTGATGCTGGGGAGTTACCTCTAGACCTTTACCGAATGTCTTCCATTATTCGGTATTGGCTTAGATTGCAGACTCCCTAACTCTCTAGCCTTTCAGACTGCAAGCCTTGTAAGACTTGCATCATACTTTGAGTTGCACCATCTTAATGAGAGAATCCCTTGATGAAGACATTGAGTTTCAGCACGGCATTTCATTCCCGTGCTGAAACTTGGTGACGGGCAAGAGGGCTCTCGAACTTGGGGAAATTGCTCCCCCAGTTCGAATCTAAATTTCTCTCTTTTACCTTTTTCTTTTTCTCAATATTACTTCGACCTTATCCTAATTTCACAAAATTTCTTTAGTCTTGCTTTCCAAACTCTATGAGAAAAATATTTATGTATATTTATTATTTTTTTTTTCTTTTCTCCTATGGCTTGGATGTTTTTACATCCATTGTAGCCCCGGCGGGGATGTTCATACATCCTTTATTGCTGCCTGCTTTGATGAGTGGGAGGAAGTATCACGGTTGGGAGGTGTTTGCATTCAAAGCTATATGTGAGAGTATTGGATGATTTCAGCCATCCCGAAGATGGTTTGGACCTTTTTGGCAGAACTATTCTCAAGTGTTGGGTCTTCGGAATCCTGGGGGATCCAATGCTTGGGGTAGGACTCTCGGCTTTTGGCCGGAAGCCCGTCATTATAGATATGGGGAGGATGATTCCGTAATTTCTTGGTCTCAGTCTTAACAGGCGGGTTCAGCTTACACCTGTGCCTCTACATCTGTTTTGATGCTATCCTTCGGATAGGGTATGGAGTGGACCATCTGGGAAGTATACTCTCATTGTGCTGATAGTGGAGAGTGCACATTTCCTTTCCGACGTGTGATGGCCTAACATTCTCGAGCAGGTACATCAAACTAACTCCTTTCTCTCTCTTTAGTATAATGGATTCTTTAAGGAACGAACCCCCATCCCCTGGATACGCTGACTCTCCCCCGGCACTGTTGACGACCTCTGCTAATGTGATAAGGGATAGCTCTGTTGATGACCTCGGAATGGGAAAGGACCATTCTACTGATATTTCTAAATCGAGTAATTTGGGTAACACGAGGAAAATTTGAATCCTCCATGTTACACAAATTTCAATAGAAACAAATTATGATGATCTATGTAAAGCATTTGAATGCTATGGATGCATAAAAGAAATAAGGATGAAACTTTAAGCTGAAACTTGGGATTCATGGATATCTTATAGTAGTTATGACGAAGCATTTAGTGCAATAAGTAATTTGAATAATATTAAAATTAATAACTTGAATGTCGCGGCTGCTCTCTGCGATAAGGTACCAAAAGATTTAGATGTGTACAGGCCTGCCGATTGGTTGGAAAAAGACGCAGATTTAGTTATGCCCTCCCAGAGAAATCCAAAACCACCGATGTGGCTTATAGCTGAATCAAAGGGGGTTACAGGGAATTATTTTAAAATATGCAAATTGATTCAGAAAAAAGTAGGAACTATTGCACCAGGCGATATATCTCATTTCGGAAAAAATAGTTTCCTTATCCATGCCAAATCCAGTACACAGTCGGTAATATTGTCCAATATGAAAATAAGTAATGATGACATTAAGTTAGATGTCAAACCCCACCTAAATTTTAGCTACGGAAGGGGCGTAGTTTTTAACAGAGATCTATATGATTTTACAGAGGAGGAGATACTGGCCATGTGTCCATTAAATGTTTGGAAAGTTCATAAAGTCCCAGGTACATCAATGATAATCCTTACGTTCCAGGATGCTGATGTACCTTTTCATATTATTATCGAGAACGAAAGGATTAAAGTAAGACCCTTCAAGCAGAAGCCATTGCAATGCTTTAATTGTTTTAAATTTGGGCACCCGTCCAAAGTTTGCAAAAATGAGATGTGTGGTATTTGCTCCAAATCTTACCATGGAGAGTGTGCACTTGGAGCCAGGTGTTTAAATTGCAGCTCGAATCACAAATCCACAGACAAGATCTGCGAGCTATATAAGTTGGAGGAAGCTGCCCTCAACAAATCAAACTTAGAACACATAAGTGTGACCCATGCCAAAAGACTATTAAATAAATCAAATACATATGCTAAGGCATTAAAATCAAACCAACCTAGCACTGCCAATAGCTCAAAAAAAAGTATACTATCTGACAAAATGTCAAATAACGAGGTAACCATATCACCTCCTGAGGCTTTACCACGGTGTATTAACACTAGGTCATTGCCCATTGCTGTACAGCCTTCAGCCGCCATTACAAAAAGTAATACAAACCTCTCTCAGGCCATGTCCTTGCCTTATCTGATGGAGGTTCCACTTAAGACTAACTTACCTGATGCACCTGTTGTGGGAAAGGTGCAAAAACCTCGAATCCCACCATCTATTAATCGCAAAAGAGAGAGACCTCCATCTCTCTCTCCACCCTCCATTAGAAACGTTAAGGTTATGACATCAAATAAATTTGATGTTTTGTCTTGATGTTTCTAATGAACCAGAAGATGGACTGAATAAATCAGAAATTCAAGTTGAGGTCCACCATCCACCTCAACAAATAGATAAAAAGAATACAAAGAAAAACACCAACGTTAAACCCAACATAATAAGACCACCTCTGAAGAAACCTACTGGTAATAATGTTAAATTAAAAACTGCTAATGGGAAGACCTCATCCAAGATGTCTTCCAGAAATAATCCATAGTTTTCTCCTCCATTTTGCAATGGAACTGTCAGGGTTTGAGGGCGAAATATGAAGAACTTAAGCTCCTAATTCATGAGCATTCCCCCATAATTGTATGTCTACAGGAAAGTATGCTTGATTCTAACACTAATAGTCCTCGAGAGTATGTTAGCTATAGAACACCTTATAATCAACAAGCAGGGAGCCAATGCGGAAGTCTCATGTACATTCGTCGAGATGTTCCCCAAATACCCATGTCTATACGTACAACCCTGCAGGCAGTTGTTGTACAAATTGATATAGGGAGAAAATATACAATATGCTCTCTGTACTTACCTCCAAATGATAATATTTTATATGATGATTTAGCAGAGGTCATTCAACAACTCCCTCAACCTTTTCTCTTACTGGGAGATATGAATGGTAGACATCCTTTATGGGGTGATATTTTAGCAAACACAAGGGGCAATATTATCTCTCCTTAATGCAGGAGAGCCCACACACTTCCATGTTCAGACAGGTACTTTGTCATGCATTGACCTTTCAATTGCAAGCTCTAACTGCCTTCTTGATTTTGATTGGAGGACATTAGATGATTGGCATAGTATTGATCATGCACCAATCATTATAAACACCAACAAGGGTCCGCCTTTGCAAAGATCGCCACGTTGGAATCTAGACAAGGCAGACTGGGTTAAATTTTCCGAGCTAAGTGAAATCGAATGGAGAGCAGAACAGTTTGAAAGTGTTGATGATGCCATAGACCTACTGAATGGAATTCTTCATACAGCAGGAGTTAATTAAATTCCCAAAACAACAGGGTTATTCAAACGACGACCAGTCCCGTGGTGGTCTTCAGAACTAACTGCACTCCACAGAGCCACAAGAAGATCTCTAACACAATTGCGTAGACGCAGAACTGATTAGAATTTAACTATGTACAAGAAATGTAGAGCACAGTTCCGTCGTGCCATGAAAGAAGCAAGGCGCCAGTCATGGATGTCTTTTGTTTCCTCCATTAACAGTAGAACACCACCATCCTGTGTGGAGGAAAGTAAAAAAGATAGCTGGCAAATTCACCCCCAACCCACCACCAGTGGTGAAGGTGAATAGCCAGTATGTAACTGAAGCAAATGAAGTTAGCAATGCCCTGGCTAATCATTTTTCAAATGTATCCAGCAAGTGTGAAGGAGCCCCTGGTCACTAGTATAGGAGCACTGTAGAAAAGAAAATTTTAAATTTTGCAACAAGAAGGGAAGAGTCGTATAATTCTCCTTTCACTGAAAGAGAATTTGATTCCGCACTTGCTCATTGCAACGATACAGCCCCTGGACCCGATGGAATTCCATATGCAATGATTAAACATGTACATTTTAATACAAAGCTATTTATTTTAAGCATTATTAATAGAATATGGCATGATCATAGTTACCCAAGTGTTTGGGAACTAGCCAGTATTTTAGCCTTTTTAAAACCCGGAAAAGACAAGTTTTTAGCAGCAAACTATCGTCCTATTGCATTGACATCTTGTTTATGTAAAATCATGGAGAAGATGGTCAATGCAAGGCTGATATGGTACCTTGAAAAGAAAGGTATTTTATCACTGATTCAATGTGGATTCCGAAAAATGCCCTTAACGACTGATGTGTTGATACGACTTGAGTCTTCTATTTGTGAAGCCTTTGCTTCCAAACAGCACCATGTTACAGTATTTTTTGACCTTGAAAAGGCATATGATACCACATGGAGATATGGTATTCTTAAAACCATTCATGAATTGGGATTGAGAGGAGAGCTGCCACTATTTATTCAGGCATTTCTTTCACGTAGAGTTTTTCAAGTGAGAGTGGGGGAAACTCTATCAGAGAGTAAGTGCCAGGAAGGAGGAGTTCCTCAGGGTAGTGTGCTGAGTGTAACCCTTTTTGCACTAGCAATTAATGGGATATCCTCAGCCATTCCCCAGGATGTTCTCTCAACATTATTTGTGGATGATCTCTCAATATCATTTGCTGGCACTAGAATGGCAATGGTTGAGAGAAAAATCCAACTCTCTTTTGATAAAATTATCCAGTGGGCTGACATGAATGGATTTAAGTTCTCGACAAGTAAAACTACCATTGTCCATTTTTGTCGTATCCGGGGAGTACATCCAGACCCGGATATATACATTAAAGGTCAACGGATACCATGTGTATCGGAAACCAAATTTTTAGGTTTGATATTTGACTGTAGACTTACATGGGTTTCTCACCTAAAAGCGCTAAAAGCTAAATGTGTTGAAGCTCTGAATATCTTAAAAGTATTGTCCCATACATCATGGGGGGCAGACCGCAATACTATTTTAAAATTATACAAGGCCTTGATTTTTTCCAAAATTAGTTATGGTTGTGAGGTATATTCTTCAGCCACCCCAAGCCGGTTAAAAATATTAGACTCGATACATCATGCAGGTATTAGATTGTCTACTGGAGCTTTTAAAACCTCGCCTATCCCAAGTCTCCTTGTTGATGCTGGAGAGTTACCTCTAGACCTTTACTGAATGTCTTCCATTCTTCGGTATTGGTTTAGATTGCAAAGACTCCCTAACTCTCTAGCCTTTCAGACTGCAAGCCTTGTAAGACACGCATCATACTTTGAGTTGCACCCAAAATCTCATCAACCTTATGGCTTTCGGGTGAAACGATTATTAAATAGTCTGGATATAATTAGAAATAAGGTACTTCCATTCAAGGTATCATCAACGCCTCCATGGAAGTTACCAGAGATATCTTTTTGTAAATATTTTATTATAGATAAGAAGAATATGTCAGACCTAGAAGCCAGGTCTCTTTTTAATGAACATGTTAAAGAACATAGAGGATCAACTTTTATCTATACTGATGGCTCCAAATCTGATGCTGGTGTTGGATTTGGAGTACATAGTAATGGTTTTAATTGTAGAGGTGCACTTCCTCTGACCGCTTCCATATTTACTGCCGAACTGTATGGCATATTAACCGCTATTGAGAAAATAGCGTTGGAGAAGGAGGGTAATTTTACAATTTTTAGTGATGCAAGGAGTGTCCTTCAAGCTATGGAAGTTTTTAATTCCAATAACCCTCTAGTTTTAAAGATTTTAGAATGGCTTTTCCTTATTGGACGGAGAGGTATAACAGTTCAATTTTGTTGGGTTCCAGCACATGTAGGTGTGTCCGGGAATGAGAAGGCAGATTCACTGGCTAAGGAGGCTGCATCCGAGTTGCTGCCAAGAAGGTATCCCATTCCCTGTAATGATTTCTTACCTGACATCAAGAAATTGGTTTGCAATAAATGGCAACAGCAATGGGATAGTCAAGATGGCAATAAAATGAGGGAAGTAACAAATGACATATCTCCTTGGAGGTATAATATGATGCCCCGAAAATGGGAGACGTCTCTTTGTCGTCTCCGTATTGGTCACACTCGGTTGACACATGAGTTTCTGCTGAAGGGCCAACACCAACCGTATTGTGACAACTTTTTATTACTTCTAACAGTAAGGCATTTGTTGACCGAATGCCCCAATTATAACAACTTTTGGAATAGATATTTGTTTGAGGCTCGAGGTGAGGGTGGCAGTTTCATCCTTGCCAAGATTCTTGGAAATGATGTGTCCTACCATGCAAGTGGCATTTTTAGATTTCTTTCAGAAGCAGGTCTTCTGAAAAATATTTAACTTTTATGACATACAATTTTTATGATTTTAATTGAATACTCTTTAATTTTTTATTTTATTTCATTTTTTATTTTATTTCATTTTTTATTTTTCTATACATAAATCAAATGTTACCAGCGTCAATGACC
>NC_090738.1:48941676-49066676 GCF_036898095.1 Palaemon carinicauda
TTTTGGACCAAACATTTTTGAACGAGGACAAAATGAGATTTTCTGGATGAGGAGCTATTGTTAGAAAAAAAAATTCTCGAGGAAACTTATGACGATAGTGTAAATTGTTCTAAAACATTGTGGTAATTGTGTTTGACTTGAAATTATCGTGGCATTTACTAAAGAAGTTACCTCCAAGACCATTATGAGGTGGTTTCCTGTAGATACTATTGTCTCTACTGTTATTTGTTTATTTTTATCAAAATACCTAAAGAAGGAATTTAGTTATTCTATTCTTTTTTTATAGCAAATTTGAATTTTTGATGGTGTATTTTCATATAATTTAAAAACTCTCCTGCATCTTCTTAAGATTACAAATGTGTTATTTACGTATCCCCTCTAATATATTGACTTGCAATCCGGTGGGCAATTATTAAACTATCTTTCTTCATGATAGCAAAGAAAGATATTAACTTAAAGTTGCTAATCCCCCCTCCTGTTTATTGTAATTTTCATTAAGTGTTCTTAATCTCACTTTTATGATGAATTCTCTCCTCTCTCTCTCTCTCTCTCTCTCTCTCTCTCTCTCTCTCTCTCTCTCTCTCTCTCTCTCTCTCTCTCTCTCTCTCTCTCTCTCTGAGATCCTGTTATTTTGTGTTATTAACGGTTAGTTCTTAATGATTTTTTGAATAATTTACATCAGTTGCTCGTCTGTAATTTTCATTTTTAAACATAAGACTTACCCGGTAGTCGCGAGGTACTTAGGAACTATTTCAGGATTCTTCATATCTTCCCTGCCGTCGTTAGTGACGTCATCGTTAGAATTCTGCTCGACAATTACTGATTTTTGCTGATTTATTTTGGTGATGTACAACACTTTGGTTTTGACTCACGCGTGTTTGATTTTGCTTTTGGATATTCTTGGATTACGTTCGGATTTAGAATTTTTTTACCTTTGGTTGTTGATTTCTCTCAAAATTTTCAAAATGGCTACCCCCCTATAACTTGTAGGATGTGTGATTGGGTGTAAGACCCGAATGGCAAAGGCCTCTCTTGATCCCCATGCAGAGGTAAAGAATGTGAGTTGGGTGATTGGTGTGATGGGTGTGTTCTTTTATCAAGAGAATGAATGGTTTGAGTTTGATCGCTGTAGGCGTAAACTTCAAAGAGATAGATTGAGACGAAGCTCTTCTCGTTCTTCAAAAGACTTTTCCTCTTCCTGTGTCACTGAACATAATCCTTCCCCTGTAGTGGTAGATTCTGATCCTGTTACTGTAACTGCTAATGAGGCTACGCTTAAAGACATGTTGGTGGCGATTCAAGCGCTGGGCGCTAAGGTTGAATCGCTGGCGGCGGACAGGACGCAGCTTATGTCCGATGTAAAGCAGTTAAAGGGTGAAAGTGCCAGAAGTGCAGAGAAGTTATTTAGTGCTGTGGAGGGTGCGCCTGCTCGAGTCTGTTGTTCTCCTAGTCTAGACCTCTTCCAAGCTCCCCAACCCCTGGGAGAAGGAATGTCGACCGGCAAAAGGAGACGAGAGGCTTTAACACACGAGCAGACGTCCCATCGAACTTACCTGTTGACGTTTCTCAGGACCCTCACCATAGGAAAGGTGAGGTTAAAAGTTTTTTTCGTCTTCGGATGATGCGGTACCTAAAAGAGGCTGTCGTCAAGCTTCTAGACCTCTCAAGAGGACCTTTGATAAGACGAACCAGCGTGCTATTAGCACAGCGGCTCCTGGGTGTAGCCATTGGAGCAGCCCAGAGCAGTTTCCATCTTCAGTTGAGAGCTCTCCTGCTAAACGTCCTGCTAGGATGTCGGACTCCACCAAGAATCTTTTGCTTGCTGATCAGTTGTCAGAACCAGGCATGACCTCAGTTCATGCTCCCCCGCAACCATCGGACTGGTTATCACCATCTGGACGATCAGAACGCTCAATGAGCGGTGAGGAGAGCGATGTGACGTTAGACGTGGCGCCCCCGATTTCGCAACAAATGGATCCGAACGTGTTCATGCTTCAAGAGATGCAACAAAGGCTCTCTTCTTTCATGCAGAATTACCAAGCCCTGGACAGTAAGAGAGTAGCAGTCCTGGATCCTGAATGTCAGGAAGCTTCTCTTCTGGATGCCAGGCGGCACAAGACTGTCAGTCAAGAGGCTCTGGATGACAATCGTCTTTTCGTCTCTACCTTGAAATGTCATGACACAGTTTCTAATAAGGAAAGTGGACATGATCTTGTTCGCAAATGTCAAGCAACCCATCATGGAATCAAACGTCAAGCAGCCAGATGTCACATTGAATATCAGGCTCAAGACAACGAGCGGCCTTCTCAATGCGCCTTGAAACGTCCTCCAGGACGCGTTCCCGACAGACCTCCCAAACGTGACGATAAGTGTGCAGTGGTTCGTGATGTCGAGCGTCCTCCTTTACGAGGCGCCGAGCGTCCTTCTAGTCATAGTGTTGAACGCCATTTAGGATGTGATCTTAAGCGATCAACAAAAAGCAACGTCGATCGTTCTTTAGAACGAGGCACTGAACGCCCTTCTAAGCGCAAAGGTGAACGACATTCAGGATGTGAGCTCGAACGTCCAGCTAAACGAGACGTCGAGCGTCCTACTATTCAAGACGTCGAACATCCTACTAAACAGGGCGTCAACTGTCCTACAAGATGCGATATCGAGCGTCCTCCAGGACGCTTCACCGAGCGACAAGCAGTCAGGCAGCACGTCGAGCGTCAAGCGGTACGCGGCGCTGAGCGCCAGTCAGGACGCGACGTCAAGCGTTTCTCGGAACGTGACACCGAGCAACCAACTTCTTCCCGTATTGCTGGTTGTCAAGTAGTGAGACTTGACCACACACTTCACGATGGCACTGGTTTTGTCAGAGGTCATGATCAGGAACACGTTAGTTCCAATCACTTTGATCGCGAGCGGTTGGCTGAGCATCAAGCGGTAGATCTGCTTGGTGACAGACATGATGATCCAGGTTCTGTTGCTGTCAGAGGTCAGGAGCTTCATGAGATGGATCCTGAACCCAATGTTGTTGCTCCCAGTGGGGCTTGCCCAGAAGAGGACTCTGATGATCACCTTATTCCTGTTGAGCCGTTTGAGGAGGTATCAGAGGATGAAAACTCGAAATCATTTCGTTCTTCAGTAGATCTGAAAAAACTCATGAAGGTTTTCAATGAGGAATTCCCAGAATTTTTTGTTCCCTTTGCCCCACGTTCTCCACCTTCTGAATTCACTCTTGGGAAGGTGTCAAGGAAGTCTCGGTTTACCAAGATGGTGTTGTCATGGTCTTCTAAGAGGGCTCTAAGAC
Source organism: Palaemon carinicauda (assembly GCF_036898095.1). Taxonomy (NCBI): domain Eukaryota; kingdom Metazoa; phylum Arthropoda; class Malacostraca; order Decapoda; family Palaemonidae; genus Palaemon; species Palaemon carinicauda. The sequence goes on from NC_090738.1 coordinate 48,944,972, forward strand.
TGATGGGAGTCTGGATGAAGTTAAAAAAAAGACCAAGGAAAAGCAGCCTTCGCTTTTCCTCCAGCTAGACAAGCATCTAGGTCTAGTATCTGGTACGAGACAGGAGAAGTTCTCGGCTTGGGAGTGTCTGCCTCTGCCCAGGGAGATTTCTCGAGTCTTGTAGACACTCCTCGTCAGTCGGCCATGAGGAATACCAAGATTTTCTGGTCTACCTCGGAGTTGGATCATCTGCTCAAAGGCGTCTTTAGAGCCTTCGAAGTTTTTAACTTCCTTGACTGGACTCTAGGAGCCTTGGGCAAGAAAGTTTCTGCTTTTAAAGAAGGTGATACTTCTACCTTAGTCCATTTAATGTCATGTATGGATAAGGCATTGAGGGACGGTTCTAATGAGTTGGCGGCACTCTTTTCAGCAGGAATTCTTAAAAAGAGGGCTCAGATGTGTTCCTTCCTGTCACTGGGAGTTACTCCCTTCCAGAAATCGGAGTTATTATTTGCTCCTCTGTCTTCCTCGCTGTTTCCACAAGGGCTCATAAGGGAAATCTCGTCCGCCTTAACGCAAAAGGCCACACAAGATCTGGTCTCTAAGACAGCTAGAAAGGTGCTTCCAACTTCCTTTTTCAGCCGCAAACCTAAGGAAGAGACTACTTTTCCTAAGTTCTCTCAGCCCTTTCGAGGGAGGTCTTCCAGCAGGAGTAGCTCCAGGCCCGATGGAAGAAGAGCTAAGAGGAGAGGCTTTAGGACAGGGTGAAGCAGTGTCTGACTGCCTTTGCCTTCAGGCAGTAGGAGCCAGACTACTCAACTTCTGACGAGCGTGGGAGAGTAGGGGAGCAGACCCTTGGTCGGTACATTTTCTAAAGGAGGGTTACAAAATCCCTTTTATAGGGAAACCTCCTTTGGTTTTAGCTCCAGTGGATCTCTCTCCCAGATACTGAGAGGAGGCAAAGAGACAAACGTTACTAACTCAAGTGTCACTAATGTTGGAGAAGGGGGTCATAGAAAAGGTGCAGGACTTAAATTCTCCAGGCTTTTACAACCGCCTGTTCCTGGTACCCACCCTCTTAATGAGAGAATGCCTTGATGAAGTCATTGAGCTTCAGCACGGCATTTCATTCCCATGCTGAATCTTGGTGACGGGCAAGAGGGCTCTCGAACTTGGGGAAATTGCTCCCCCAGTTCGAATCTAAATTTCTCTCTTTCATCTTTTTCTTCCTCTTTATATGGCTTCAACCTTCTCCTAATATTATAAACTTTCCTTCATGTTGCTGTCCCAACCCTATGAGTAAAATTTCCCATATGTATGTGTATATATTTACATATATATGTGTGTTTATTATTTTTTTTTCTCTTTTTTTATGGCATGGATGTTTCTACATCTGTTATTGCCACTTGGGCGGATGTTTATACATCCGGTATTGCTGCCTGCTTTGATGAATGGGAAAGGTGTCACGGTTGGGAGGTGTTTGTGCTCAAAGCTATATGTGAGAGTATTGGATGATCTCAGCCATCCCGAAGATGGTTTGGACCTTTTTGGCGGAACTATTCACAAGTGTTGGGTCTTCGGAATCCAGGGGGATCCAACGCTTGGGGTAGGACTCTCGGCTTTTGGCCGGAAGCCCGTCATTACAGATATGGGGAGGATGATTCCATAGTTTCTTGGTCTCAGTCCTAACAGGCGGGTTCAGCTTACACCTGTGCCTCTATATCTGTGTTGATGCTATCCTTCGGGTAGGGTATGGAGTGGACCATCTGGGAAGTATACTCTCACTGTGCCGGTAGTGGAGAGTGTAAATTTCCTTCCCAACATGTGATGCCTTAATGTTCTCAAGCAGGTAAGTCAAACTTCAAAAAATCACTCTTCTCTCTTCTTTTTTATGATGGATTCTTGTGAAAATGACCCCACCTCCCCTGGATATGCTGACTTGCCCCCAGCGCTGTTGAGGACCTCTGGCAATTCATTTAAAGAAAACTCCGTTGACGACGTAGGAACTAAAAAGGACTATTCTTTAAACACTCGGAAAAAGGGTAATTTGGGCAACACAGGAAAATTGAATGTCCTGCACATTACCCAAATCCCATTAGAAACTAATTATGATATGCTACATAAAATATTTGAGTGTTACGGATTAATAAAAGAAATTAGAATGAAACTTCAAGATGATAATTGGGAATCTTGGTTATCATTTAATTGTCATGAGGAAGCATTTAATGCAAGCCGTAATATTGTTGATATTAAAGTAGGTAATATGAGTGTTAAGGGTGCTCTGTGTGATGGGGCACCTAAAGATCTGGATGTCTACAGACCAGCAGACTGGGCTGAGAAAGATATAGAGGCAGATATGCCATCCCAAAGAAAGCCAAAACCACCAATGTGGCTTCTTGCTCAATCTGTAGGAGGTACGGAAAATTATTTCAAGGTCTGCAAATTTCTTCAGAGGAAGGTAGGTACGATCGCACCTGGAGATATATCTCGATTCGGTAAGAAAAGTTACCTGATAAAGGCCAAGTCATATACACAGTCTGTTATACTGTCCAATTTGAAGACAGTAAATGATGATATAAAATTGGACATCAAACCCCATCTAAACTTTAGCTATGGAAGGGGAGTGGTTTTTAATAGGGATCTGTATGAATTTACTGAAGAAGAGATATTGACTATGTGTCCTCTATCAGTGTGGAAAGTACATAAAGTACCTGGAACATCAATGATTGTTCTTACTTTCCAGGATGCTGATGTACCTTCCCACATAGACATAGAAAATGAAAGGATCAGAGTTCAACCTTTCAAACAAAAGCCACTGCAATGTTATAATTGCTTTAAATTTGGACATCCTTCCAAAGTTTGCAATAGTGAAAGAATTTGTAATACTTGCTCCAATATTTACCATGGGGAATGTACAGTTGAGGCAAGGTGCTTAAACTGCAACTCTAATCATAAATCTAATGATAGGAGCTGCCAGTTTTATAAGTTAGAAGAGGCTGCCCTCAATAAATCAATTATTGAACATGTAAGCGTGGGGCATGCCAAGAGATTATTAAATAAATCTAACACTTATGCAAAGACATTAAAAACAGGAGAAAAAGTTCCTCGGGAATCATCTCGCCCACCTACTACTGTAGGTAGTTCTCGAAAAAGGAATTCAACATCTATTGATAAAGAGCTGCATAAGACAAGAATATCTCCTCCTAAAGATTTATCATTGAGTATCAACCAAAAGACATTGCCCACCACTATCAAACCTTTGTCCCCCATTACAAAGGATAGTACTAACCTCTCCCAGGCCATATCCTTGCCTGATTTAATGGAGATTCCACCTGACACCAAGTTATCAGGTGTACCTGTAATGGGGAAGGTACAAAAACCTGGTAACTCACAACCTACTAATCGTAAAAGAGAGAGACCTCCATCTCTCTCACCCCCTTCCATAAGAAATACTAGAATTATGACATCAAATAAATATGATGTTTTGTCTGTTGATGTTGCCGATCAACCAGAAGATAATTTAGATAAATCAGAAATTCAAGTTGAGGTCCACCATCCCCCTCAACAAATAGATAAAAAAGATACAAAGAAAAACACCAACGTAAAACCCAACATAACAAGACCACCTCTGAAGAAACCTACAGGTAATAATGTTAGATTAAAAACTGCTAATAGGAAGACCTCATTCAAGATGTCTTCCAGAAATAATCCATAGTTTTCTCCTCCATTTTGCAATGGAACTGTCAGGGTTTGAGGGCGAAATATGAAGAACTTAAGCTCCTAATTCATGAACATTCCCCCATAATTGTATGTCTACAGGAAAGTATGCTTGATTCTAACACTCCTAGTCCTCGAGAGTATGTTAGCTATAGAACACCATATAATCAACAAGCAGAGAGCCATGGCGGAAGTCTCATGTACATTCGTCGAGATGTTCCCCAAATACCCATGTCTATACGTACAACCCTGCAGGCAGTTGTTGTACAAATTGATATAGGGAGAAAATATACAATATGCTCTCTGTACTTACCTCCAAATGATAATATTTTATATGATGATTTAGTAGAGGTCATTCAACAACTCCCTCAACCTTTTCTCTTACTGGGAGATATGAATGGTAGACATCCTTTATGGGGTGATATTTTAGCGAACACAAGGGGCAATATTATCTCATCAATTGTGGAGAATGAGGATGTGGGACTCCTTAATACAGGAGAGCCCACACACTTCCATGTTCAGACAGGTACTTTGTCATGCATTGACCTTTCAATTGCAAGCTCTAACTGCCTTCTTGATTTTGATTGGAGGACATTAGATGATTGGCATACTAGTGATCATGCACCAATCATTATAAACACCAACAAGGGTCCGCCTTTGCAAAGATCGCCACGTTGGAATCTAGACAAGGCAGACTGGGTTAAATTTTCCGAGCTAAGCGAAATCGAAGGGAGAGCAGAACAGTTTGAAAGTGTTGATGATGCCATAGACCTACTGAATGGAACTCTTCATACAGCAGGAGTCAATTCAATTCCCAAAACAACAGGGTTATTCAAACGACGACCAGTCCCGTGGTGGTCTTCAGAACTAACTGCACTCCACAGAGCCACAAGAAGATCTCTAACACGATTGCGTAGACGCAGAACTGATGAGAATTTAACTATGTACAAGAAATGTAGAGCACAGTTCCGTCGTGCCATGAAAGAAGCAAGACGCCAGTCATGGATGTCTTTTGTTTCCTCCATTAACAGTAGAACACCACCATCTTCTGTGTGGAGGAAAGTAAAAAAGATAGCTGGCAAATTCACCCCCAACCCACCACCAGTGTTGAAGGTGAATGGCCAGTATGTAACTGAAGCAAATGAAGTTAGCAATGCCCTGGCTAATCATTTTTCAAATGTATCCAGCAAGTGTGAAGGAGCCCCTGGTCACCAGTATAGGAGCACTGAAGAAAAGAAAATTTTAAATTTTGCAACAAGAAGGGAAGAGTCGTATAATTCTCCTTTCACTGAAAGAGAATTTGATTCCGCACTTGCTCATTGCAACGATACAGCCCCTGGACCCGATGGAATTCCATATGCAATGATTAAACATGTACATTTTAATACAAAGCTATTTATTTTAAGCATTATTAATAGAATATGGCATGATCATAGTTACCCAAGTGTTTGGGAACTAGCCATTATTTTAGCCTTTTTAAAACCCGGTAAAGACAAGTTTTTAGCAGCAAACTATCGTCCTATTGCTTTGACATCTTGTTTATGTAAAATCATGGAGAAGATGGTCAATGCAAGGCTGATATGGTACCTTGAAAAGAAAGGTATTTTAACACCGATTCAATGTGGATTCCGAAAAATGCACTCAACGACTGATGTGTTGATACGACTTGAGTCTTCTATTTGTGAAGCCTTTGCTTCCAAACAGCACCATGTTACAGTATTTTTCGACCTTGAAAAGGCATATGATACCTCATGGAGATATGGTATTCTTAAAACCATTCATGAATTGGGATTGAGAGGAGAGCTGCCACTATTTATTCAGGCATTTCTTTCACGTAGAGTTTTTCAAGTGAGAGTTGGGGAAGCTCTATCAGAGAGCAAGTGCCAGGAAGAAGGAGTTCCTCAGGGTAGTGTGCTGAGTGTAACCCTTTTTGCACTAGCAATTAATGGGATATCCTCAGCCATTCCCCAGGATGTTCTCTCAACATTATTTGTGGATGATCTCTCAATATCATTTGCTGGCACTAGAATGGCAATGGTTGAGAGAAAAATCCAACTCTCTATTGATAAAATTATCCAGTGGGGTGACATGAATGGATTTAAGTTCTCGACAAGTAAAACTACCATTGTCCATTTTTGTCGTATCCGGGGAGTACATCCAGACCCGGATATATACATTAAAGGTCAACGGATACCATGTGTATCGGAAACCAAATTTTTAGGTTTGATATTTGACTGTAAACTTACATGGGTTTCTCACCTAAAAGCGCTAAAAGCTAAATGTGTTGAAGCTCTGAATATCTTAAAAGTATTGTCCCATACATCATGGGGGGGCAGACCGCAATACTATTTTAAAATTATACAAGGCCTTGATTTTTTCCAAAATTAGTTATGGTTGTGAGGTATATTCTTCAGCCACCCCAAGCCGGTTAAAAATATTAGATTCAATACATCATGCAGGTATTAGATTGTCTACTGGAGCTTTTAAAACCTCGCCTATCCCAGGTCTCGTTGTTGATGCTGGAGAGTTACCTCTAGACCTTTACCGAATGTCTTCCATTCTTCGGTATTGGTTTAGATTGCAAAGACTCCCTAACTCTCTAGCCTTTCAGACTGCAAGCCTTGTAAGACACGCATCATACTTTGAGTTGCACCCAAAATCTCCTCAACCTTATGGCTTTCGGGTGAAACGATTATTAAATAGTCTGGATATAATTAGAAATAAGGTACTTCCATTCAAGGTATCATCAACGCCTCCATGGAAGTTACCAGAGATATCTTTTTGTAAATATTTTATTGGAGATAAGAAAAATATGTCAGACATAGAAGCCAGGTCTCATTTTAATGAACATGTTAAAGAACATAGAGGATCAACTTTTATCTATACTGATGGCTCCAAATCTGATGCTGGCGTTGGATTTGGAGTACATAGTAATGGTTTTAATTGTAGAGGTGCACTTCCTCTGACCGCTTCCATATTTACTGCCGAACTGTATGGCATATTAACCGCTATTGAGAAAATAGCGTTGGAGAAGGAGGGTAATTTTACAATTTTTAGTGATGCAAGGAGTGTCCTTCAAGCTATGGAAGTTTTTAATTCTAATAACCCTCTAGTTTTAAAGATTTTAGAATGGCTTTTCCTTATTGGACGGAGAGGTATAACAGTTCAATTTTGTTGGGTTCCAGCACATGTAGGTGTGTCCGGGAATGAGAAGGCAGATTCACTGGCTAAGGAGGCTGCATCCGAGTTGCTGCCAAGAAGGTATCCCATTCCCTGTAATGATTTCTTACCTGACATCAAGAAATTGGTTTGCAATAAATGGCAACAGCAATGGGATAGTCAAGATGGCAATAAAATGAGGGAAGTAACAAATGACATATCTCCTTGGAGGTATAATATGATGCCCCGAAAATGGGAGACTTCTCTTTGTCGTCTCCGTATTGGTCACACTCGGTTGACACATGAGTTTCTGCTGAAGGGCCAACACCAACCGTATTGTGACAACTGTTTAGTACCTCTAACAGTAAGGCATTTGTTGACCGAATGCCCCAATTACAACATCTTGCGGAATAGATATTTGTTTGAGGCTCGAGGTGAGGGTGGCAGGTTCATCCTTGCCAAGATTCTTGGAAATGATGTGTCCTACCATGCAAGTGGCATTTTTAGATTTCTTTCAGAAGCAGGTCTTCTGAAATATATTTAACTTTTATGACATTCAATATTTATGATTTTAATTGAATACTCTTTAATTTTTTATTTTATTTGATTTTTTACTTTTGTATACATAAATTAAATGTTACCGGCGTCAATGACCTTAGATGTCAGGATGCCTGAAAACTTTAAATCATTCATTCCTGGTACCCAAGAACTCGGGGGGATGGCGTCCAGTCCTGGATGTGAGTGCATTAAGCAAGTATGTCCAGAAGACGAAGTTCTCGATGGAAACTTCGAAGTCAGTCCTGGCAGCAGTAAGGAAAGGTGACTGGATGGTCTCATTAGATCTCCAGGATGCTTATTTTCACATCCCAATTCATCCGAGCTTCATGCATTATCTAAGATTCGTATTCAAGGGAGAAGTTTTTCAATTTCGAGCCCTATGTTTTGGCCTCAGCAAACCCCCCCCCCCCCCCTGCAAATATTTACGAGACTTATGCTCAATGTAGCAAGGATTCTTCATTCAAAAGGCATCAGAGCCTCCCTGTATCTCGACGATTGGCTTCTCAGAGCTCACTCATACGATCACTGCCTGAAGGATTTCCAAACAACTTCGAGTCTTACAAAAGAATTGGGTCTCCTTGTCAACAAGGAAGTCTCTCTCGTGATACCATCACAAGAGATTCTTTATTTGGGGAAGGTGATTCTGAGTCGGGTTTTTCGGGCTTTTCCGTCTCCATTAAGGACGGAACAAGCCAATTTGAAACTCCGATATTTTCTAGGGAAAATGAAGTGGATGAGTCTAGTAGGAACCTTCTCCTCGTTGGAACAGTTTGTCTCTCTTGGAAGGCTGAACCTTCGTCCTCTCCAATTCCACATCAGTCACCATTGGGATAAGGAGAAGGACCTAGAGACAATGAACATTCCAATTACAGAATCCATCAAAAGCTGCCTTCGGTAGTGGAACGAGCCAGACAGATTTCAATAAGGTTTCCACTTAGCCCCAAAGAACCTTGGACTCGGGGTGAGGAGCAACACTGGGCAAGTTGGAAGTCTTGGGGTTGTGGTCAGAGACTCAGAAGAACTTCCATATCAACCAGAAAGAATTGTTGGCAGTCCTGTTAGCCCTCGGAAGTTTTGAAGGGTCGGTTTTAAACAAAGTGGTGCAGGTCAATGCCGACAACACCACAGCATTGGAACTCACTCGATGTCCCTTTACAAAACCGCAAGGAGTCTCCTTTTATGGGCAAAGGAAAGGAATGTGGTACTGATGACAAGGTTCATTCAAGGAGAGAAGAAGGTAATGGCAGACAGCCTCAGCAGAAGAGGTCAGATTCTGTCCACAGAGTGGATGCTCAATCAACAAGTCTGCAAGAGTCTGTGGCAACTTTGGGGCCGTCCATGCATAGACCTCTTTGCGACTTCAAAAACAAAGAGGCTAGAGACGTATTGCTCCCCGGTACCAGATCTAGAAGCAGTCCGCATAGATGCTTTTCTGTTGGATTGGACCACTCTAGACGCATACGCTTTTCCACCATTCAAGATCCTGTACAAAGTGGTACAAAAGTTTGTGTCACACGAGGGTACCAGAATGACCCTAGTGGCCCTCAAGGGAATGGTTCACAGAGGTACTGGAATGGATGGTAGACACACCAAGAAGTCTTCCATTAAGAGTAGATTTACTCAAACAACCCCACTTGGAAAGGTACCATCAAAGTCTCCAAAGTCTTCAGCTGACTGCCTTCAGACTATCTTAAGACTCACAAGAGCTAGAGGGTTTTTGAAGGAGGCAGTTAAAGCTATAGCAAGAGCAAGGAGTACGTCAACCATCAAGGTTTATCAATCCAAGTGGGAAGTTTTTAGAGAGTGGTGTAGAGTCAACTCTGTTTCCTCATCCAATACCTCTGTAGCTCAGATTGCTGACTTCCTGTTACACCTTCGAAGGAAGTGCAACTTTTCAACCTCGACCATTAAGGGATACAGGAGTATGTTAGCGACTGTATTCAGACACAGAAATCTGGACCTTTCAAATGATAAGGACTTACAAGAACTACTTGAATCCTTTGATATAACAAAGCAACAGTACCAAGATTCACCACCTGACAACACGGAGACTACTAAACAATTCTTCTTACTGATTTGTAATTGTTCAGTGGCCACTTTCCTCTTTGTGAGGGTAGAAGACACTTTTGCTATGGTAAGCAGGTCTTCTAGAAGGACACTCCAAAATCAAATCAAATTGTTTTCTATTCTTGGGTGGTGCCATAGCCTCTAACCCAAGACAGTGGAAGACCATGGTACAGAGTTCTCTTGCTTGAGGGTATACTCGGGCACACTGTTCAATCTTATATCTTATTTCTCTTCCTCTTGTTTTGTTAAAGTTTTCATAGTTTATATAGTGATATTTATTTTAATGTTGTTGCTCTTCCTGGGGGTATTTTCTTTTCCTTGTTCCCTTTCCTCACAGAGATATTTTCCCTGTTGGAGCCCCTTGGGCCTTATACCAGCCTGCTTTTCCAACTAGGGTTGTAGTTTAGCAAGTAGTAGTAGTAATAATTCCTGTGTTCGATCCGGTCCTCTTTAATGCTTTGTATTGCTTTTAAATATTGTTTGTCTGATTTGATTATTTCTTTAAGAATCGAATCGGTCTTTCAACAAAGGAGTTTTTGGAAGAGTGATTTTTTTTCTTTTCTTTTCAAAAAATAAAAGGGCCTTTTGATAATTGAATCCATATTCCTTAGGTAGTCCTGTTTGGTCATGATAACAACACATCTTCCTTAATCAGGTTTACTTATACAATTCTATTTGTTCAAGGTTTTCAGAATGGTAAAGATCCTACTCTGTTAAATTTATCCAAATTTTTACCCAGCACATAAGTCTACTTATGCATCACTTTCGCCATCGTTGCAGTAACAAGTGAAATCAGCGTCGATTTGTAGACTAGAAATAATGTGGAAACAACGTGGAACCAACTTAGAAACGACGTGAAAAGTCACCCTCTTACCAGTTATATAGCAATTTTAATATTTGCCCGTGAAATGATAATGAAAGGTCTACGTCAAAAACGTTATTAAAAAAGTTAAAGTTGCGGGTTTTATGTCTCCACTGAGACGATTTACATCGTTCTCCTCGGGCGACCATTAGCCAACAGAGACTATCACTAGTCCCTTCTAACCTCCCCCCAGGCGCCACCCTGGGAGTACCCCCCGGTAGAAGGTCAAAATAGTATACAGGTATTCCTAGTAAAACATACATCTTGACAAAAGGATAAAGTTCATAATCAGGTACTGTAAATAAATAGGCTATATTAAAAAAAAAAATTCCCGACTAGGTATAGATAGTATATACCAGGGATGGGGAACCCTTTTTTGGATGAAGGCCATCTTGCAATTCCTCAATGCTCCTTAAGGCCGCATAGAATTTTGTATATTTTATCCTCCAAGTAATTTATTAGTAATCTAAAGAAAGAGTGACAGGTTTTAAAAAATTTAAAGCATTACAATTTCAAATATTTAAATTAAGTACTTTTTATACAAGTAATCAGCAAATGAATTATATTGAAAACTTAATTTTAAAATATTTCATTCAAGTTTGGGTAGTTTTCAAACTACCGTAAGTAAATGAATAATATCGAAAACATGTCATTTTCAAATTACTTTGGTTAAGCAAGTAGGTTCTTTGCATTAAACTGATAAAAAAATAATATTAATCTTTTGGAAAAGGTAGCTTATAAATATCAACAATATAACCTTTTCAAATATTTTTTATTCGCAAGTAGGTACTTTTTAAACAATCACATCCCAGTAAAAAATTGTATCTGTTTAAACACACTTAGCTGTTTTCATTGAAAAAATCAATTATTTGCTCTCTTAAGATATTCAATAAATCCTTAGTTTTTAGCCATCATAGCTGGATCACCATCAGTGCATAACTTATAACAAGGAAGTAAAATTTAGTCCTCCTTTGTGACATTACTTTTTGAAGTTGTTTAAATGTCTGTTCCTCTTGTCCTTGTTGTTAAAATGTCTGTTTCTCTTGTCCTTTCGTTAAGGTTACCTAATGGAAGCTGTTTGTCACACAATCAAAATTCATCAGAGAAAGCACAAATAAAATATTTTCATGCCAGAAATCTGGAACCTGTTGACTCATCTAAAACTAACATAGATCATAGTGAGGAGATGAACAAAACAGGAACTCACTCGTCCATCATACGTTAAATCACTCTTTCACTGCGAACAGCAGTTTTTCCTGGTCAGGTACAACAGCTGTTGCAGCTGACAGGAAAAACTGCTTGTTGTATTAAATTAGGATTCATTGAATTCAAGGAAAAATTTCTTCCATTCTCTGGGAGGTACATCACTGAACACAATTTTCCTATTGTCTGTGTACAGTGAACCCTCGCTACTTCGCGGTTCGACCATCGCGGATTCACCACTTCGCGGATTTTTTCCATAACCCATATATATACAGTAATATATATATATATATATGTGTATTTATGTCTATATGTATGTATATATGTAGGTATGTATGTGTATACATATAAATATATATATATATATATATATATATATATATATATATATATATATATATATATATACAAACATATATATATATATATATACAAACATATGTATATATATATATATATATATATCTAAAGTAGGAAGATGTGATGTAGTTCTAAGGGAAAAGTATGAGAAATATGTCTGGGTAATAAGGAAAGCTCTACCTCCAGTTTGTTTCTTCATTATGATCAGAGATAAACGTAAACAAAACATTGGTTGCCATTTTTTATCATGCTTTTTAGCGTGTTTAGGAAACGCATGATATAAAATCGCCTTTAATATTTGTGCCTGTTTTAGTTTAGGGTACTGTAGTACATGCATTAAGTGTTCTGTACATTAAAGGGTAGTTTGTTAACAGTACTACGTACAAGAGAAGGTTTTAAAAGTCTGAATATACATGTTGAATAGATAGGTAAATATGGTGTCACTACTTCGCGGATTTTCACCTATCGCGGCCGCGTCTGGAACCTATCTACCCCGATAAACGAGGGTTCACTGTATATATATTTGTATGTGTGTACATACAGTAGAATGATTTCAAACACACAATATTCAGTGTCAAAGCAGAAATATACTACACATACTTTACATATATCAAAGTCCGTAGAAGGCCGCACTTGATGGTCCAGAAGACCATATGCGGCCTTAAGGCCGTAGGTACCTCATCCCTGGTATATAATATGTTAAAAATATTCCAGAGATGGTTTGAAATATATACTAAAAAATTTACATTCCAAGTAGGCCATAAATTGGTATATAACATAAAAAATAGTACATTCATGAGGTACTGGTAAGTATCAAGAAAATATGTAAATTCAAGGAAGGCCATAGATACTCTGTGAATACACAAGCACATAGAATAATGAAAAACAAAATAGGATATTCATTATGGGCCATAAGTATACAACAAAGATATTCTGAAAAAAAACATCTCCCCTAATTCATGGTACATGATAAAAGAAGAATGATCTCTTTGTCTCTTCTGGTAATATTTCAGAAATAATATTTATATATACTATAGATTTTAATATTACAAATTTCCATTTGTAAAAGTGAAGAAAAACTTAATCAATGGTTCTTTGGAGTAAGGTAGAATTGGAACTGGCTTCCTTGCTCACTCACTCACTGTTACCACATAGAGCTGTAACACGTGGGCAATGATGGTCATGTGGAATAAAAAGAAAGAAGGATGAGGACAGAATTTTGCAGGGGTCACTGTAAGCCTCAGCATTTGTAGTTTCAACGGTGCTAGTTTTCGAAATATGAGGACTTCTTGTACTTTCAATTTTAGTTGTCTCTTAAGCTCAGGTTCCTGTGGGAAGAAAAATATATTAGAATGAGAATGTTGACATTTATGAGAATAAATAAAAAGCTTATGAAAATTAGTTTTTTTTTTTTTTTTTTTTTTTTTTTTTTACAGGGGTTCTAAGAGATGATGTTCAAGAAATAGGTTTACCCTGATAACAATAATGCACTGCTCTAAAACATGACTGGGAATGAAGAAAATAACTGGCATGAATGTGTTAACTGGAATGAAATTACCCGAGAGAAGCAATTGTGGTGATAAATGGTTGGGAAAGACCGGTGAAAGTGTGCTGTACAAATAGTTTTTAAAGCAAAATGAAGGAAGGGATGCGATGGACACAGAGGTACTTTTTAAATATAAAACTTACCCGCTGGTTATATAAGAGCTGAATTCTCCTGACGCCGTGGCAGAAATTCAAAATCTCGCACTATCGTAGATATGGCAGGTGTACAACTGCGCCCTAGCGGTACCACAGGTGGAACTACACACAGCCACTTCAGTTCTTCTTCCGCCCGCCTAGCTGGCTGTCATATTGAAGTTCGCTCTCACTGTCTTACTCTGTTGGGAAGTTGTTTGGTGATGTACGTTTTCTTTGAGTTTGAACTATCGTTAATCATTTTCTCTTAAATTTAATCTTGAAATCCTTTTGTTTGTGGTTATATTTATTAATATTTCCTTTGTTTTTTGGTTGTCGGTCTTTCTCTTAACCATTCAAAATGGCCGACCCCTCCCCTGCTATTCGGCGTCAATGACCTTAGATGTCAGGATGCCTGAAAACTTTAAATCATTCATTCATTCATTCATTCCCCTGCTATTCGTAAGTGTGTTAGTGAAGGGTGTAGTACTCGACTCCCTAAAGGGTCTGTTGATCCACACGATATTTGTGTTAAATGTAGGGGAAAACCTTGTTCTTTTGATAATAGATGTAATGAATGTTTTTCATTAACGGATGATGAATGGGTAACATACGAATGTTATGTTAGGAGACTTGAGAGGGATAGAGTTAGGCGTAGTTCTTCACGATCTGTGAGGTAGCCTTACCTAATGTTAATATTCCTAATCCTATTCCTTCCACCGTAGTGGCAGATCCGGAACCATCTATGAAAGACATGTTTACCGCGATTCTGGCTCTCGGTGAAAAAGTTGAGTCGTTATCGGCAGATGGAAATAAAAAATTTTCTGAATTAAATGTGCTGAAAAATCGTGAAACTGTCGGAACTGTGGAAAGTGTTTCTAATGTGTTCAGTGTCGTGGAGGGCGCGTCTGCACGATCTTGTCGTTCACCTAGCCTTAGACCTCTTTCGAGCTCTCGAACCTATGGGAGAAGTAAAGTCGAACGGCTAAAGGGAACGAGAAGCTTCATCAATTGTGCAGACGTTCCCTCGAACGTTCCTGTTGCCGTATCACAGGTCGTTCACCCTCATCGTAGGAAAGGTGAGGTTGGTACGTTATTCCCGTCCTCCAATGAAGGTTCGGGTAGTGAGATGTGGCGTCGAGCGTCTAGACCGCTTAAAAGATCGCATGCAGTTGCTCAGCGTCCGGAATCGCCTGCACGTCCAGGCTGTAGTACGTGGGATTCCCCTGAGCATTTCCGTTCTCCCGTCACTTGTACTCCTGCGAAGCGTCCAGATCACGGTATTCGAGTAGAGAAAATACTTTCCGACTCTGAATTTGTTTCTATGGCCGATGTTACGATTCATGCGCCACCTCTCCCCTTAGAATGGCTTTCTTCACCCGAAAAGCGTGGTGATGATGATATTGTTTTACCGTCAAGGAAGGAGTCAAATGTCTCGACTGAAGATCCTAAGTGGTCTATGCTTTTATCTATGAAAAAACAGCTCTCGTCGTTCATGGATTCTTATCAACCAGGTGTTGGCAGTACGATTGGGCGTCCGAGACGTCAGACCAATTGTCACACAGGCGGCCGGCGGTCTCTAGTGCTGACGAGTTATCACACAGGCAGTCTCCCATTCGTAGTGCTTGACACCAGGTTGATATAGATGAGTCACGTCAGAGAGTTCTTGCTAAACAAATTTCGACTTCCGTACGTGAGAAAGAACACCGGCGTCGGCAAATGGACGCAATGCGTCGCCACGAAGATTCTCTGCAGCCAACTTTTGACGCAGTGAAGCGGCAGCGTCAACAACATTTGGACGCTAGGCATCCACAAGACGACCATCAACAGTCATCGTTTGACGGCAGAGATCGTCCGCGTCAACAGCTAGCGGACGCTACGCGTCCACGCGTCGACTCTCGGCAGTTGACGTCTGATTCCAAACGTCGGTCAGTACAACAGCAAGCAGATTCTAAGCGTTCTCGGGACGACACGCGACAGTTGACTTTTGACGGCGAGCGTCGACCCATCCAGGTCTCTCATCAGTCAACTTCGACCTCCCCTCTTCAGTTGGATGAAGTTGTTGACTGACAGGCGGTCTCATTCAGACGTTAATCCTTCAGTTCAGGCTGCAGCAGTTGCTGCACTGCCAGAAGACGAACTTGAAGAGAAGTCTGATGTGGACGAGCCTTTAGAGGTTTCTGAGAATGAGGAAGAGAAACATTATCAACATGCTGTTGACCTTAGAAAATTTATGTTGATTCTTACAGAAGTTTTTCCTGTTCATTTTACCCCTGTGGCCCCTCGTTCTCCCCCATCGGAAATTATCTTAGGTAAAACAACCAAAGTGCCGGTTTATACTAAGATGGTACTTTCACGGTCTTCTAAACGGGCCTTGGAGTTAATGGGTTCCTGGATGGACTCTAAGAGAACTCTTGGCAAAACGGCCTTTGCTTTTCCTCCCGCAAGATTAGCCTCTAAATCTAGTGTATGGTACGAGACTGGTGAAGTGCTGGGCTTGGGATTTCCTTCTTCTGCCCAGCCCTCTTAATGAGAGAATGCCTTGATGAAGTCATTGAGCTTCAGCACGGCATTTCATTCCTGTGCTGAAACTTGGTGACGGGCAAGAGGGCTCTCGAACTTGGGGAAATTGCTCCCCCAGTTCGAATCTAAATTTCTCTCTTTCACCTTTTTCTTTTTCTCAATATTACTTCGACCTTATCCTAATTTCATGAACTTTCTTTCGTCTTGCTTTCCAAACTCTATGAGAAAAATTTTCCTCATTATATATGTGTATATATTATGTACATATATATATATATATATTTTTTTCCCTATGGCTTGGATGTTTCTACATCTATTGTAACCCCGGCGGGGATGTTCATACATCCTTTATTGCTGCCTGCTTTGATGAGTGGGAGGAGGTGTCACGGTTGGGAGGTGTTTGCACTCAAAGCTATATGTGAGAGTATTGGATGATTTCAGCCATCCCGAAGATGGTTTGGACCTTTTTGACGGAACTATTCTCAAGTGTTGGGTCTTCGGAATCCAGGGGGATCCGATGCTTGGGGTAGGACTCTTGGCTTTTGGCCGGAAGCCCGTCATTACAGATATGGGGAGGATGATTCCATAATTTCTTGGTCTCAGTCCTAACAGGCGGGTTCAGCTTACACCTGTGCCTCTATATCTGTTTTGATGCTATCCTTCGGGTAGGGTATGGAGTGGACCATCTGGGAAGTATACTCTCATTGTGCCGATAGTGGAGAGTGCAAATTTCCTTTCTGATGTGTGATGGCCTAACATTCTCGAGCAGGTACATCAAACTAACCCTTTTCTCTCTCTCTCTCGTCTAATGGATTCTTTAAGTAACGAACCCCCATCCCCTGGATACGCTGACTTTCCCCCGGCACTGTTGACGACCTAGGAACAAAAAAGGACCCCTCTACTCATGTTTTAAACCCAATTAAGTCGGGTAACCAACGGAAACTCCGAATCCTTCATGTTATCCAAATTCCAATAAATACTGATTATATGATATGATATATAAAGCATTTAGATGCTATGGAGTGATAAAAGAAATTAGAATGAAACTTGAAAATGAAAAATGGCATTCATGGATAACTTATAACAATCATGAAGAAGCATTCAACGCAATATGTAACATCAATGATATCAAAATTAATAACTTAAATGTCATGGGTGCCCTATGTGATAAGATACCAAACAGTTTGGATGTATATATACCTGCTGACTGGTTTGAGAAAGATATCGATTTAACTATGCTCCCCCAAAGAAAGCCAAAACCACCAATGTGGCTTGTTGCTGAGCCTAAAGGGAGTAATGGGAATTATTTTAAAATTAGCAAACTAATTCAGAAAAAGGTAGGAACCATTGCACCAGGTGATATATCTCGCTTTGGGAAAAATAGCTTCCTAATCCATGCAAAATCATACACGCAATCAGTAATACTGTCTAACCTTATGACAAGCAGTGTTGAGGATATGTTAGATGTCAAACCCCACCTAAACTTTAGTTACGGAAGGGGAGTAGTCTTCAATAAAGATCTGTATGAATTTACAGAAGAGGAAATACTAGCCATGTGCCCATTAACAGTGTGGAAAGTGCATAAGATTCCTGGGACGTTAATGATTATCCTTACCTTCCAGGATGCTGATGTGCCTTTCCACATCGATATTGAAAATGAAAGAATAAAAGTTCAACCTTTTAAACAAAAGCCCTTACAATGCTTCAAATGTTTCAAATTTGGACATCCTTCTAAAGTTTGAAAAAATGTGTAGCATCTGTGCCAGTCCTTATCATGGAGAGTGTACACTTGAGCCCAGCTGTTTGAATTGCAATTCAAACCATAAGTCAACTGACAGGAGCTGTGAGATTTATAAGTTTGAAGAAGCATCCCTCAACAAATCCAGTGTAGAACACATAAGTGTAGGACATGCCAAAAGACTACTGAAAAAACCAAACAGCTATGCAAAGGCACTGAAATCAAGAGAAAATATACCACAGGAGTCATCGAACCCACATAGTGCTGCCAGTAATTCCAAGAAAAGAAATACATCATCTAATGATAGTAAAGTTTTACGTGACAAGGTAAGCATATTGCCTTCCAAGGCTTTGCCACTGTGTATTAAAACTGCGACACTGCCCACTTCTATACAAACTTCATCCCCCATTACCAGCAATAGTACTAACCTCTCTCAGGCCATGTCCTTGCCTGATTTGATGGAGGTTCCACCCGAAACAAAGTTACCAGGTGCACCTGTGGTAGGGAAGGTGCAAAAACCTGGTAGATCCTCACCACCTACAAATAGGAAAAGAGAGAGACCTCCATCTCTCTCACCCCCTTCCATAAGAAATATTAGAGTTATGACATCAAATAAATATGATGTTTTGTCTGTTGTTTCTAATCACCCAGAAGACAATTTAAATAAATCAGAAATTCAAGTTGAGGTCCACCATCCCCCTCAACAATTGGATCAGAAGGACAACAAGAAAAGCACAAACAAAAAACCATATTTATCAAGACCCTCTCTAATAAAACCACCGGGAAATAGCATTAGATCAAAAATTGCTAATGGGAAGACTTCATCTAAAAGCTCTTCCAAAAAATAAACCATAGTTTTTTCCTCCATTTTGCAATGGAACTGTCAGGGTTTGAGGGCGAAATATGAAGAACTTAAGCTCCTAATTCACGAGCAATCCCCCATAATTGTATGTCTACAGGAAAGTATGCTTGATTCTAACACTCCTAGTCCTCAAGAGTATGTTAGCTATAGAACACCATATAATCAACAAGCAGGGAGCCATGGCGGAAGTCTCATGTACATTCGTCGAGATGTTCCCCAAATACCCATGTCTATACGTACAACCCTGCAGGCAGTTGTTGTACAAATTGATATAGGGAGAAAATATACAATATGCTCTCTGTACTTACCTCCAAATGATAATATTTTATATGATGATTTAACAGAGGTCATTCAACAACTCCCTCAACCTTTTCTCTTACTGGGAGATATGAATGGTAGACATCCTTTATGGGGTGATGTTTTGGCCAACACAAGGGGCAATATTATCTCATCAATTGTGGAGAATGAGGATGTGGGACTCCTTAATACAGGAGAGCCCACACACTTCCATGTTCAGACAGGTACTTTGTCATGCATTGACCTTTCAATTGCAAGCTCTAACTGCCTTCTTGATTTTGATTGGAGGACATTAGATGATTGGCATACTAGTGATCATGCACCAATCATTATAAACACCAACAAGGGTCCGCCTTTGCAAAGATCGCCACGTTGGAATCTAGACAAGGCAGACTGGGTTAAATTTTCCGAGCTAAGCGAAATCGAAGGGAGAGCAGAAAGTGTTGATGATGCCATAGACCTACTGAATGGAACTCTTCATACAGCAGGAGTCAATTCAATTCCCAAAACAACAGGGTTTTTCAAACGACGACCAGTCCCGTGGTGGTCTTCAGAACTAACTGCACTCCACAGAGCCAAAAGAAGATCTCTAACACGATTGCGTAGACGCAGAACTGATGAGAATTTAACTATGTACAAGAAATGTAGAGCACAGTTCCGTCGTGCCATGAAAGAAGCAAGGCGCCAGTCATGGATGTCTTTTGTTTCCTCCATTAACAGTAGAACACCACCATCTTCTGTGTGGAGGAAAGTAAAAAAGATAGCTGGCAAATTCACCCCCAACCCACCACCAGTGTTGAAGGTGAATGGCCAGTATGTAACTGAAGCAAATGAAGTTAGCAATGCCCTGGCTAATCATTTTTCAAATGTATCCAGCAAGTGTGAAGGAGCCCCTGGTCACCAGTATAGGAGCACTGAAGAAAAGAAAATTTTAAATTTTGCAACAAGAAGGGAAGAGTCGTATAATTCTCCTTTCACTGAAAGAGAATGTGATTCCGCACTTGCTCATTGCAACGATACAGCCCCTGGACCCGATGGAATTCCATATGCAATGATTAAACATATCCATTTTAATACAAAGCTATTTATTTTAAGCATTATTAATAGAATATGGCATGATCATAGTTACCCAAGTGTTTGGGAACTAGCCATTATTTTAGCCTTTTTAAAACCCGGTAAAGACAAGTCTTTAGCAGCAAACTATCGTCCTATTGCATTGACATCTTGTTTATCTAAAATCATGGAGAAGATGGTCAATGCAAGACTGATATGGTACCTTGAAAAGAAAGGTATTTTATCACCGATTCAATGTGGATTCCGAAAAATGCACTCAACGACTGATGTGTTGATACGACTTGAGTCTTCTATTTGTGAAGCCTTTGCTTCTAAACAGCACCATGTTACAGTATTTTTTGACCTTGAAAAGGCATATGATACCACATGGAGATATGGTATTCTTAAAACCATTCATGAATTGGGATTGAGAGGAGAGCTGCCACTATTTATTCAGGCATTTCTTTCACGTAGAGTTTTTCAAGTGAGAGTGGGGGAAACTCTATCAGAGAGTAAGTGCCAGGAAGGAGGAGTTCCTCAGGGTAGTGTGCTGAGTGTAACCCTTTTTGCACTAGCAATTAATGGGATATCCTCAGCCATTCCCCAGGATGTTCTCTCAACATTATTTGTGGATGATCTCTCAATATCATTTGCTGGCACTAGAATGGCAATGGTTGAGAGAAAAATCCAACTCTCTATTAATAAAATTATCCAGTGGGCTGACATGAATGGATTTAAGTTCTCGACAAGTAAAACTACCATTGTCCATTTTTGTCGTATCCGGGGAGTACATCCAGACCCGGATATATACATTAAAGGTCAACGGATACCATGTGTATCGGAAACCAAATTTTTAGGTTTGATATTTGACTGTAGACTTACATGGGTTTCTCACCTAAAAGCGCTAAAAGCTAAATGTGTTGAAGCTCTGAATATCTTAAAAGTATTGTCCCATACATCATGGGGGGCAGACCTCAATACTATTTTAAAATTATACAAGGCCTTGATTTTTTCCAAAATTAGTTATGGTTGTGAGGTATATTCTTCAGCCACCCCAAGCCGGTTAAAAATATTAGATTCGATACATCATGCAGGTATTAGATTGTCTACTGGAGCTTTTAAAACCTCGCCTATCCCAAGTCTCGTTGTTGATGCTGGAGAGTTACCTCTAGACCTTTACTGAATGTCTTCCATTCTTCGGTATTGGTTTAGATTGCAAAGACTCCCTAACTCTCTAGCCTTTCAGACTGCAAGCCTTGTAAGACAAGCATCATACTTTGAGTTGCACCCAAAATCTCCTCAACCTTATGGCTTTCGGGTGAAACGATTATTAAATAGTCTGGATATAATTAGAAATAAGGTACTTCCATTCAAGGTATCATCAACGCCTCCATGGAAGTTACCAGAGATATCTTTTTGTAAATATTTTATTGGAGATAAGAAGAATATGTCAGACATAGAAGTCAGGTCTCTTTTTAATGAACATGTTAAAGAACATAGAGGATCAACTTTTATCTATACTGATGGCTCCAAATCTGATGCTGGCGTTGGATTTGGAGTACATAGTAATGGTTTTAATTGTAGAGGTGCACTTCCTCTGACCGCTTCCATATTTACTGCCGAACTGTATGGCATATTAACTGCTATTGAGAAAATAGCGTTGGAGAAGGAGGGTAATTTTACAATTTTTAGTATGCAAGGAGTGTCCTTCAAGCTATGGAAGTTTTTAATTCTAATAACCCTCTAGTTTTAAAGATTTTAGAATGGCTTTTCCTTATTGGACGGAGAGGTATAACAGTTAAATTTTGTTGGGTTCCAGCACATGTAGGTGTGTCCGGGAATGAGAAGGCAGATTCACTGGCTAAGGAGGCTGCATCCGAGTTGCTGCCAAGAAGGTATCCCATTCCCTGTAATGATTTCTTACCTGACATCAAGAAATTGGTTTGCAATAAATGGCAACAGCAATGGGATAGTCAAGATGGCAATAAAATGAGGGCAGTAACAAATGACATATCTCCTTGGAGGTATAATATGATGCCCCGAAAATGGGAGACTTCTCTTTGTCGTCTCCGTATTGGTCACACTCGGTTGACACATGAGTTTTTGCTGAAGGGCCAACACCAACCGTATTGTGACAGCTGTTTAGTACCTCTAACAGTAAGGCATTTGTTGACCGAATGCCCCAATTATAACATCTTGCGGAATAGATATTTGTTTGAGGCTCGAGGTGAGGGTGGCAGGTTCATCCTTGCCAAGATTCTTGGAAATGATGTGTCCTACCATGCAAGTGGCATTTTTAGATTTCTTTCAGAAGCAGGTCTTCTGAAAAATATTTAACTTTTATGACATTCAATTTTTATGATTTTAATTGAATACTCTTTAATTTTTTATTTTATTTAATTTTTTACTTTTGTATACATAAATTAAATGTTACCGGCGTCAATGACCTTAGATGTCAGGATGCCTGAAAACTTTAAATCATTCATTCATTCATTCTTCTGCCCAGGGAGATTTCTCAAGTTTGGTAGATTCGTCTCGTCGTCTAGCCTTAAGGAAAACAAAGGTTTGGTGGTCAATGACGGAGTTCGATCATTTACTTAGGGTCTGTTCAGGGCCTTCGAAGTGCTTAATTACCTAGACTGGTCTTTGGGAGCTTTGAGTAAGAGGGTCTCAGATATGAAGGACACGGACACTAGTGGCCTTGTTCTTTTGATGTCCTGCTTGGACAAAGGTGTGAGGTATGGCTCGAATGAGTTAGCTGCTTTGTTTACAGCTGGAATCCTCTAGAAAAGGGCCCCGATGTGCTCTTTTCTCTCTGCAGGAGTTTCTCCCTACCAGAAAGCGGAGCTACTATTTGCTCCCTTGTCTACCACCTTATTTCCACAAGAGTTGGTGGGGGAAGTTGCCACTGCTCTCACCCAGAAGGCCACGCATGATTTGGTGACCAATACGGCGAGGAAAGTTTTGCCTTCAACTTTTGCTTCGCGTAAACCTAAGGAAGCCTTTACTGGTGTTCGACCTTCTCATCCCTTTCGTGGGAAACCCTCCGGAAGGGGCTCTTTCAAACCAGACGGAAGGAAACCTAGGAGCAGAGGAAACAAAACCGGCCGAGGTAGAGTCTGACTGCCCTATCCTTTAGACAACAGTGGGTGCCAGGTTGATTCACTACTGGAAGACCTGGGAGAGGAATTGAGCGGATCCCTGGTCCGTCCAAGCGTTAAAGGAGGGTTTCAAGATCCCCTTCCTAGCTATTCCTCCATTAGTCACAGATCCAGTGGATCTTTCGCCCAAATACAGAGAGGGTCCAAAGAAGCAAGCCATGCGTCTCCAGATGCATCTTTTACTAGAGAAACAAGTAATAGAGGAAGTTCAGGATGTAACATCTCCGGGGTTTTACAACCGCCTTTTCTTAGTCCCCAAGACATTTGGGGAGTGGAGACAGGTTCTGGACGTAAGTGTTCTGAATGGTTACGTCCAGAATTCGACGTTTACGATGGAGACTCAGAAGACGGTTCTGGCGGGGGTGAGGAAAGACGATTGGATGGTCTCAATAGACCTCCAAGACGCCTATTTCCATATTCCAATTCATCCCAGCTGCAAACGTTATCTGAGGTTCATGGACGGAAACAAGGGCTTCCAATTCAGTGCTCTTTGTTTTGGACTATGCACGGCTCCTCTATTATTTACCAAGATCATGCTGAATGTAGCGAGCATGCTGCATTCGAGGGGAATCAGGGTCTCTGTACCTGGACGATTGGCTGATAAGAGCCTCCTCAGCCGGTTGCTGTTTGAAGGACCTGAAAATAACTCTGGATTTAACCAGGGAACTGGGCCTCCTAGTGAGCTGGAAAAAATCGCAACCGACTCCATCCCGGGAGATTCTTTATTTGGGGATGGAGATTCACAGTCGGAGTTTTCGGGCTTTTCCGTCGCCTGTAAGAATACAGTCAGCTCTCCAAAAAGTCCAAACTTTCCTGATGAAGGAACTCTGTTCCGTAAGAGATTGGATGAGCCTTCTGGGCACACACTCATCATTAGAGAAGTTCGTAACTCTGGGGAGGTTGCATTTGCATCCCCTTCAGTTTCATCTCATCGCCATTGGAAAAAAGGGGACAGCCTAGACAGGGATTGTGTTCCCATCACGAACTCCATCAAGTCTCATCTTCAATGGTGGGACAACGAGCACACTGAAGGAAGGGTTGTCGTTATATCAGAAGAGCCCAGACCTCGTGTTGTGTTCCGACGCCTCAAACTCGGGGTGGGGAGCTACTCTGGGGAAGGAGGAGCTTTAGGGGGCTTGGACAGTGGAGCAAACAACTCTCCACATCAACCAAAAGGAGCTTTTGGCAATTCATCTGGCCCTCAAAGGCTTCGAGAAGCAGATCAGGGGCAAGGTAGTCCAAATCAATGCTGACAGCACTACAGCTCTTGCCTATATTACAAAACAAGGCGGGACCCACTCTTGGACTTTGTATGAGATACCAAGACCTCTTCTCATTTGGGCAGAGGAAAGGAAGTGACACTTTTGACTCGGTTTATTCAAGGGGTCAACAATGTGAGTGCAGACACTCAGCAGAAGGGGTCAAGTTCTCCCCACAGAATGGATTTCACACCGAGACGTCTGCAAAAGTCTGGCGTTTATGGGGTCGTCCTCTCGTCGATCTTTTTGCGACCGCAAAAATGAAGAGACCGGAGTGTTACTGCTCTCCGGTACCAGATCTCGAGGCCATTCACATAGACGCCTTTCTGATGAACTGGTCTCACATGGAGGTTTATGCTTTCCCCCTATTCAAGATTCTTTACCAAGTGATACAGAAGTTTGTATCCCACGAAGAAACCAGGATATGACTGATAGCCCCATTCTGGCCGTCAAGAAGCTGGTTTCCAGAGGTACTGGAATGGATGGTAGATTTCCCGAGAAGCCTTCCCTTAAGACCAGATCTTCTCAGACAACCTCACTTGGCCCGAAACCATCTAAACCTCCGAGCTCTACGTCCGACTGCCTTCAGACTATCGAAAAACTTGCTAGAGCTAAAGGATTTTCGAAGAAGGCAGCCAAGGCTATTGCGAGGGCAAGGTGGTCTTCAACCATCAAGGTGTATTAGTCCAAGTGGGAGTTGTTCAGAGAGTGGTGTAGGGCTAACACGATTTCTTCATCCAGTACATCTCTAACCCAGATAGCGGATTTTTTCATTGACCTGAAGAATAAGCATAACTTCTCGTCATCTACAATTAAAGGTTACAGGAGTATGTTGGCTACGGTTTTTAGACACAGGAACTTAGATCTCTCCAATAATAAGGATCTACAGGACTTGCTTAGGTCTTTTGATACCACCAAGAAAATTCAATCAGCTCCCCTTGCCTGGAATTTGGATGTGGTGCTTAAATTTCTCATGAGTGACAGGTTTGAGCCTTTGCACTCGGCTTCTTTTAAGGATTTAACCTTGAAAACTTTGTTTCTGGTTAGCCTAGCCACCGCAAAAAGAGTAAGTGAAGTACACGCTTTAAGCAGGAACATTGGTTTTTGGGATGGAAAAGCCATTTGTTCTTTACAACTGGGGTTTTTGGCTAAGACTGAAAATCCTACTCGGCCATAGCCCGAATCCTTCGAGATCCCTAACCTTTATGTGGTGGGAGATGAGTTGGAGAGGGTGCTCTGTCCAGTAAGAGCATTACGGCTGTATGTGGACAGAACGGAGAATCTGAGAGGCGACTCAGACGCTTTGTGGTGTGCAGTCCGAAATCCTTCACTGCCCATGTCAAAGAATGCCTTGTCTTTTTTCATGAGACTGTTAATTCGAGAGGCTCACGCTCAGTGTGATGAAGCGGATCAGAGGCTTCTCAAAGTAAAAACACATGAAGTCAGAGCGGTAGCGACTTCAGTAGCTTTTAAACAGAATCGTTCTCTACAAAGTTTGATGGATACGACCTTTTGGAGGAGTAAGTCAGTTTTCGCATCAAATTATTTGAAACATGTTCAAACGCTTTATGAGGACTGTTATACATGGGGTCCTTTCGTAGCAGCGAATGCGATAGTAGGTGAATGATCTACCACTACGTTCCCTTTTCCTAATAACCCCTTTTCTATCTCTTGGAACTCGTAAGTTATGGTTGTTTGTGGAGGCTGGTCGTCAGCCTTCCGCAATCTTTGGTTTGGTCAGGTGGTCAATTTGTTCCTAGAGTGCGCCCGAAACAAGGGTATTAGTTGAGGTCCTGTCATGTTATAGGTGATTGTACCGTTTGACAGCTCCTAGAGATCATCAGCCCCGAGTGGATCACTGGATCTCCTAAGGATAGCGGACGAAATGAGGCAGAGTACCATTGCTGTCAGCTTCCTTATCAGGTGAGAACCGCTTAAGTTGGGTGTTTATGTAATGCTTAAATGAATGTTCAATATGTAGCTGTCTCTGACCCGCCACCAAGGGGTGTCAATCAGCTTTTATATAACCAGCGGGTAAGTTTTATATTTAAAAATATTTTCATAGTAAAATAAATTTTTGAATATACTTACCCGCTGGTTATATAAATTTAACTCCCGCCCTCCTCCCCTCTAGAGACTACTTGTGGTATTGCTATGAGGCTTGGAAGAACTCAAGTGGCTGGGTGTAGTTCCACCTGTGGTACCGCTAGGGCGCAGTTGTACACCTGCCATATTTATGATAGTGCGAGATTTTGAATTTCTGCCACGGCGTCAGGAGACTTCAGCTCTTATATAACCAGCAGGTAAGTATTTTCAAAAATTTATTTTATTATGAAAATATAATTTTTAATACCAAAATGCATATTCTTTATCCTTTCAAATTGAAAGTGAGAAAATTTGGGAAATATAACACTGTAAATTGAGTTCATTTCTATCCTTTTCTTTTAGAGGCATGCTTCAGGACTTCACTAATTTCATCTTCCACTTTGGATGAATAATTTTTGTGCCCTCTTAATGAGATAATGACTGATAAAGTTTTTGAGCTTCAGCACGGCATATGATTCCCATTGCTGAAACTTGGTGACGGGCAAGAGGGCTCTCGAACTTGGGGAAATTGCTCCCACAGTGTGAATCTAAATTTTTCTCACTCTCATCTTTTTTTTCCCTCTTGATATTAGTTCGACCTTCCCTTAATTTTATAAAGTTTCTTTCGTGTTGCTGTCCCAACTCTTGAGTAAATTTCCCATATGTATGTGTATATAAGTACATATATATGTATGTCCCTTTTTCTTTTTAATGGCGTGGATGTCTCTACATCCGTTATTGCTACTGGCGTGGATATTTCTAGATCCGTTATTACTTCCTGCTTTGATGAATGGGAGGAGGTGTCACGGTTGGGAGGTGTTTGGGCTCAAGGCTATATACGAGAGCATTGGATGATCTCGGCCATCCTGAAGATGGGTTGGACCTTTTTGGCGGAACTATTCTCCAGTATTGGTTCTTCGGAATCCAGGGGCATCCAATGCTTGGGGAAGGACTCTTAGCTTCTTAGCTTTTGGATGGAAGCCTATCATTATAGATGGGAAGGATGATTCATAGTTTTTCGGTTTCAGTCCTAACAGGCGGGTTCAGCTTACATCTGTGCCTCTATATCTGTTTTGGTCCTATCCTTCGGGTAGGGCATGGAATGGACCATCTGGAAAGTATACTCTCCTTGTGCCGATAATGAAGAGTGCAAATTCCCTTTCCAGCATGTGATGCCTTAACGTTCTTAAGCAGGTGAATCAAACTATTTCAAATCTCACATTATCCTTTCATTTTTTCCTCATTAATTCCACTGACAACGCCCTCCCCTCCCCTGGATATGCTGATTCGCTCCCGGCACTGTTGACAACCTCTGGCAATCCACTTAAAGAAAATTCCGTTGACGACTTAAGAACTAAAAAGGACTTTTTTTTTAACATTCGAAAAAAGGGTAACTTGGGCAACACAGGAAAAATGAAAATCCTGAATGTTACCCAAATCCCATTAGAAGCTAATTATGATGTGCTACATAAGATAATGGAATGCTACGGACTAATAAAAGAAATTGGAATGAAACTTCAAGATAATAAATGGGATTTTTGGTTATTTATTTGTTATGAGGAAGCATTCAATTAAGCCGTAACATTATTAATATTAAAATAGGTAATATGAGTATGGAGGGTGCTCTGTGTGATGCGGTACCTAAAGATCTGGATGTCTACAGACCAGCAGACTGGATTGATAAAGACTTAGAAATAGTTATGCCATCACAAAGAAAGTCGAAGCCACCAATGTGGCTTCTTGCTCAATCTACAGGAGGTACGGAAAATTTTTTCAAGATTTGCAAATTCCTTCAGAGGAAGGTAGGAATGATTGCACCTGGAGATATATCTCGATTTGGTAAGAAAGGTTACTTGATAAAGGCCAAGTCATACACGCAGTCTGTTATATTGTCCATTGGACATCAAACCCCTTTTAAACTTTAGCTATGGAAGGGGAGTGGCTTTCTATAGGGATCTATATGAATTTACGGAAGAGGAGATATTGGGTATGTGTCCACAATCAATGTGGAAAGTACATAAAGTACCTGGAACATCAATGATTATCCTCACTTTCCCGGATGCTGATGTACCTTTCCACGTAGACATAGAAAATGAAAGGATTAGAGTTCGACCTTTTAAGCAGAGGCCGCTGCAATGTTTTAATTGCTTTAAATTTGGGCATCCTTCCAAAGTGTGCAAGAATGATAAAATTTGTAATACTTGCTCCAATCTTTACCATGGAGAATATACACTTGAAGCAAGGTGCTTGAACTGCAACTCTAATCATAAATCTAATATAGGAGCTGCCAGTTTTATAAGTTAGAAGAGGCTGCCTTTAATAAATCAATTATTGAACATGTAAGTGTGGGGCATGCCAAGAGATTATTAAATAAATCTACTACCTATGCAAATACACTAAAATCAGGAAAAAAGTTCTTCGGGAATCATCTAACCGACCTACTACTGTAGATAGTTCTCGAAAAAGAAATTCACCATTTACTGATAAAATGCTGCATAATAAGACAAGAATATCTCCTCCTAAAGAATTACCATTGTGTATCAACAAAAAGACATTGCCCACCAGTATCAAACCTTTGTCCCCCATTACAAAGGATAGTATAGTAGAGTGAGGCAATTTTGGACGTTTTTTTTTTTTTTTTTTTTTTTTTTTTTTTTTTTTTTTTTTTTTTTTTTTTTTTAGAAACCTTTGTACAAAATCTATATTAATAAGTTATGACCAAAAACTAAACTTGTTTTCAAAAGAGGGAAGTCTCATCTGTAAAAATGGTTTGTCTCATAATCATCTAAGAATTAGAAATTCTCATATTTCATCAATAAAAAAAATTTCTTAAGAGGCGAGGCAATTTTGGACAGTGAGGCAATTAGGCAATTTTTGGACACGATTGTATCTCCGTTAAGCGGTAAGGCTCAGCTGGGCACATTATCACAATTTGTGGTCCCTATCAATATAAATTTACTAGAATAAAATTATAGAATTACATAAGTTTTTGTGTCCGTAATCCAAGATTGTCCAATTTTAGATCGCCTAGAAAAATCGGAGAAATTCACCTGTCCAATTTTATCCTTACCATGGCTTTGAAAACTGTCCAACTTTGCCTTACTATATGGATATATAAATTAAACTTTGTATTCGAGCATACGAATATACTTGTATGTATAAATCTACATATATATAATCATAAACATACAAAATAAGACCTCAGACGTGCAGTTAGGGGGGGTGTCTGCCCAGGGTGGTAAGCTGAGAATTACATTTATGAAAATTTTGTCTTTCTAGCTTGAGGGTTATGATATGATTTTCAAAAAGTTATTTAATATTTGTGACGCCCTCACGGTGTTGACACTCAAGGGGTGAAACCTTCAAAAAGATTGACCAAAACATTGTGAAATCCTGGAGAGGGGGGGAGGTCACCCCAAATGCTATACAAATAATTTAAAAAAAAAAAAAACTAGTATATACATTGTTCCTAGAATAATTCACATATCCAAATGAAAATTTCAGGGATTGAAAGGAAATATATTTTCCCTGTTCATGTCAATTTCCATGTTGATAACTGCAATAGAGAAGACACATATGTCATTCTGCCTTATTTATAGGTTGTTGAATGCAGAAAAATTTGAGCGAACTGCATGGCAGTGAGAGATATCAACGAGGGAGAAAGCTGATACCATAAACAATATTCGTCCTAAGTTGTACCTATCTAGTTTATTCTTATTATTGTTACCTCATGTTATGAACGAGCCATCAAAGAGGTATTTTTACCTACAAAAGGTAATTTTACAGAAAAAGCAATCAAGAATTATAAAAACAAGAAGAAAGTACAAAAAATTTAAATTGACCAAGGTAATAAATAGTGATAATTCAAACTATTTGTATAGTCCTGATAGTGAATCTGATCAGGATTTATTTATACCTAAAATAAAAGAAATACAAATGGAATTAAAACCATCATTTTGGAAGAGCGTTTCACCTCCATACAAAGATGCAGCACTTGTAGGAAAATGGTATGTGGAAAATATAGGTATAAGTAGCATCCATTATTTTGCATTGGTTGAGTATCAAAACGGTTTGTAGAGGAAGGAGGAGGCAAAGTGACCCGCCTTGAGCTAGATTGCTTAAAGCCACATATTATCATCATCATCTCCTCCTACGCCTATTACACAAAGGGCCTTGGTCAGATTTCGCCAGTTGGCTCTATCTTGAGCTTTTAATTCAATACTTTTACATTCATCATCTACTTCACACTTGATAGTACCCAGCTATGTAGGCCTCGGTCTTTCAAACTCTTCTAGTGCCTTGTGAAGCTCAGTTGAAAGTTTGGTGAACTAATCTCTCTTGAGGAGTGCGAAGAGCATGCCCAAACCATCTCCATCTACCCCCTCACCATGATCTCATCCACATATGGCACTCTAGTAATTTCTCTTATGGTTTCATTTTTAATCCTTTCGTGCCTTTTAACTCTCAATATTCTTCTGAGGGCTTTGCTCTCAAATCTACAAAATGTTTGATATTGTTTCATTATACCACGATTCATGTCCCTTGAGTAACACTGGTGTCACTAAATTGATATAGTATAGCCAGGTTTTTATATGTAATTTCAGGCGATTTGATTTCCAAATTTTACTCAACTTAGCCATTGTCTGATTTTCTTTTTTCAATCTTTCATTGAACTCAATTCTAAAGATCCTGTATTAGATATCATAGTAACTAAATATTTAAATGATTCCATCTCATTATTCCTTTCTCCTTCCAGTGACATTTCATCATTCATTGCATAATTCGTTCTCATCATCCCTGAACTTTTATGATTTTAATTGAATACTCTTTTATTTTTTATTTTATTTTATTTTTTATTTTTGTATACAAATTAAATGTTACCGGCGTCAATGACCTTAGATGTCAGGATGCCTGAAAACTTTGAATCAATCAATCAATCAATCATCATCCCTGTCTTTCTTCTATTTATCTTCAGCCCAACCTCATGTTATATTTTATGCATTCTGGTAAGCAAGCTTTGCAAGTCATGTGGTGTTCTGCTAATAGGGCAGCCCCCCCAGATGCTGAAGCCTTGATGTGGATGGGGGGCTTAGGGATTAGCAGCTGGGTTCCAATGTTTGGTGGGAATTGCTTCCCCACTGGTCCTTGGTGCCAAGCTGTTGATCCAACTAAATTAGTCAGCACTTTCTCTTTTCCTTTTGTTTTTTCCTTTTTTCTCCCATCTGCAACTCTTGGACATGAACTTGTTATTGACTTTGGCTTATGTTTGATTATGGTTTCGCTGCCTCTTTGGATTTGACGCAGGTGGGATGGACGGCATGCCATCTCAAAAGAACTCGAGTACCTGACGTGACCGAGCGAGGGGAAAGTTTTATGTCAAACCTTTCCCTCAGTGCTGGGTCTGACGTTGACGGCCGTCATGACGCCTCAAGTGCTGAGGGCGGGGTGTATCTCTGGATATTGCCCCTAGGGCGGCCCTAATTGTAGGGATGAACCCGTCCTCTAAGTGTGGCTCCTTGGTGGGTGGGGGGAATATCCAGACGAAATTAATCTTCTCGTCATTATGGCGAACCCACCGAAACCCGTTGACGACCAATCCGCTTCCTCTCTGGTTGACTCTTCCAGGGAAATAGTTCACTCGATGGACTCGCATTCATCCAGTGTTATTACTCTGGAACCTTTCATTCCAACTTCCCCCAGATGCCAGAGAAATAAAAACTCTGGCAGTTTAAATGAATATTTAAGGGTCCTATATTGTGAGGGAATTACTCGCAATGAGAATTATGAAGAATTATTTGATGTTCTGAAAAAGTTTGGAGATATAACAAGAATGAAACTGCAGCTCTCCAAAGATAAACAAGAATTTGAGGCTTATGTCACTTTTAGTAACACATTACAAGCTATAAATGCTTTTCATGAAATAAGAAATGGTAAAGTTTCTGACCTTTCTTGTCGAGTGAAATTGCATAGTATAAAAAATGTTTTAGACTCGGAATATGACTTTATACCCAAATGCTCTGCCTTGCATGAAGAAGTTCTGGAAAATACCAGAATAGTACCAGAACCAGTCTGGTATGTTGCTTCATACAAGGAGGGATGTAATAATCTGATAAAGGGGTATGAATGTATTGAAAAAAAGGTAGGCTGTATTCCACAGGGAAATTTAACACGCTATGGCCGTTGTCTGCTTATTAAAGCAGGTAACGAATCTCAAGCTGTATTATTGAATAATTTTAAAGCTTCCTCGTCAGATATAATCCAGAGAGTCTCTCCTCACCACTCTTACAACCACGCAAGAGGAATTATTTATAGTAGGGATCTAAGTGAATTTTCTGATGAAGATATACTGAAAAGATGCCCAGCTACCGTTCTTAAAGATAAAAAACTAAAAGGGAATAATAATGCAATTTGTTTAATCTTTTCATCACATTACCAACCAGATTACATCAAGATCAGACACTTAAACATTCCGGTCAAGAAATTCCACCCACGACCAATGCAATGTTATAAGTGTTACGAGTATGGCCACATTAATGTAAAGTGTACTAATAAGAAAAGATGTTATATTTGTTCTGAATTTCATGATCCCAACGAATTCCATGATACCTCCGCCGATTTTACTCATGAAAAGTTTTGTTTCCATTGTGAGGGAGCTCACTCTCCCAATTCTAAACTGTGTCCTCAGTACAAACTGGAGCAATCAATAATTGAGACTGCCAATAATGAGCATATAACTTTTGGTGCAGCAAGGAAAAAACTTAATGTTTGTAATCCAACATATGCCAGAGTTTTGTCCAATCCCGTAAAGTTAAATAATAATTCAAGGAATACTTACCCCACAGTTACTGCTGGATCTAAATATCCTGAGATTTCACCTTCTTCATCAACAAATCCCTCAAGGCCCGACAAGATTTCCAATAATTCCAGCAAGCCACAGAACTTTCATCCAGTTCCAGCTATTCTGGAAAACAATAATAGCAGTAGAATAAACAAAAAACCAAATAACAAAGTAGGCCAAAATGGTCCCTTAAAGCAAGAAGACCGTATTCCACTGCAAAACCGTTTCAACACACTTGCCACAGACAGTGCCAGCAAGGCTAT
Organism: Palaemon carinicauda; assembly: GCF_036898095.1. Classification (NCBI taxonomy): domain Eukaryota; kingdom Metazoa; phylum Arthropoda; class Malacostraca; order Decapoda; family Palaemonidae; genus Palaemon; species Palaemon carinicauda. The sequence continues at coordinate 48,978,633 of NC_090738.1, forward strand.
AGAAAACATAGGAGAAATAGAGATGGTTGATATCGAGCCCCATAAATCAAAATGCGTGAGCAAGAAAAGAGTAATTGAAGATACAACACCACCCAAACCCAAAAAAACAAATAATATAGAATTTATACCAGATGCAATTGAAATGGATATCGAAAAATTACTAGAACTCCCAACCTCTGGACCCGAACCTAACACAGTCAATAACCACATCACTAAACAAGTGATAAACGTTGAAGTCCATAGGAATCCCCATGACCCTCAAGGAAGTGAAAGCAAGTCGAATAATAATGCACCCATTAAAGAAATAAGCCCTTCTCCAGTTCTAGGTATGACTGGAAAACTAATGCTTTCACGTAAAACAATGGCAGAAAATACAACACACAAAGTTTCATGTGGTTGTAACGATTGCTTCATGGCAGAATTCAATGACCCTAAAAATCTAAATGTACATAAGATGAATAATATAATAGATAATTTTACTAAGAACAAAAACAAAAACCAGTATGGCAAATTAGAAAGCCACAATGCTGGTTGTATGTGTGTTGACCATCTAATAAAGAAACATGCAACAGGCACCCTCCAACTGGAAAAATTTATAGAAAAACTTAACCTTAATCCAAATGACACCCAGGAAGCTAATACAAACAAGGGTAAAACCCAGGGAGCCATACCCAAGGAACCAAATCTTGATTCAAAAACTACAACTAGCGTAGTCAAGCAGAAACCCGTCTCCAACAGAATAAGCAGAAATAATGCCTTACCCAGTGGAAATTTATCTTCTTTGCCGTAACGTTCAATCCTTACATAATTCAGTGGAATATTAATGGTCTTAAAACCCGTTTACATTTAGGGGAAATCCAAAGACTATTGAAAAATTATAACCCTATTGCAATATGCTTACAACATACTGATGATACTGTTCCTTCAATAGGAAACTACATTTTAGCATCTCGCTCAATCCCTTCTCCCAATACTTTAGGGACTGCAGTATATGTTCATAATAAAGTAACTTATGATGCTTCAATATTCAACACATCAGAATTTCAATTATCTGGAGTTAGATTACATCTAAATAACGACACTTTTAATATCTATAATATGTACAATTAACCCTCTTTCAACTATGATATACAAAATCTACCTAAAGTACTCCCAAATATGCAAGAGGATATACTATTACTAGGAGACTTCAACTCCCATAACTCCATATGGGACGCCAATTGTGTTGATGTTGACATAAATGGTTTAAAGGTTGAACAGATAATGAATGATCATAACCTCTGTATATTGAATGAGGCAGAGAGTAGCACTTACTATTCAAAAGCTCATGGAACCTATTTGTCAATAGGTGTTCCAATAATATTGTTGATAGGTTCGAATGGAATGTCTTAGACGACCTGTTTACCAGTGATCATTTTCCTATTTTGATTACCATATTAGGACATACACCAACTTCTTCGATTCAACGATATACTACAGATAAAGCTGACTGGGATAAGTTCAAGTTTTACACTAAGCAAGTGCCTCCCTTTGATTACTCCCAAGATCATGATAAAACAAATGATGACCTTGTGAATTTTATCACACAAGCGGCTGATAAATCGATACCTCTGACTGGCACCCGACAGTTAAAACATTCAGTCCCATGGTGGTCAGAGACATTAACCCAGCTGATAAACGAAAAGCATGCAGTTGGAAGAAAATTAGAAACCCTAAATAAAAGATTCAAACATTTGAGCACTGGTCCCCTAATGTTAGGGAATAAAATAAACAAACTGGTTGACATAGCAATAGAAATTAGTGTGTTGAAACCATATTTTAATAGGGTTTCTGCTATATTCAGAAAGGAGGTAATTAGAGGCAAGATAATTTCATGGCAAAAATACGTGTCAAGCATATCGGATAATACTTCTGTGCAGAAGGTGTGGCAGAAGTTTAGGAAGATTAATGGCTCTTACAGCAAACCAGCGAGACACGCATTAATGCATAACGGCTCGTTAATACATGATACTCAGGCAATATCCAATATTATCGGCCATAATATTGAAAATATAAGCAGCATTGATAATTTAGATGCCCACTTTCGAGCCATTAAAAGAAGAGAAGAAGCAACACCATTGAACTTTGATACTATGGAGGATATATATTACAATAAAAGATTCACTGAAGAGGAGTTGGAATTTGCCTTATCTAATTGTAGGTCAACAGCCCCGGGTAAAGATAAGATAAATTTCGATATGATTAGAAATCTAGCCCCTTTAGCTAAAGCATATCTATTGGATTTTTACAATCATCTTTGGACCAAACACCTATTTCCAAAGGCATGGAAACATGCAATAGTAATACCAATAGTAAAGGCAGGGAAAGATCCAAGTAATCCAAACAATTACAGACCAATTTCATTAACCAGTTGCATATGTAAATTACTGGAAAAAATGGTAAATTATAGACTAAATTGGTGTTTACGTCGCAATAATATTCTATCAACTTCTCAATTTGGCTCACAATCAGAACGATCTTCTTTGGATTCACTTTCACACTTAGAAAATTATATACGTAGAGGCTTTGAACGAAAACAGATCACAATAGCCATATTTTTTGATATTCAAAAGGCATATGATACAACGTGGAGACACTCGATACTAAAATCCTTACATCAGAATGGTTTTCGAGGACACCTTCCTATTTTTATTAGAAATTTTATTGGTGGAAGAACGTTTCAAACTCGTATTGATAACATTTACTCCGAATCTTTTAATCTTGACAGTGGTGTACCGCAAGGCAGTGTTTTAAGCGGGACTCTTTTTGCATTGGCAATTAACGACATTGTTAATCAAATGCCACAAGGAGTGCAAAGTAGTCTATATGTAGATGACTTTGCAATTTACTATTCCTCCAATAGCCTGCGTCATTTACAAAGGATTCTAAATAGTGCCACTAGAAAAATACTAGCGTGGACCGCATCTGTTGGTTTTAGACTTTCGGCAGAAAAAACTCAAGCCATAATGTTTTATAAAAACAGTAGATGGAAGCAAAACCAAGATATCAATCTAACATTGGGCAATGTACAAATCCAATTTCAAGATAAGGTAAAGTTTTTGGGACTAATTTTTGACACCCATTTGAATTGGAAAGCACATGTATCATACATCAAATCCAAATGTAACAGTGCTCTTAATTTAATGAGGAAATTATCTCACACAACCTGGGGTGCAAGGAGATCAACTTTACTAATGATGTATAAAGCATTAGTATTATCAAGAATTGATTATGGTAGCCCAATTTATGGTTCAGGATCAGAAGCAACTTTGAAATCTTTAGATCCAATACACACTCGAGGCCTGAGAATTTGTAGCGGAGCATTTAGATCATCCCCAAATCTCTCGGTTTTATATGAGATTGGAGAACCCCCATTGTCTTTGCATCGGGATTTTGTAACAATGCGGAGTGCATTGAAAATTTTATCCACTAATTCTCCAACAAAAAAGCTTTTTAATGAGAGGGACATATTTATAAACAACCATGAACCACCTTTCCCAATTAGGGCAAACAGACTGTTACAATCAACAAACGTTAAAGTGAATCTTATCCAACCATCTTTATTTCCCCCACCTTGGATTATGACAAGGACAAGAATCTGTTCTCATCTGTTTTATTTATCAAAAAAATTCACTTATACTCCGAGTCACCACAAGCAAATTACCATAGAACATATTCAGAGAAAAGGTCCTCACTATGCAATATATACTGATGGTTCTAAATCCCCAATGGGTACTGGATGTGCTGCAGTATCTTTAGATGGAACACAACAATTATCGTTGCCAAAAGAATCATCAGTATTTACATCAGAGTTATATGCCATTTTACAAGCAATCAATATGATTAAAACCATTGAAGACAGGAAGAATTTTAAATTTGTCATCTATTCAGATTCTCAAAGTGCCATAGTGGTGGCCCTTAAAAACTATACTCATAGGAACCACTTGATCCTAAGAATTAAAGACCTTATAAGTAAATTATCTTCTCAGTGTGTAAGTGTCGAGTTATGCTGGATACCGGCTCATGTTGGAGTTGTTGGTAATGAAAAGGTGGATGCTGCTGCTAAAGAAGCCATTAAATTACCACAACAAAACATTGACCTCCCAGTTGGAGATTTGATTACATTATTAAGGCATTTCATATTGGAAAAATGGCAGAATGTTTGGAATAATGTGCCAGAAAATAATAAATTAAGGCAAATTAAACAGAAGGTTGCTCCTTGGGATTCCTCGACACAAAAGAACAAGAGAACAGAAGTAATTTTAACCAGATTACGAATTGGGCACATGAGATTAACCCATGAATTTTTAATGAGTACACCTCACGGCACTGTTCCAATGTGCAGTGAGTGTGATACTTTTTTATCTATTAAACATATATTTTCGGTTTGTAAAGTTTTCCAGCGAGAGAGAGAGATATGTTTTGGTCAGAAAACTTTTTCTGAAATTTTAACAGAATCAAGTAATTTTTCTGTTTCTAGAATTTTAACCTTTTTAACCCTGGATAGGTACGGTCCTCGGACACCCCTTTAAGGGTATACTCGGACGCGAACGACCCCGACGCCAAAAAAAAATTCTTGAAAAATCAGTTTTTGCAGTAACCTCCTTTTTTCTTTTGCCAAAAAAAACTTCAATGAATGCTTAAAACAACTGTAAAGATAAATACTACTCATCTGCAGAAAAACTATTTATTATAAATATTTTAAAAAATTAAGTAGAAAAAAAAAAAGACCTGACATAAAAATTCATAAAAAAAAAGTTTATACATATATACACAAATCCTTTTAGGAATTGATTCTTGAATGTTTAGGACACATCTTGATGTATTTTGGATGAAGTCAGACCCATGGAGGTGAAGATCTAAAATGAGAAAAAAAGGGTAACTTTTTTTGGCCAAAAAAAATTGTCCAAATTTCATGAATTTTTTTGGGTACCCAAATGAAATAGGAAGTGGCTAATTTTTTTAGGGAATGAACATATGTTATCCTAAAATAGAAATATGTAAAAAAATCTTCATTATTTTGTAAATTACATTTATATCAGGGGCCATATCTAAAGGTAATTTTTTGAGTACTTGGAAATTTCGTAAAAAAATACATATATTTAATATATAATATGATATTTATGCAGGTAAAAATATACCAAAATATCACAAATTCTATAGGGAACAAGAATATATATAGATAGGGCAGCTTACGCTTCGGATATGTCCACAAAATGGCCGCCAACCACACTGACTCAGACTCCCTAATCTGCCACTTGAAATGTAGGAAGGGTATGTCAATTTCAAGGTGTTATTTACTAATCTAATTATTATTGGATATGCATAAAAATTGTATGGTGGGTTGCTGGATAATTGTCGATTATTTTACGACTATAAAATTAAAATTCTGACCCAAAAATGTTTTTTGAAGGGAAATAAAATCGAAAAAAAAAAATGTAAAACAATATTTTAGCTAAAAAAATTTGATGATATTCAATCAAAAAAAAAGTAAACAAAATTTTCCGACAAATAAACATCTAGAGGAATCATTACTCTGTGATAGTTCCTTAGTACGTAGTAATTTTGAAAGAATTGGGAAAAAACGAAAAAATGGCAATCACCGGAAAATCGAACACATACCTATATATACGCCATATCTGGCTAAAAAAAAGATAGGCATGGGTAGCCAGATCATCTAGAAACACTTTCCAACACTATAAAAATATAAGTTTTGCGACACTACTTGCCAATTCCTTACGGTAACATGACTAAGCAAAAAAATGCAAAACAAATAAAAAGGGGCAATCGTGGAAAAATGGCCATTCTAATATACGGCATTTCAGAAAAAAAAAATTTCAGCCACGTGCTAGGCAAACCATCAAGGCATATTTTCCGACAAATAAACATATAAATGAAATATTACTCTGTGATAGTTCCTTAGTACGTAGTAATTTTGAAAGAAATGGGAAAAAACGAAAAAATGGCAATCACAGGAAAATCGAACACATACTTATATATACACCATATCTGGCTAAAAAAAAAAATAGGCATGGGTAGCCAGATCATCTAGAAACACTTTCCAACACTATAAAAATATAAGTTTTGCGACACTACTTGCCAATTCCTTACGGTAACATGACTAAGCAAAAAAATGCAAAACAAATTAAAAGGGGCACTCGCGGAAAAATGCCCAACATTCTAATATACGGCATCTCAGATAAAAAAAAAGACATGCACGTGTTAGCCCAACCATCAAGGCACACTTTCTAACACAAACATGAAAAAAAAATCAATAATATACGGCAATTCCTTACTACGTAGTAAATTTTTACAAATATTGAAAAAAAAACAGAAATTGGCAACCGCAGTTAAATACCCAATATACCAATAACTACGTCGTATCTGACAAAAACAAAATCACGCATGGGTAGCCAGATCATCTAGACACACTTTCCAACATTAAAAAAGCAAAAGTTTTACGACACTATTTCGCAATATCTTACGGAAAAATGACTTGGCAAAAAAATGAAAAAAAATTAAAAAGGGACACTCGTGGTAAAATGCCCGACATTCTAATATACGACATCTCAGATAAAAAAAAAGACATGCACGTGTTAGCCCAACCATCAAGGCACACTTTCTAACACATAAACATGAAAAAAAAATGAATAATATACGGCAATTCCTTACTACGTAGTAATTTTTACAAATATTGAAAAAAAAACAGAAATTGGTAACCGCAGTTAAATACCCAATATACCAATAACTACGTCGTATCTGACAAAAACAAAGTCATGCATGGGTAGCCAGATCATCTAGACACACTTTCCAACACTAAACAAGCAAAAGTTTTACGACACTATTTGGCAATATCTTACGGAAAAATGACTTGGCAAAAAAATGAAAAAAAATGAAAAAGGGGCACTCGCGGTAAAATGGTCCTCGTGGTGATGAACGACATTTTAACTAAAAAAAAAAACATGCACATGGTAGCCAAACAATCCACCAAGACTTTCCACAACTGATAACCTATACAAGTTGCACCATTCTACAACAATTTCATAATACGTAATAACTTTGATAATTATGCAAACTACCTCAGAAGGGTAAACTCGGACGCGAACGACCCCGACGCGTCTCAGAAATCGGGGAAGGAGTACAGCTACAGCAATGCACATCTGGACACTACTAGAGCGTGTAGGGGAGACACCTCCTGCAGGTCGATCACCCACAAATTCAGTCACGGGTGAGTCACGTGAGAAAAACCTGTTTTTTTTTGACGCTCGGGGTCGCAAACGACCCACCGTACCTATCCAGGGTTAAGGAATTCACGTATTATTGATAGAATCTAAATTTTTACCTAAGTTTTTTTTTTTACTAATTCATTTTAAATTGCATAGATTTAATATATTGTTAATTATTTTCATCACTCAGATTTCATTTATATATATATATTTATTCATCCATCTATTCACCCATATTTAGAATATTTAAAGATTATAAGTATATACTGTATATACATATATACATATATATAATTCTTTTTTCATTTTTTTTCCTTTATCAATTGAATTTTTGATAATCTTATATTTCTTTATATCCCGATTTTTTTTTCGGGCCAGCCCTGTGAGAGTCAAGCTTGACTCATTGGGCTGGTAAAACTCCTTCTTTTAATAATAATAATAATAATAATAAGGGCAGCATCATCAGTATACTCTAGGTCAGCTAATATCTGTTAACAATCCAGTCCAATCCTTCTCTACCATCTTCAACTGTTTTATGCATTACAAAATCCAGGAGGCTAAACAGCATTGGTGACAACACATTCCCTTGGAGTACTCCACTGTTCACTGGAAATTGAGTTGATAGGACTCCACTAACATTAACTTTGCATTTGCTATGCTCTTGAACAGACAGTGAAATTTACATATTTGAGAGGAACTCCATAATAACGCAGGATTCTCCACAAAATTGGCCGGTGCACACTATCGAAGACTTTTTCATAGTCCACAAATGCCATCAAAAGTGGATTTCTATATTCTACACAATACTGTATCCCATAAACAAAAATTAGGTCAGTGCAACTCCTACTTTTTCTAAATTCTGCTTTTTCATCTCTCAGCTTTTCACCAATCTATCTCTCTAGTCTCTAGAATGAGCATACTTTATATTTTCATCAAAACTGATGTAAGTGTGATGCCAATGTAATTATTGCAATCAGTCAGATCTGGTTTTTTTTTTTTCACCAACACTCCTAGCTCCCATCCATCAGGATTTACCTTTTCATGCCACATTCTACAAAATAATCTTGTATGTAATCTAGGAGTCACTTCATTTTCGGCGAATATCCTCTCGGCAGTCATTCCATCGTATCCTGGGGCTTTTCATCTCTTGAGTTTTTTAATGAGAGCTTTGACTTCCAACATACTAAATTCATTCATGGGCACCTCAAGGTCTTCATCAGCTTCAGGTATATCAGTCAAATTATTCCATTCATATCTCCTATTCATGACCTCACTAAAGTGTTCTGTCCAACGTTGCCTTTCTTCATCTCTTTTTGATGGATATACGTTTTTTCTTCTTTGCTCCCGTAGAGATTTCATTATTAATTCTATGAACAATTCTTACACCATAGCCACTCCCTGAATTCATAGCTTTGTTAGCCTCATCTGCTTATCTAGATACTCTCTCCAGTTATTCCTGGCTTTTCCTTTGACCTCACTGTCATTACTGGAATGCTTAGCCTGCTCTATCTTGTAATTTTCATTACTTCCTCAAAACCTTTCAACAATCAATTTCTGTCTTTGTCTCCTGTTTATAGTATCCCAATTATCATTTTATATCCATGTTTTCTCCTTGTAACTGCGTGTCCCAAGACTGCACTACCAACTGACTGATGTATGTCATTAATATCATACCATTCTTCATTATTTGCTCTTCTTCTCTTAAAGTACCTAAGACTGCGAATGGATTCCTATATTCAATTGCAAAGGTTTATCTGTGCTCATCTTCTAGAAGCCTAGTTGTATCAAATCTAGGGATTCTATCCACATTTCTGTTGGGTGTTTTCAGTCTTGATTTCAGTGTGACAATGAGGGGCTGGTGATCACTACCAATATCTACACCTCTATAGCTTCTTACATTTCTCAGAGTCCTTCATTTTTCGTTAACAATAGCTATGTAATCTATTTGATTTTTGTAATCCCTGCATGGTGAAGTCCATGTATATTTGTGGATGTCCTTGTGCTGGAAGAGTACCTCCAATAAGAAGATTGTTTGTTGAACAAAAACTTATATAATGTGATCACATTTTCACTTGCTGCTTCGCCAAAACCCTCAACAGCCATCACATTCTCTATACCTTGATTATTCCTTCCAACTTTAGCATTGAAGTCACCACGCACAATTTTTATCTCTCTCTGGGATCACATCTATTACACTTTGGAGTTCTTCTTAGTATTTATCTTCCCTTTCTTCATGGGAATCATTTGTTGGTGAATAGTAAACTATAATACTTATATTACACTGCTTTGATTTAAATTTTGCAAGTAACAATCTGCTATTTACAGCTCTCTATTCCGTTAATGACTTTTCTGCTCTTGGTGTCATTCCTACCCCTTCTCTTCCAACTCCATTTATTCTTCCTGAGCAGATATATATATTGCTTGGTGTAAGAGTTCTTTACCAATCCCCTTACAACATGTATCACGTAGGGCCTAAATATCCAAACTATATTTTATAAATTCATTCTCTACTTGCTGTAACTTCAGAATCTGATTCCTGGTTCTAACATTCATTAGTATTTATAAACCTGGAGATTCTTAGCAACCCGCTACGCCCAGGGCTGGGGGCCATTCTTTCATTGTCACTTTCCATAGACTAACTAAATCCATAGAGGATTCATTGGTTAAATTCATCAAAGGATAGCCAGTGCCTTGTGATGCACAGTGCCTATCTAAGGCAAGTGATCCCTGCCGGTCCATACTAATTTCAGTAACATGAACTTCCAGGCATCTGGAGTAGAGGAGTATCCAGGGCACCAAACGGATACGAACCTTTTTCATATCACAAATGTAGTTAAAGATCCTTCATTTAAGGAACCTAGGCCTCAAAGAAAATGGTTAGTGCCATCTTTAAAAGAACCGAAGCAGTTTTTTTAGCATAAAGTTAATGTAAATAGACAAGTCTTATATTCAAGCATTCAATTTGCTATGTGTATGGTTATAATATATATTGAATTGTTCTTTTATTTCAAGTTTTGCACGTGTACATAATTTTTTCATTAGTAACAGGTTTGATTATTGTTTAATTTGAAAAAAAAATATTTTTCCATTTTATTCTTTTTTAAATCAATATTTTTTTCTATTGAATTGAATGGTTAAAAATATTTTAAAAGAACTATCATTTACCTATATTTGTTAAATTATCAAGAAAACACATAAATAAATATAAGAATAATATAAAAGATGAGAAAATTTACAAAATTTATTACTTAATAACTCAACATTATGAATCAGTTGTTTTTTTAATTACGTGTCCAAAATTGCCTTACCATTTTTCAAGGTGAGGCAAAATTTTAAACCTACCTTTAGTATCACCTACTAACTTTTTTTTTTTTTATAAATAATAAGTTCTAGTATTATTTCTGAGAAGCCCTAAAATGAAGGCGAGGCAATTATTGGACACCCATATTGAAATTTTCTTTAAGTGGCATTTAATACTTTTTCAAAACCAAACATACTAATATTTATTAAGTAGTAGGTTGGGCAATTTCTAACAGCATTATAGTTTTCGAAAATTATAAATAGTTTTAGAGATATTGCATCTGTCCAATTTTGCCTTACTCGTCCAAATTGCCTTACCCTACTATACTAACCTCTCCCAGGTCATATCCTTGCCTGATTTAATGGAAATTCCACTCGAAAACAAGTTATCAGGTGCACCTGTTGTGGGGAAGGTACAAAAACCTGGTAGCTCACAACCTATTAATCGTAAAAGAGAGAGACCTCCATCTCTCTCGCCCCCTTCCATAAGAAATATTAGAGTTATGACATCAAATAAATAGGATGTTTTGTCTGTTGATGTTTCTGATCAACCAGAAGACAATTTAAATGAATCAGAAATTCAAGTTGAGGTCCACCACCCCCCTCAACAATTAGATCAAAAGGACAAAATGAAAATAATATACACAAAACCCAATTTATCAAGACCCTCTTTAATAAAACCACTGGGAAATAGTGATAAATAAAAAATTACTAATGGGAAGACTTCATCCAAAAGTTCTTACAAGAAATAAAGCATAGTTTTCTCTTACATTTTGCAATGGAATTGTCAGGGTTAAAGGGCCAAATATAAAGAACTTGAGCTCTTGATTCAAGAGCATTCCCCTCATAATTATATGTCTACAAGAGAGCAAGCTTGATGCTAATACCCCTTGTCCTCGCGAATATATCAGCTATAGGACACCATATGATCACCGAGTAGGGGAGCCATGGCGGAAGTCTCATATACGTTCGTCGAGATGTTCCCCAAATACCCTTATCTATTGGTACACCTCTGCAGGCAGTGGTTGTACAGATTGATATAGGGAGAAAATATACAATTTGCTCTCTGTACTGGCCTCTAAATGATAACATATTGTATGATAATTTAGTGGAGGGGATTCAACAGCTCCCTCAACCTTTTCTTTTATTGGAGATATAAATGGTAGACATCTTTTGTGGGATGATGTTTTAGCAAACACCACGGGCAATATTATATTATCGATTGTGGAAAACGAGGATGTAGGACTCCCTAATACAGAAGAGCCCGCACACTTCCACGTTCAGACAGGTACCTTATCATGCATTGACCTTTCAATTGCAATCTCTAACAGCCTTCTTGATTTCAATTGGAGGGCATTAGATGATTGGCCTACTAGTGATCATGCAGCAATCATTATAAACACCAGCAATAGTCCACCTTTACAAAGATCGCCACGATGGAATCTTGACAATGCCGACCGAATTAAATTTCATGAGCTAAGTGAAATCGAAGAGAGCGCAGAACAGTTTGAAAGTATTGATGATGCCATAGACCTACTGAATGGAACTCTCTATACAGCAGGAGTGAATTAGATTCCCAAAACCACAGGATTATTCAAACGACAACCAATCCCGTGGTGGTCTTCAGAATTAAATGTCTTACACAGAGCCACCAGAAAATCTCTTGACTAGATTCTATAGACACTGTACTGAGGAAAATTGGATAACATACAAAAAGTGTAGATAACATACAAAAAGTGTAGAGCACAGTTCCGTCGTGCCATAAAAGAAGCTCGTCGCCAATCTTGGGTGTCTTTTGTTTCCTCAGTCAACAGTAGAACACCACCATCTTCTGTATGGAGAAAAAATAAAAAAGATTGCCGGCAAATTTACCCCAAACCCACCACCAGTGTTGAAGGTGAACGGTCAGTATGTGACTGGAACAATTGATGTTACCAATGCCCTGGTCATTATTTTTCAAATGTATCATGCAAGTGTAAATGAACTACTGGTCACCAGTATAGGAGCACTGAATAAAAGAAAATTTTAAATTTTGCAACTGGTTCTTAAGAGTCACATAATTCTCCTTTTACTTAAAGAGAATTTGATTCCGTACTTGCCAATTGTAACGATAACACCCCTGGACCGGATGGAATTCCATATGCAATGATTAAACATGTCCATCTTAATACAAAGTCATTTATTTTAAGCATTATTAATACAATATGGCAGGGTAACAGGTATCCAAGTATTTGGGAACTAGCCATTATTTCAGCCTTTGTAAAAGGACAAGTTTTTAGCAGCAAACTATCAACCGATTGCATTGACATCTTGTTTATGTAAAATCTTGGAGGAGATGGTCAATGAAAGACTGATGTGGTACTTTGAAAAGAAGGGTATTTTATCACCTATTCAATGTGGATTCAGAAAAATGCACTGAACGACTGATGTGTTGATATGACTTGAATCTTCTATTTGTGAAGCCTTTGCTTCCAAACAGCACCATGTGACAGTCTTTTTTTTTTTTTTTTTTTTTTTTTTTTTTTTTTTTTTTTTTTTTTTTTTTTTTTTTTTTTTTTACCCTGAAAAGGCATATGATACTACATGAAGATGTGGTATACTTAAATCCATTCATGAATTTGGCTCCTAGATGCTGAAGCGTTGATGAGGATGGGGGCCTTAGGGATTAGCAGCTGGGCTTTAATGAACAGTGGGAACTACTTTCCCACTGGACCTCGGTGCCCAACTGTTGATCCAACTAAATCAGTCAGCACTTTCTCTTTTTCTTTTGGTTATTTCTGTTTTTTCTCCCATATCTTCCTTTTGGGCTCGATATTGTTAATGACTTCGGCTCGTTTGATTATACTTTGGCTGCTGCTTTGGATTTGGCACAGTGTGGGATGGATGGCATTCCATCTCGACCTGTGCCAATTTAGATGCCATCACCCTCTGGCAGACCCCATTGTGTGCAGACAAAGTCTGTTAAGAGTCGGGCTCCAGTGATCCAGTTTTAAGTCACCCATATTTGCAGGCGATGGGTGACGCCAGGCATTGGAGTCGTTGGTGGGAGGGGCTAACCACTCCCACTGACCAGTGCACGGCCACCTTAAGAGAGGAAGCCCCTCTCTAATAGAGGACTGGTCCCCGCTGAAGCCTCTTATATCGTAATATTAGAACCTTACTCACGTCATATGAAAATGATAAGAGAGTGAGAAATGATGAAAGTACAGAAAAATATAGAAAAGTAGAAATATTACATGGTCACTATGAAGTAGTGAATTACGAGAAATTTTTTATTTTGGAATTTGAAAATGCAAGAAATGAACGTGTAAATGTTTTTAAAGCTAATAGGGAAATGGTTGGCTGTATGTGGAGGGCAACTAGAAATTCTTCCCCAGAGAAATGGAAGTCTCTTGATAGAGACACTATCCCCAGTACAAGGCAAAACATTGAAACCACTCGCCACATTGGATGGTCATAGTGTCAAATGCGTTTCGCACCCTACTTTCAACCAGAGTGGAGGTGTGATATATGCTCCAGAATTGCTGGACATAGAAGAAAACTAAATTGAGGATGAACTGGAAGGTCAAGTAGTAGTAAAAGTAGTCAGAATGAGAAAGTGAGTTGAAGAACAACGTATTCCTCTTGCTACTTTGATTATGAAATTTTATCAATACAGATTACCAAATGTTATAAAAGCTGGTTGGCTATATTTGAAGGTGAAACCATATATCCCTTCACCATTGCGATGTTATCATTGCCAAATGTATGGCCAATTAAGCCAGAAATGCAAGGAGAAACTATTAATAAGCCAGATGTTTGTGCCAACTGTGGAAATAAGTCATAGAGTATGCATAGAAAACCCAAATTGCATACATTGTGGGAAGCACACCCAGCTACATCTAAAAGCTGTGTTAAGTTTATTTTAGAAAAAGAAATTCAGGCCATTAGGACCATGGAAAGGGTTACTTTTAAAGAGGCTCGTAAAAGAGCTCTTGAAAAGTAGATAAGACCAGGGCAACGTTTTTCAATGATTTTGAAGAAAAACTTGCCAAACCACAGACGAAAATTATATCTCCACTTCTAAGATAAAGAAACGAATGAAAGTAGTTAAAGAGGGTGAAAGTTCCCTCAAAAATCTATATCCAGAAATTGTAGAAAAATCAAAACACACTTAAAGATCTGAAAGTTAATCAAAAGCCAACTACTCTGATTCTAAACAATAGTTCAAACCTCTCTCATGCTGTGTCCTAGCCTGATCTGATGAAGGTTCCGCTTGAAACCAATTTACCTGGTGAACCTGTAGTGGGGAAGGTGCAAAAACCTGACAGATCACAACCTTTTAATCGAAAAAGAGAGAGGCCTCCATCTCTCTCGTCTTCTACCATAAGAAACATTAAAGTCACGACTTCAAGTAGATATGATATCTTTTCTGCTGATGTTTCTGGTCAACTAGAAGGTAAATTGAACAAATCAAAAATTCAAGTAGAGGGCCACATCCTCCTCAACAATTAGATCAAAAGGACACAAAGAAAAAGACGAACACAAAACCCTTTATATCAAGATTCTCTCTAGAGATAACTCCGGGAAATATTGTTAGATCAAATATTGCCAATGGGAAGACTTCATCTAAGGTGTCTTCCAAAAAATAAACCATAGTTTTTTCCTACAGTCTGCAATGGAATTGCCAGGGTTCAAGAGTAAAATATGAAGAGCTTAAGCTCCTCATACGTGAGCACTCCCCTATATGTCTACAAGAAAGCAAGCTCGATGCTAATACCCCTTTTCCTCGACAGTATGTTAGCTATAAGATACCATATGATCAATGAGCCGGAAGCCATGGGGGATGTCTTGTATACATTCGTCGAGATGTTCCCCAAATATCTTTGTCTATCTGTACCCCCTGCAGGCAATGGTTGTACAGATTGATATAGGGAGAAAATAAACAACTCCCACAACCTTTTCTCTTACTAGGAGATCTTAATAGTAGACATCCTTCATGGGGTGATGTTTTGGTAAACGCAAGGGTTAATATTATAATCATCAATTTTGTAGAATGACCCCCCAGTTGCTGAAGCCTTGATGAGGATAGGGGGGCTAAGGGATTAGCAACTGAGTTCTAATGAACAGCGGGTACTACTTTCCTAGACCGCGGTGTCCAACTGTTGATCCAACTAAATCAGTCGGCATTTTCTCTTATCCTTTTGGTTATTTCTTTTTTCCCCCCATCTCTTACTTTTGGGCTTGAACTTGTTGACGACTTTGGCTTGTTTGAGTATGCTTTGGCTGCTGTTTTGGATTGACACAGTGTGGGATAGACGGCATTCCATCTCAACCTGTACCAGTTTAGACGCCATCACCCTCTGGCAGACCCCATTGGGTGCAGACCAAGTCTGTGAAGAGTCGGTCTCCAGTGGTCCGATTGTAAGTCACTCATATTTGCGGGTAATGGGTGACGCCAGGCATTGGAGTCGGCGTTGGAAGGGGCTAACCACCCCCACTGACCAGTGTACGCCCACCTTAAGAGAGGCAGCCCCTCTCTAATAGAGGACTGGTCCCCGCTGAAGCCTCTTCTCGTGTGGGGCCACATGGGATAGAGGACTGACATCCTCCGAAGAGGTGGATAACCCGGCTTGCTCTTACCAAAAAAAACCCACCCCTCTGTTGACGACCTGGAAAATACAAACATGGACCTTGGTACAGACAGCTCTAACTCGGGTTGTGATATTTTAATGTTGGAACCTTTTATGTGTTATGGAAATAATGATAAGAAAACACTAAAGAAGAGAGAGAGAGAGAGAGAGAGAGAGAGAGAGAGAGAGAGAGAGAGAGAGAGAGAGAGAGAGAGAGAGAGAGAGAGAGAGAGAGAAATGATGACTACAGAAAAATATAGAAAAGTAGGAGTTTTACCTGGTCACTATGAAGTAGTGAATTATTAGAAATTTTTTATTTTGGAATTTGAAAATACAAGACATGAAAGTGTAAATGTATTCAAAGTCAACAGGGAAGTAGTTCCTATATTTTGGGGGGCAGCCTAAAATTTTTCCCCAGGGAAATGGAAGTCTCTTGATTGAGACACTATTCCCAATACAAGGTGAAAAATTGAAAACACTTTAAAATTTGGATGGTCATAGTGTAAAAACTGTTCCGCACCCAACTTTCAATCAGAGTAGGGGTGTGATATATGCTCCAGAATTGCTGGACATAGAGGAAAAAGAAATTGAGGATGAACTGAAAAGTCAAGTAGTAGTAAAGGTAGTCAGAATGAGAAAGAGAGTTGGAGAACAACGTATTCCTCTTGCTACTTTGATTATAACATTTGATCAATGCAGATTACTAAATGTTATAAAAACTGGTTGGCTATCTTTGAAGATAAAACCATATATCTCTTCACCATTGCGATGTTATCATTGCCAAATGTATGGCCAATTACACCAGAAATGTAAGGAATAAGTAAATAATAAGCTAGCTGTTTGTGCCAACTGTGGAAAAAGTAATCATGGTGCATGCATAAAAAATGCAAATTGCATACATTGTGGGAAAGCACACCCAGCTACATCTGAAAGCTGTGTTAAGTTTATTTTTGAAAAAGAAATTCAGGCCATTAGGACCATGGAAAGGGTTACTTTTAAAGAGGCTCGTAAAAGAGCTCCTGAATAGCAGATAAGACCAGGGCAACCTTTTTCAACTTACCAAAGCACACAGACGAAAACTTTATCCCTAATTATGACATAAAGAAACATAGAAAAGCAGTTAAATAGGTTGAAAGTCCCATTGAAAATTTATATGCAGAAATTGTAGAAAAATCAAAACATATCTAAAGATCTAAAAGATATTCAAAAGCCATCTACTCCTATTCAAAACAATAGTACAAACCTCTCTCAGCCCCTGCCCTTGCCTGATCTGATGGACGTTCCACTTGAAACCAATTTACCTGGTGAACCTGTAGTGGGGAAGGTGCAAAAACCTGACAGATCACAACCTTTTAATCGAAAAAGAGAGACACCTTCATCTCTCTCGTCTCCTACCATAAGAAACATTAAAGTCACGAGTTCAAATAAATATGATGTCTTGTCTGCTAGTGTTTCTGATCAACTGGAAGGTGAATTAAATAAATCAGAAATTCAAGTAGAGGTCCACCATCCTCCTCAACAATAAGATCAAAAGGACACAAAGAAAAAGACAAACACAAAACCCACTTTATTAAGATACTCTCTAGAGATACCATCGGGAAATATTGTTAGATCAAATATTGCTGGGGCTTGCAGTCTGAAAGGATAAAGAATTAAGGAGTCTTTGCAATCTAAACCAAAACTGAATGATAGAAGACATTCGGTAAAGGTTTAAAGGCAACTCCCCAGCATCAACAAGGAGACTTTTGATAGGTGAGGTTCTAAATGCTCCTCTGGACAATTTAATACCAGCATGATGTATAGAATCTAATATTTTTAACTGGCTTGGGGTGGCTGAGGAGTATATTTCGCATCCATAACTAATTTTGGAAAAAATCAAGGCCTTGTATAATTTTAAAGTAGTATTGCGGTCTGCCCCCCATGATGTATGGGACAATACTTTTAAAAGATTCAGAGCCTCAAGACATTTAGCTTATAATGCTTTTAAGATAGAAACCCATGTAAGCTTACAATCAAATATCAACCCTAAATATTTAGCTTCACTTGCACATGGGATTCGTTGGCCTTTGATGTATATATCCGGGTCTGGATGTACTCCCCTGATACGGCAGAAATGGACAATTGTAGTTTTACTTGTTGAGAACTTAATTCCATTCAGATCAGCCCAATGGATAATTTTATCAATGGAGAGTTGTATTTTTCTCTCAACCATTGCCATTCTAGCTCCAGCAAATGATATTGAGAGATCATCCACAAATAATGTTGCGAGAACATCCCGGGGAATGACTGAGGATATCCCATTAATTGCTAGTGCAAAAAGGGTTACACTCAGCACTCTAGCCTGAGGAACTCCTTCCTGGCATTTACTCTCTGATAGAGCTTCCCCAACTCTCACTTGAAAACCCTCTTAACGAGAGAGTGCCTAGATGAAGTCATTGGGCTTCAGCACGGCATATCATTCCCGTGCTGAAGGCTTGTGACGGGCAAGAGGGCTCTCGAACTGGGGAATTTCTTTTCCTCAGTTTGACTCTAAATTTCTCTCATTCTTTTTCTATTACCTCTTATTGCTTATTCCTCCTTCATAATTATCAGCTGTCTCCAACCTTACTGTCAAAACTCTTTTACCCATTTCACTGTCCAGGTTTTTTTAGAGGGGACATTGTATCCATGATCGGTTTTTATTTCAAAATCAATTGTGGGAGCTGTGGTGGTCTTGCCAACTGCCCGAAAATGTTTGGACACCTAGGAGTGTCAGTATTCCCATACTGGCACGCGGAACTATCTCTTAGGAAATTTGGCCTTCGGATTCCAGGGGTTGGCGATTTTATAGAGATAAGACTCTCGGCATTCTGTCCGGTTTGCCTGCCACTATGATTAGAGTGGGGATGATTGTATTCTTGAAATGCTCTCAGTCCCATCAAGCGGGTTTGGCATACACTTGAGCCACTCTAATCATAGTGGTACCATCCCTTTGTGGTAGGGTAGGGAGTGGACATTTGGTAAGCAGCTTTCACAGGTGTCATTGGTGGAGAAATTAATTCCAGGAAAGGCTAACGGTGTCTTCTTTGGAATTTCAGACAGTCTTAATTTTTTCTCTCCCTTAAACTATATTTTTTTCCATTTTTTTTTTTCATTGTTATTATGACCCCTTCCATCCCCCTGAAAAAATAATTAATGAGTAAACTTAATATTCCCCGTACCCCTGGATCAAATGGCGAACCCCAGACACCGTTGACGACTTCTGCTTGTTTAAATAGGAAAAGCTCTGTTGACAACCTCGGCAATAAAAAGGATTCCTCCAACAATACTTCTTTGACCAGTGTTGTTAAAGACAATTTATCGGCACTGGTGGAAAATGATGCTTGTAATAACCGTAATACTTTACTCTCTGGTTCTGGCTCATTACCAGATCCAACAAAAAATCTGAAAATTCTCCACTTAAAAAACATACCAATTGGTTGTAGCTATGACATAATTCATGAAGCCTTCTGTAGATTTGGAGCAATCAAAGAAATTTTAATGGAGCTTAATGGTAGTAAAGGCTTTTGGGAAGCTTGGGTATCATTTTCAAGTTTTGAGATTGCTTTAGAAGCAAATAAAAATTTAGAGAGCATAAAAATTGACAATTGTTTGATTTCTGGGGCTTTATGTGATAAAGCACCAAGACACCTAGAGGTATATAAACCAGAAGAATGGATGGAAAAAGAAATAGAGCATAGACTTCCAGAAGTAAGAACCCCCAAGCCCCCAACATGGATAATTGCATCTGGAAAGATAGATAATTATAACTATTATAAGATTAGTAAATTTATACAAAAAAAAGTTGGTTTAATTAAAAGTAAGGATATTAGTAGATACGGTAAGCAATCTGTTTTGATTAATGCAAAATCAGATACTCAAGCTCACATGCTTTGTAGCATGAAGATTGCAGAAATTGATCCTATTAAGGATATTAAACCACATATGAGCTTCAGCTATGGTAAAGGAGTAGTTTTTGATAAAGATCTATATGAATTCTCAGAACCAGAAATTCTGGACATGTGCCCTGCTAATGTTTGGAAAGTAAGTAAGATCCCTCAAACAAGCATGGTAGTTTTAACATTTGAAACCCCTGTTATACCAGATCATATAATTATTGAGAATGAAAGAGTACGTGTTCGAGAATATAAACCTAGGCCTTTACAATGCTTTAATTGTTTCAAGTACGGTCACCCTTCCCGGTACTGCAATAATACGAAGATCTGTATTAACTGTTCTTTGTTAGAACATGGCCAATGCAACAGAGATACAACCTGTGCAAACTGTAAAGATAATCATAAACCAAATGATAAAAGATGTAGAGAATACAAGAATGAAGAAGCTGCAATCTTGAAAGCAAATGCTGAACATATAAGTGTAGGTTATGCAAAGCATTTACTCAATCGGCAACTTAATTTTGCTCGCGCGGTTAAGATGCCAACAAAAGATTATAATCCACTACCCCTTACTACCACAGGGGGACCAGTGGCAGCACCTGGCCCGTCAGGTGCATCTCCCTTAGTGGTAGTAGCCCAGCCATCTGGGTCAAGTGCTCAGGCTATAAAAGCCAGAGCACAAACCTCCAAAGAGGTCAATATGGTGTCCAACACACCAAAAGTATTGTCACCGATAGGAGCATCTCCCCTAGAGGTAGTAGCCCAGCCTTCTGGGTTAAGTGCTCAAACTGTTGAAGTTCTAGCACAATCCTCCAAGGAAGCCAATGTGGCTTCCACCACCTTAAATGTATTGTCTCAGGCAGAATCTCTACCTGATTTGATGGAGATTGGAAAACAAGATCTTCCAAAGAGGAAAAGGTCCCCATCATCCTCACCTTCATCTAAGTCAGGTAAGTGCCCTACTGCTCATGATCCTAAGGTTGACTCTTATAAAGATCCTAGAAAGAAAGAAAAGAAGAGTGGTGGCCTAGTAAAGCCTTCCATCTCCAGGCCTTACATGGCTTCATCTGAAAAGTCCCAAAAGACAAATGAGACAAAGAAAAATAATAACAAAAGATAATGTCTATCATCCAGTGGAATTGCAGAGGTCTAATTACTAGCATTGAGCAAATAAAAACTTTAACCAGGGACTCAGACACGAAGGTAATTTGCCTACAGGAAACCAAGATCAGTGACAAACCATTTAATCCTGGACTCAATTATCATTTTTGTAGATCCCCTCCTTTGCAAGCTGCAAGAGCTCAAGGTGGTACAGGTTTTATTATTCACAAATCTGTAAAATTTGAAACAATCCCACTCAATACACCACTACAGGCATGTGCAGTTAGAACTCATATCGGGAAAAAAATTACTTTATGTTCGCTATATATTGAACCATCCTTAGAACTTTTCCTCTTAGATCATGCTGGTAATCCAAGAAGGCTTAGACTTTCTGACCTCCAAGACTTGATCACTCAGCTTCCTGCCCCTTTTATTTTAATGGGTGATTTTAATGCAAAGCATTCTTTATGGGGTGGAAATGTGTGCGATAGATGGGGTAATCTTGTTGAAGAATTAATCGACAACAATGATTGTAATACTAATGAATGATGGTTCTCCAACTAGGTATGATGTATTCCACAACTCTACATCAGCCATTGATTTGTCAATCTGTTCCTCATCCATTCGATTGGACTACCTTTGGTCAGTAAATGAACACCTACATGGCAGTGACCATTGGCCAATGATGTTAAATTATGTCCATAATCTTCCTTCTCAGTGTCCACCAAAATGGAAGATAGATGAGGCAGACTGGGCAGCTTATGAAAACTGTTCACACACTGATAAAGAATATGATGAATTTACATCTCCAGTGCATGCCTATCAACATCTTGAAAATATTATTGATGATAATGCTAGCAAGTTTATACCTAAAACATGTGGTTTATCTCATCGCTCTGTAGTTCCTTGGTGGAGTAAAGAATGTGCCAACGCAAGAAAAGTGACCTGAACTTGCTTCAGAAGATACTTGAGGACAAACTATTTAGCAGATAGAATAGCATATCTCAGAGCCTGTGCCAAACAAAAAAGAATTTTCAAAAAAGCAAAGAGAGCATCTTGGAAGAAATATATATCTAATATTAATACCAAAACTCCTTCAAAGGAAATATGGGACAAGATTAGAAAACTTCAAGGTAAATTCGTCCCTAAGCCTCTACCAATATTAAGGGAAAACAATAGATATATATCTGACCCCAAAGATGTAGCAGAGGCTCTTGCTAAGCACTTTGCTCATGTATCAAGTGCTGACAACTATTCCCCAGCATTTCAACAAATTAGAGCATCAACATCTGTTGTTCCTCCTGCTTCTTCAAATACTGAAGCTTTTAACCTGCCTTTTAGTATGGAGGAGATGCAAAATGCTATCTCCAGCTCTTCTTTAACTGCCCCAGGTGAGGATGGCATACGGTATGAAATGATATCACATCTTCCAGTGGATACCAAGGAATTTTTATTAGAAACCTTTAATGGTCTATGGGCTTCCCATACATCTCCTGATTCCTGGCATACTTCAATTGTAATTCCAGGCCACAAGTCTGGTAAAGACCCAGAACTGCCATCTAGTTATAGGCCCATATCCTTGACCAGTTGCATATGCAAACTATTTGAGAGAATGATCAACAGACTTGTGTGGTATCTAGAATCAAAAAATCTTTTATCTAACAGACAGTTTGGTTTTAGGAAGAACCGAAGTACTCTAGACCCTTTGCTGATGTTATCAAGGGAAATTTCAAATGCTTTTTCTAACCAAAACCAGGTGGTGGGTGTCTTTTTTGACCTCGAAAAGGCATATGACACCACCTGGAGGGGTGGTATTTTAAAGCAATTGGCCTCGTGGGGTATAGGAGGACATATGTTCTCTTTTATTGAAGAATTTTTATCAAACCGCTCAATTAAAGTGAGAGTAGGGTCAGAACTATCTTCATCCTACATGCAAGAAGAAGGTGTCCCCCAAGGCAGCGTATTGAGTGTGACCTTGTTTGCTGTTGCAATTAATAGTCTCATTAGTCACATACCTCCTGGCATACAAGGATCACTATTTGTCGATGACTTTGCAATTTATTGTAGTGGATCATCTGCACTACAAGCATGCCAAAATCTTCAAATTGCAATAAATGCTGCTTCAGCATGGGCAAATTCTCGCGGATTCATGTTTTCTCATCAGAAGACCAAAGCCATTCGCTTTACTCGTACTCGTAAAAGGGAAGAGATCCCCACCCTTTTCTTAAATGATTGTATTTTGCCATATGAGGATAGTGTCAAGTTTCTTGGAGTCATTTTCGACAAGAAAATGACATTTGGTCCCCATATAAATGACCTATCTATCAGGGTTAAGAAGTCACTGAACATTCTGAAAGTGATATCGCATTTTGATTGGGGTGCTGATAGAACAACTTTGCTTAGAATTTATACATCTTTGTGTCTGAGCAAGTTAGACTATGCATGCCAAATATATGGGTCAGCTACAAAGACTTTACTTGGAAAACTTGATATTGTTCACAATGCTGGGCTTCGCATCTGCACAGGTGCTTACAGAACATCTCCCATTGACAGTCTCTATGTTGATTCTGGCATATCTCCCCTTTCCATTCGCAGAGAGGAGTTGAGTTTGAGGTTTTTAGCTAGGTCCCTTGCTGTGAGAAACAATCCTAACTGTAAATATGTTAGGGCGCCTTTAGATCGGGCTCCTAACAGATCTAGAGTGCCTAAGCCTTTGGAAGTACAGCTGAAAAATTATGCTAGAGAAGTAGGCTTGTTAACAGCACAGATAGCAGAGGTAGGATATCCCAAGTCTCCTCCTTGGTGCAATCCACCTGTTAAAGTATGTTTTACGGCAGGAGGGAAAAATACCTTGCCTAGTAGGGTAATGAAAAGTGAGTTTTTAAATCATGCTGCTCAACATCATGGGAAACATGTTTTTACAGATGGCTCCAAATCGGCTGCAGGAGTTGGAAGTGCAGCTGTGGTGGGGGATATTGTTATTAGAAGGAAACTCCCATACTCTTGTTCAATTTTTACTGCTGAGCTGTACGCAATAATTCTCACAGTCTCCAACATATTTTTAAAAATGGCAACCAAAATAGTTTTTATACAATTTTTACGGATTCCAATAGTGTTTTACTCTCATTAAAACAAATTATGCCAGGCCATCATCTAGTACAAGAGGTGCAGGACTGGTTAGTACTTCTGCAATCTAGGAAGAGTATCAGTGTTCACTTCTGTTGGGTCCCTGCCCATGTTGGGGTGGATGGGAATGAACAAGTAGATAAGGCAGCAAAGGAAGCTTCAGGGCTAAGTAATCCATCCCCCTTGAGTATTCCTTACAAAGATCTTAAAAGTGAGATTCATCTTTACTGTAAAAATAAGTGGCAAGCTCGATGGTCTGAACTGACCACCAATACAAAATTGAAACAAATCCACCCATTGGTGGATAAATGGTCATCTTGTAATTCTACAAGTAGAAGGGATACCATTATTTTAACTAGGCTGCGTATTGGCCATACACATGCAACGCACAATTATTTAATGAAGAGTGGGGAAGGGAGACAGGCCCCTCTTTGTAATACCTGTCAAGTGACAATGGATGTTAAACATATTTTAGTCGATTGTCCTGTTTTTAATCTTCAGAGGAGGACACATTTACTCCAGGACAAACCGTTAAGAGATATACTGGGGGAAAACGGTAATACCCTGAACTTGAGAAAATTTATACAAAGTATTGGGTTATATTACGAGCTATAATTGATTTTATTAATTTATTTATTTATTTTACCCTTTTAATCCCTATTTATTTCACATCTAGATTTTATTGTATGAAAGTGTTACGATTTGTATTAAAGGTTAAAATGATACTAAATGGTGTGAGTGTACAGATATGATTGAATGATTTTCGTTATATAGCGCTGAATGGCCTTTGATGCCCCAGTGCTTGGCTTAATGCCTAAATCCCATATTCAATTCAATTCAATTCTCACTTGAAAAACTCTATGTTAAAGAAATGACTGAATAAATAGTGGTAGCTCTCCTCTTAATCCAAACTTATGGATTCTTTCAAGTATACCGTATCTCCATGTGGTATCATATGCCTTTTCAAGATAAAAAGACTGTCACATGGTGCTGTTTGGAAGCAAAGGCTTCACAAATGGAGGACTCAAGTCGTATCAGCACATCAGTCGTTGAGTACATTTTTCTGAATCCACATTGAGTGGGTGATAAAAAATACCCTTCTTTTCAAGGTACCACCACCAACAATGGTCCACCTTTGCAGAGATCGCCACGGTGGAATCATGATAAGGTGGACTGGGATAGATTTGGGGAGCTAGGTGAAATTGAAGGAAATGCAGAACAGTTTGAAAGTGTTGATGATGCCATAGACTTACTAAGTGGAACTCTTCACACAGCTGGAGTTAGTTCCATTCCCAAAACGACAGGGATATTTAAATGACGACCAGTTTCCTGGTGGTCATCAGAACTAACTGCCCTGCACAGAGCCACAAGAAAGTCTTTAACTCTATTGCGCATGCGCCGTACTGAGGAGAATTTAGTCATATAAAAGAAATGTAGAGCACAGTTTTGTCGTGCCATGAAAGAAGCTAGGCGCCAATCTTGGATGTCATTTCGTTTCCTCCATTAACAGTAGAACACCAACATCATCTGTGTGGAGGAAAAGATAGTAGGCAAATTCACCCCAAACCCACCACCAGTGTTAAGGGTAAATGGTCAGTATATGACTGGAGCAACCGAAGTTAGCAATGCCCTGGCTGACCATTTTTCAAATATATTAGAAGCATTTCCTGGTCACCAGTATATGAGCATTGAAGAAAAGAAAGTTTTAAATTTTGCAACAAGAAAGGAAGAGTCATACAATTCTCCTTTTACTGAAAGAGAATTTGATTCCGCACTTGCTACTTGTAACGATACAGCCCCTGGACCCGATGGAATTCCATGTGCAATGATTAAGCATGGGCCTTTTAATACAAAGTTATTCGTTTTAAGCATTATTAATAGAATATGGCATGATTATAGTTATCCAAGTGTTCGGGAAGTGGCCATTATTTTAACCTTTTTAAAACCTGGTGAGGACAAGTTTTTTGCAGCAAATTATAGGCAAGTTGCATTGACATCTTGTTTATGTAAAATCATGGAGAAGATGGTCAATGTAATACTGATGTGGTACCTTGAAAAGAAGGGTATTTTATCACCCACTCAATGTGGATTCAGAAAAATGCACTCAACGACTGATGCGTTGATACGACTTCAGTCCTCTATTTGTGAAGCCTCTGCTTCCAAACAGTTGCATGTGACAGTTTTTTTTACCTTGAAAAGACATATGATACCATATTGAAATATGGTATACTTACGAAAGTTCATGAGTTTGGACTAAGAGGAGAGCTACCACTATTTATTCAGTCATTTCTTTCACATAGAGTTTTTCAAGTGAGATTTGGGGGAAACTCTATCAGAGAGTAAATGCCCGTAAGGAGTTCCTCAGGGTAGTGTGGTGATTGTAACGCTGTTTGCAGTAGTAATTACTGGGATATCCTTAGTCATTCCCTGGGATGTTCTCTCAACATTATTTATGGATAATCTCTCTATATCATTTCCTGGAGGTAGAATGGCAATGGGGGATGGAAAAATACAACTCTCGATTGACAAAATTATCCAGTGGGCCGATATGAAAGGATTTAAGTTCTCGACTAGTAAAACTACTATTGTCCAATTCTGTCATATCAGGGGAGTACATCCAGACCCGGATATTTACATCAAAGGTCAATGGATCCCATGTGCAAGGGAAGCTAAATTTTTAGGTTTGATATTTAATTGTAGGCTAACACTGTTTTCTTACTTAAAAGCGTTAGAAGCTAAATGTGTTTAGGCTCTGAATCTTTTAAACTTATTGTCCCATACATCATGGGGGCAGACCGCAGTACTATTTTAAAATTATAGAAGTCCTTGATTTTTTCCAAAATTAGTTATGGATGTGGAATATACTCTTCAGCTACCCCAAGTTGGTTAAAAATATTAGATTCAATATATCATGCTGGTATTAGATTGTCCAGAGGATCATATAGAACCTCACCTATCCCAAGTCTCTGTGTTGATGCTGGAGAGTTGCCTTTAGATCTTTACCGAATGTCTTCTATTATTTGGTATTGGTTTAGATTGCAAAGACTCCCTAATTCTTTAGCCTTTCAGACTGCAAGCCTTTTAAGTATCTCAATATACTTTGAGTTGCACCCAAAATCTCCTCAACCTTACGGCTCTCTGGTGAAACAATTATTAAACTGTCTTGAAATGATTAGAAGTAAGGTGCTTCCATTTTAGGTATCATCAACGCCTCCATGGAAATTACTTGACTTATCTTTTTGTAAATACTTCATTGGAATCATGAAGAATATGACTGACTTAGAATCCAAGTGTCTTTTTATGGAACATGTTGCAGACCATAGGATATCGACTTTTATATATACTGATCTATCGAAATCTGATGCTGTTGTTGGATTTGGAGTATATAGTAATGATTTTAATTGCAGAGGTGCACTTCCTCTAACTGCTTCCATATTTACTGCCGAACTCTATGGCATACTAACCGCTATTGAGAAAATAGCATTGGGAAAGAGGGTAATTTTACAATTTTTAGTGATGCAAGGAGTGTTCTTCAAGCTTTAGAAGTTTTTAATTCTAGTAAGCCTTTAGTTTTAAAGATTTTAGAATGGGTTTTTATTATTGGACAGAGAGGTATAATGGTTTGATTTTGTTAGGTTCCAGCACGTGTAGGTGTGTCTGGGAATGAGAAGGCAGATTTACTGGCGAAGACTGCGGCATCCGAGTTGCTACCAAAAGGTATTAAGTATCCCATTCTTTGTAATGATTTCCTACCTAACATTAAGAAATTGTTTTGTAATAAATGGTAACAGCACTGGGATAGTCTAAATGGCAATAAAATGAGAGAAGTGACAAATGTTTTTGCTGAAGGGCCAACACCAACCATATTGCGACGACTGTTTAGTACCTTTAACAGTGAGGCATTTGTTGACCGAATGCCCTAATTTTAATAACCTAAGAAATAGATATCTGTTTGAGGCACGTGGTGAGGATGCCAAGATTCTTGGACATGATGTGTCCTACTATGCGAGCGGCATTTTTAGATTTATTTCAGAAGCAGGTCTTCTGAAAACTATTTAACTTTTATAATGACATTCAACTTTTATGGTTTTAATTGAATATTCTATTAATTTTTATATAAAATAAATGATGTTGGCGTCAATGACCTTAGATGTCAGGATGCCTGAAAACTTCAAATCAATCAATCAATCCCGCGATTCCTGAGGAATCAAAGGTTCTGGGTTGATACCTCCCAGAGTAACCCAGACCCAATTGCCACCAAGAGATCCTATTGCTGGGTTCCCCTGAGGAGGTCAGGAAAACCGGTTGGGTGAGGAGAATCTTTATATTTTTGTTCCCTTTATGATATTGAAAAATATTCCTTTAATGGCGAGTATCTTTTATTCCATATCAAACTATTTTTAAGTTAAATAGATAAATAAATATATTATATATATAAATATATATATATATATATATATATATATATATATATATATATATATGTTGGTACTGCTCTAGGACGATTAAGGTCCTGCTTAACCCCCTCCCCCCATACCTGTTATGGACAGGCCTGTTCGTGCCAATCGCAGTCAAATCAGTGCGCCAGTCCTCTGCGTGTATGGCGTGCTTAAAAGGATTCCTTCCTGCCCTGATGTTTAATGAAATTAAATAAAACAATATTCCATTCGAGATTTGAAAAAGATACTTGTTCCGCTTGGCAGGCCAGGAGGGATTGTTCACTAAATATCTATATTGATGAACAATGTTTTAACAAAATTATCAAATCAAGAAAAGAGATCGAAAGGTTTAGAGTGGAAGTGAGAAGGATGAAGACAGGTCATTGTCTACAGAAAACAGCGTCACCGACACTGATTTGTGTTGCTTTGGAAAACTAATTTCAATAGAGAGAGAGAGAGAGAGAGAGAGAGAGAGAGAGAGAGAGAGAGAGAGAGAGAGAGAGAGAGTCAAATAAAGTTAACACAATGTTCCAGGTTGGTTAATCATCGAACTAATAACAGAGGCAGGTTTTCTTTTACCTATGTTTTGGTTATTCATTTACTACTTTATGAAAGAATTACATCCTAATCATAAATAAATAAAACAAAATCTTATTTATTCTCACAAATCTCAGAAACCCTTTGAAACATAAAGGATTACGGAAGAAGAAAAAAGGGATTTGTCAACATTTCGTGGACGAGTATCCCTTCCACTTTCACTCATGCATTGAACTCTCTTTTAATTCCTTCATCATCTGAACAACATTTTCGTTTTAGATCCCACACAACAAGCAGCCGATTGGGTAGATATTATGTCGATGCTGAATTGAAAGACGTTCAGCAGATGATGGAGGAAGTTTATTTCTGTGAATGATGTATCATTTCGGTGGAGACGAAGACTTCTTTTGGTGACGTCATTGATAGTGACATCGGTTTAACTGACTTCTGAAGATGTCAGTTGGCTGAGCTTTGAACCAGGCGAGGGCAGAGAAGGTGTTGGATAAACTTGAAATGAACAGGTTGTGTGTAGTAGGTTGGCCAAGGCACCAGTCACCCGTTGAGATACTACCGCTAGAGATTTATTGGGTCCTTTGACTGGCCAGACAGTACTACATTGGATCCCTGTCTCTGGTTACGGCTCATTTCATCTTTATCGACGCTTACACAGAATAGTCTGGCTTATTCTTTACACATTCTCCTCTTTCCTTATACATTTGACAACACTGAAATTACCAAATAATTCTTCTTCCCTGAAAAGGTTAACTACTGCACTGAAATTGTTCAGTGGCTACTTTCTTCTTGGCTATGGTAGAAGAGACTCTTTAGCTATGGTAAGCAGCTCTTTTAGGAGAAGGACACTCCAAAATCAAACCCTTCTTCTCTAGTCTTGAGTAGTGACATAGCCTCTGTACCATGGTCTTCCGCTGTCTTTGGTTAGAGATTTCTTGCCTAAGGGTACATCAGGCACACTATTCTATCTTGTTTCTCTCCCTCTTGTTATTGTATAAGTTTTATCCTCTTGTTATTTTCAAATTTTTATATTTTATGAATGACAGATTTATTTAATGTTATTATTGTTCTTAAACTTCTTTTTTAGTTTTTCTTTATTTCCTTTCCTCACTGGGCTATTTTCTCTGTTGGAGCCTTTGGGCTTATAGCATCCTGCTTTTCTAACTAGGGTTGTAGCTTAGCAAATAATAATAATAATAATATGGAGTAAAAGAATTCGATTCCTGTTCTATTTTTCGGTTTATTTTTTCTCTTAATATAAATCATACCAAAGAGTTCTGCTTCTTAGTTATTATTTCATAGACGATTATATCATAGCTTTTTTATTATTTTCACATACTTAGATTTATTTTTAAATTTTGCTAAATATATCTATCAGCAACAGAATGTTTTGGGTCGGTTCCAGTGTTGATAAATGAGCAGAGCGAATTACAAGGGGAAAAAATCTCAGTAAACTCCCCAATACATCTACAACAGGAATGTCCAAATTCCCAAGTCTTAACCAGTACCTGTCCACTTATAACAAGGGACATCAAAAACTCTAAGGCAATCAAAACGCCCAAGTACAGAAAGTTAGTCTCTCTCTCTCTCTCTCTCTCTCTCTCTCTCTCTCTCTCTCTCTCTCTCTCTCTCTCTCTCTCTCTGACACTGCAACTGACATTTTCACAATTCGAACACAATCTCGCAACTTCCTGACATACCTTAGCGAGCACAGAACATTTAGCTAAAAACATCAGAAAAAAGAAATATAGCATGCAAAAAATACTAAAACTGAAAAACCAAATTGAGCTCAAAATCTTAAGATTACGTCCTTAAATTTTATATGAAACAGGCATACGGTACAAACAAACTACGCAAACAGAAATAGTAACAAAACATAACAGGAAACTACATGTACATATCAACGAGTCTCCTTTTCTGTTTGAGACAAGTCACTGAGACTTACATAATTCTGAAGGGCAATTAACTAGCCTCTTATTAGCCTTGAAACGTACACAAAGCCATTAAAATATCTGGCTTTCTGTCATTGATTCACCAAATCACTTAATTACAACCAAAATCACCTTTTTCGTTATAATTTGACACAAAAATGTCCCTTTTTTTCTTCAACACAATCTGACATAAAACTACTGTACTTTTTCTTATCAGACATTAATTATCTAATGAAGGGCAATAGTATGGCTACTTATAATTACTCTCTAGCTCAAATTTTATTTTGTTAACATGATTCCCTTATCACTCAAAAATAAGTTAATAAGCTTAGAGCATACTTCTGCTTAAGAACTCCTTACATGAAATATCTACATTGATCCCCTAAAGGTATTTTGGATTTTTCCTTATTCCTACAATATTTGGTTAATGTATCCTATTTTTCTGTGTCTTAGAGAATCAGAGTTTATTGCTTGACCAAACTATTCTTCAATACACAGGGCGCCTGTCAAGGCTTATGCTGACATGGTGTTTAGTTCGCCTTAGTCACATGTCAGCCTTTTTTTATAACAAGGAAAAAATTTGAGGTTATCTTTGGTTCTTTAAATTTTTCATTGTTTATAAATAGTTCTATAGTGTTATTTAGCAAGTGGATAGAGGGATTATTTTTGCTGAAACATGACATTCTTATTTACTAAATCACAAGTGCTATCACACCTTTTAACACTACTTCTAGAATTACTGTCACAAATATCTGGATTTACACACATTCCAATCCTTTACTTATCCCTTGACACAAACAAAAATCTACGGCCACTTGTTCGCCATTTCTCAATTTTTTCACATTACTTATTTGTTCTCGCGAGTTGAAAGAAACTCAAAAACTAAATAAGAATTCAAATTCTCTTCTTCCTTTCGTGTTGCCAAATAGCACCTAACAACAATCAATTTTGGGATGTAGCAGACATCAAACAAATGAAAAAAAAGGGGACCTTTCCTCTCTACGTTCCTCCCAGCCTGACAAGGGACTCGACATTCTCAAAACTTATTCATTCTAATGACCAAAAGTATATAATGTATATGTATATATAAATATATACTGTATATATATATATATATGAATATATATATATATATATATATATATATATATATATATATATATTCATATATATATATATATATATATATATATATATATATATATACATATATATATATATATATATATATATATATATATATATATATATATATATATATATAATGCAAGCTGATATATGTGGAGAGCTATTTTCATTTAATTGTTGAGTGGGAACTTGTCCCGAGAAAGTTTCCCTACACCATATAGGCAAAGATCAGCAGGGGTGGTAAAGAACTATAAGTCAAGGTACAAACACCCTGTTAATGACTTTGATGATGTAGTTCACATACTTACACCTTGAATGGAAAAAAAATGTACGCTGTCCTATCAGCTATTGCTGTTCGCCTACTTGCAACCATCAGATTGCTGCTCTGCATAGTTATACTAGATTTCGTCTGCTCGATGGTTTTCAATCTCAATATTCTGTGGGGATATATGTTCATGCAGTACTCTATGAATAAATTTACAATATAAACTTTTTTAATTTAATATCTTCAATCATTCCAATTTTTCAAAATACGGTGTGGCATGATCATATTTTTTCTCATCACCTGAGGCGACTTTCGATGCAAAATTTACACCCATTCCATATAGTGGAGCAATAGGATACTATGCTTATTACTAATACATCGACAACTAATTTTTGCTAGTGTCATCAAAATGACCTTTATCTCTATTTAGGAAATACAGCACACCATTATCCTTGCTATATTATGTTTTCTACAAGGTCATCAAAAGTGAAGAATCTATGAATAATCACACCAAGATTTATTACGCTTTTACTTTGCCTGATGTCGTTATTAACTTTAATTGAAATATTGTCTGGCAGTCGATTAATATATTGACGAGATCCTATAAACAAGAACTTGGTTTAATTAGCATTCATTTTTAAGCCTTTTCAGAAAAATATAATTTTACTTAATCAAATTTCTTTCAGCTTTTTGACAATCTGTGCTGCATTATCGATCAAACCGGAGTGAAGAAATTGTGCATAATCAGCATATTGTACTAACATGTCAGCATCATTTATATCAACAAGGTCGTTTACGTAAATATTAAATAACATTGGTCCTAGAATCGAGCCTTGTGGTACTCCATATTCCATTTTATATCTGCTTGTCAGTTAATATCTAACCAAAAGTCATCGATACCTAAATCCATCATCTATTTAGTAGTAGTGTATGGGAAACAGAATCAGAAGCTTTTGATAGATCACACAAAGTAAGCAAAGATATTTTATTATTATCAATATTTTCGTGAATTTGTTCACATATTGTTAGAGCAGTTTCTGTAGATAAATGTTTTTTGAAACCGTGCTGAGTGATAGATAACATTTTTTGACTCCTAGTAGTCGTATAGTTGATCAATCAATACTTTGGACATAATAGATAATAAAGATAATAGTCTTAAATTACATGGATCATCAACGTCACCTTCCTTATAAAGCGAATTTACTATACCTTATTTCCACTTCTATTGAGACCTCGCCTGTTACGATATAAGTGTTTATAATCGCAGTGAGATAAAAGCGTATAACTGGCATAGAATCTTTGAAAAAATCGACTCTTAATGTTATGAGGGTTATGGGAATTTGTGTTTTTGAAACTATTAACCACCTGAACCACCTTTCCAATATGAAGCGGACTGGTCTTAAAACGTTCTCTTCTAAGGATAATATCCTGATTGTCCAAGTATTGTGTAATTTTCCTCGCTCACTTCTTTATTTGTGTTAACCTCTTCATATACTTTATTGCCAATGTTCGCAAAAAAATTCATTAAATCTTTCGCTAGTTTCTTCCGGATTTTTTAAGTTACTCCTCCTTCCTCCTGTTTTCTTATTTGGAATAATTTTATTTATCACTTTCCACATATTTTTACTATTAAATTTTTGCTTGAGAGAGAGAGAGAATATTTAATAGAAATCAGAGGTTTTGAGTAAAACAATGCTATTGAATTGATTAATTTTGAAATTAATTCATTAGTTATTTACTATTTGATCTTAATATGTAATTTGTGCCTCACTCACCATGCCCCACTTTGCATATCCATATTCTCACATAAGTTACTATAAAATCACAGCAAACTATATAAAATTGTTGCCTGAATTAAACACATCTTATCATTTTGTGAAACTAAAGTGGTTACGAACCTATTTTTTTCCTTTCGAGTAACAACTGAATATATTGATGACCAATTGAAGTTGATTGTCATAAATGGAATTAGATCTACCAGCTTGTTTTGTTTCATAAATTTTTAGCATAATACTGGGAGCATTTTCAGAAAGATAATTTGACCAGTTTAATTACCTTAAGACAACAAAATTTGCTATATACAAGAAACCTTCCTAACTTGGCCAAGGGTTTTATTACTGCTGCAATCAGTACACCATATATAACTGTAGCACTTAGCAGGGTTTATACATCTCACTACTTGGAGCACTTCTAAACCCGTTTTACCCTGTTGGAAAATGACCTAAGTTTGCCTTATATATCGGTCCACAGGGTGGCAAAGCTCCATTAGTTAAATAAAAAAATGTTAGGTTAGGATTTTTTACCCTATCTTTTGGGGTGGTGGGGTTGGCCTCTAGGGAGAACAAACTTTATAGAAAGGTTAGAAAATGTTGGGTTAGGTCAGGTTAGTTTATTTTACCCAGGGGGTGGGGCTATCTAGGCAGGCCAAGCCTCAAAAATTGTTACTAAAGGTTAAATTAGGTTAATTTTTACATGGGCTTCGAGGGGGAGGAGTGAGGTTTAGAACTGTAAATTAACCTAGTTAAGATTTTCAAAGAAGCCTTAGGTTAATTTTTACATGGGCTTCGAGGGGGAGGAGTGAGGTTTAGAACTGCAAATTAACCTAGTTAAGATTTTCAAAGAAGCCTATCCATTTTCTGTCTTCATCCTTTCCCCCTTTAATGTACCTTTCATCAGCATATCAATTTGTACAACCACTGCGTATAGGGGTGTACGAATAGATAAGGGTATTTGGGGAACATCTCGACGAACGTATATGAGACTTCTGCCATGGCTCCCTGCTTGTTGATTATATGGTGTACTATAGCTAACATACTCACGAGGACTCGGAGTGTTAACATCAAGCTTACTTTCCTGTAGACATAGAATTATGGGGGAATGTTCATGAATTAGGAGCTTAAGGTCTTCATGTTTGGCCCTTAAACCCTGACAATTCCATTGCAAAATGGAGGAAAAAACTATGGTTTATTTCTTGGAAGAACTTTTGGTTGAAGTCTTCCCATTAGTAATTTTTTATTTAACACTACTTCCCGGTGGTTTTATTAGAGAGGGTCTGGATAAATTGGGTTTTGTGTTTATTATTTTCATATTATTTTCATTTTGTCCTTTTGATCTAAATATTGAGGGGGATGGTGGACCTCAACCGATTCATTTAAATTGTCTTCTGGTTGATCAGAAACATCAACAGGCAAAACATCCTATTTATTTGATGTCATAACTCTAATATTTCTTATGGAAGGGGGTGAGAGAGATGGAGGTCTCTATCTTTTACGATTAATAGGTTGTGAGCTACCAGGTTTTTGTACCTTCCCCACTATAGGTACACCTGATAACTTGGTTCCTGGTGGAATATCCATTAAATCAGGCAAGGATATGGCCTGGGAGAGGTTAGTACTATCCTTTGTAATGGGGGACAAATGTTTAATAGTGGTGGGCAATGTCTTTTTGTTAATACTCAATGATAAATCTTTAGGAGTAGATATTCTTGTCTTATTATGCAGCGCTTTTTCAGGAGATGGTGAATTCCTTTTTCAAGAACTACCTAAAGTAGTAGGTTGGGTGAGATGATTCCCAAAGAACTTTTTCTCCTGTTTTTAATGTCTTTGCATAGGTATTAGATTTATTTAATAATCTTTTGGCATGCCCCACGCTTTCATGTTCAATAATTGATCTATTGAGGGCAGCCTCTTCTAACTTGTAAAACTGGCAGCTCCTATCATTATATTTATGATTGAAGTTGCAGTTTAAGCACTTTGCCTCAAGTGTACATTCTACATGGTAAAGATTGGAGCAAGTATAACCAATTTATCATTCCTGCGAACTTTGGAAGGATGCCCAAATCTAAAGCAATTAAAACATTGCAGTGGCTTGTGTAAAAAGTTGAACTCTAATCCTTTAATTTTCTATGTCTATGTGGAAAGTTACATCAGTATCCTGGAAAGTAAGAACAATCATTGATGTTCCAGGTACTAAAGTTTAGATGGGGTTCTATGTCCAATTTTATATCATCATTTACTATCTTCAAATTAGACATTATAACAGACTGTGTATGACTTGGCCTTTATCAAGTAACTTTTCTTACCGAATCGAGATATATCTCCAGGTGTGATTGTTCCTACCTTCCTCTGAAGAAATTTGTAGATCTTGAAATAATTTTCTGTATCTCCTGCAGATTGAGCAAGAAGCCACATTGGTGGTCTTGGCTTTCTATGGGATGGCATATCTACCTTTATATCTTTATCCATCCAGTCTTCTGGTCTGTAGACATCCAGATCTGTAGGTGCCCCATCACACAGAGCACCCTTAATACTCATATTACCTACTTCAATATTGACAATGTTATGGCTTGCATTAAATGCTTCCTCGTGACAATTAAATGATAACCAAGAATCCCAATTATCATCTTGAAGTTTCATTCTGATTTCTTTTATTAATCCGTAGCACTCAAATATTTTATGTAGCACATCATAATTAGCTTCTAATGGGATTTGGGTAACATGCAGGCCTTTCAATTTTCCTGTGTTGCCCAAATTACCCTTTTTTTGAATGTTCAAAGAATAGTCCTTTTTAGTTCCTAAGTCGTCAACAGAATTTTCTTTAAATGAGTTGCCAGAGGTTGTCAACAGTGCCGGGGGCGAGTCGGCATATCCAGTGGAGGGGGGGGGGAGTCGTCACAAGACTCCATTAGAAAAATGAAAAGAGGAGTTTGATATTTTTAATAGTTTGGTTCACCTGCTTTAGTTTGGTTCACCTGCTTGAGAACATTAAGGCATCAGATGTTTGGAAGGAAATTTGCACTCTCCACCACCGGCACAATGAGAATATACTTTGCAGATGATCCATTCCATACCCTACCTGAACGATAGTACCAAAACACATATAGAGGCACAGGTGTAAGCTGAACCCGCCTGTTAGGACTGAGACCAAGAAACTATGGAATCATCCTCCCCATATCTGTAATGATGGGTTTCCGGCCAAAAGCTGAGAGTTGTACCCCAAGCATTGGATGCCCCTGGATTCCGAAGACCCATCACTTGAGAATAGTTCTGCCAAAAAGGTCCAAACCATTTTCAGGATGGCTGAGATCATCCAATACTCTCACATATAGCTTTGAATGCAAATACCTCCCAACCATGACACTCCCATTCATTGAAGCAGGAAACAATAACAGATGTAGAAACATCCACGCCGGCCGGGGCTACAATGGATGTAGAAACATCCAAGCCATAGAAAAAAAAAATAAATACTGTATGTATATGTACATCATATATACACATATATAATGAGGGAAATTTTTTCTCATAGAGTTGGGGCAGCAACACGAAAGTTTATAAGATTAGGAGAAGGTCGAAGCAATATTAAGAGGAAGAAAAAGATGAGAGATAGAGAAATTCAGATTTGAACTGGGGGAGCAATTTCCCCAAGTTGGAGAGCCCTCTTGCCTGTCACCAAATTTCAACACGGGAATGATATGCCGTGCTGATGTTCAATGACTTCAAGGCATTCTCTCATTAAGAGGGTATAAAATTTGGTGAAATACTGCTCAACTATAGTTATAGTTTCCAGTTGCAGTTGGGTAGCTCCAATCATGTTTAACAAATGACCAGACAAGTAGACGTTCTTGGTGAGTGTCGCCATTACACTGTCAGCTGATGTTTGGTTAGACCCTGCTCACAACTACATCTCTGATACATTCATTAGTTAAATACATTACTCTGGTTGCTGAAAAGTCAAGATTCATTAATTATTTAGGCTTTTCATTTTTACCATAATTAAATTTTATGGTGTTCTTTTTTTCTATAATGATCTATGTAATATTTTGATAAAAAATATAGTATTAATACTTTAAAACCATCCTTATTGATATATATCTTATATTGAGCGAGGTTTCAAAATGTTTTGTTGGTGGAACCTAGTCTTATTAGGAATGTGAAGAATGTAAAAGTTGCCAGTTAGTGACTTTTGAACGAAAATCACTGAATTCAGGTATCATGACTTTAGCTGCATACTGTACAAAGAGTTAACATATAGTCTCACAAAAATTACAATAAGAAACACAAGACTAATAAATTTTGTTTCAACATTATTTGCATGTCCTTGAATACAATAACACATGACATTACTTTAGTTATCAACTTCATAAACTTCCTGTATAACAATTGACAGCCTTGGCAAGTTAATAAACTCAGTCGCCTTTCAACCAATTTAACAGTAATTGTAACAAACATATCCATTGGTTTAAGTAAGTACGGACCCTGACGCTATATATCCTATGACTTCTCGATTGTAGTTCAAAAGCTATACAGCTAATTGGAATCAGGAAAAAAAATACTGAAATTGATAACGTTGAAATGAGAATGGATGAAGTATTCAATACGAAAAGATTGGACTAATATTGCTGGTAAAGTCCAATCTTGGTAACACCGATGTTTTCATCACTCGACATATAGCTTGACCTCTGACACATGTTCGTTTGCATTTGTATTAATAGTTATAGTCGTTGAGAATGGGCTGGAATTAAATGGCTTAATATTATCCAAGTAACATGAAGGATAAGTAATGTATTGAACATTGCCGGTGGGGGCAAAATGCTGTAAATAATTAGCCTTTATGCAGTCGTATAAAGCATTGGATGTTGAAGTTTTCGGCGGTAACTCTTCGTAAATCTACAAATAGGCATTATCAAGAGAATTAAGAAGGGGGAAATATCTATAATATTCACTTGATTCTGTATGCATTAAACTTTTACCATGTCTTTTCATACTTGTAAAATGCAGTGGTGTCTTGTGTGTGTAAAGAATCCGTATTTACTCCTAATTTCTGTCCTTTCCAAAGGCCTCGTTATTCGCACCCCGCTATTTTCGTAATTTCCTGTCTCCTCCCCAAACACTAAACTGTCGCGCTGGTTTACCTTTCATTTGATGCTGCGGGGTCCAAGTTATCACACCTGGGCTGGCCAAGCGCTTCCGTTACATGATATTACTGGGGTTTAGCTTTATCATGCGTGAACCTGTTATTACATTTCCGTTTCTTGTTTTAATTTTTTTTTAATTCGATTTTTCTTTATTTAATATTTATAGAAATTGGAAGCTTTGTTTCCTCGTAAACTGATTGAATGCTTAAAATGAAATATAATTTTCATGCTAGGAGTTTGGACATAAACTTACATACATTATATATATATATATATATATATATATATATATATATATATATATATATATATATATATATATATATATATATATATATATATATATATAATGTGTATTTGTGTGGAAGAGAAGTCGATGGATTGACGAACGAAGAAAATTTGCTGGTGTGGACTGGCACAGAAGGGCCACAAACACTCAGATGGGACATGTATGAGGCCTGTTGTTCTGCAGTGGATTAGTAACGGCTGATGATGATTATGATGTATATAAATGCAGTGGTCTTGTGGTAAAAACACATCGACACAATGTCATACATTGCGATCGCTGAATTTCCTAATAAACTTGCTTTCAGGTTCATTTTATGTGTTCTCGTCAAACTTTGACAACGTAATTGTCCATTGTACCAAGTGATTGAGTTTCAGAGAGAGAGAGAGAGAGAGAGAGAGAGAGAGAGAGAGAGAGAGAGAGAGAGAGTTTAGCAACGAGCTGTCAATGGTCTTGACAGGTTGTCAGTTGGGGAGTGGTGTTTTTCACGTATAGGAGGCAATGGTGGGTAGGAGCCCGAGCTCCCCTTCTAATTGAGCCATTACGCACGCCCTAACAAATTGTTCCGCGCCCCGGGCCATTTGGCGGCTGATATTAGCCATGGGCTTCTTTACACCTTTTTTTTTTTTTTAGCCGGTAGACTAATCCACTTCCAATGAAACGTGTCTATTTTTTAAGATAACGTGGCCGAAAGCAGGAAGGGTGAAAACGAAGGCAAATTTGCGTATTGCGGTGACCACTTCGTATTATTTAAAAAGTGCATGTGGGAAAGATGATATTTAATTGCTGTCCGAGATTCCAGAGAATAAATGCCAATGTTAATATAGTATTGGTCTTTCTTTACATAACATTGTTATGTAAAAGATAAACCTAGCGATAAGACTTTTACAAGGAAGGTTTAAAAGTTTCTAATGAGCAGCAGAGCAAAGGTAGAGGGTATTCATATGATCAGCGAAACAGACCCTCTTTCCACCCGTGCTAGTTCTAGAACCAGTTATGATCAGGCATTGGTTATTGATGACCTGTAGGTCTACTCCCTCCCCCAAACCCCTCATCCACAGCTGTGTTCACAGGGTCAGGGAGGTTGTGAACGAGAGTGAAAACTTTTCAAGCTGCGAGCGTACTTGAACTTCCGACCTATGTATCGTTATTATTATTATTATTATTATTATTATTATTATTATTATTATTAGCTAAGCTACATCCCTAGTTGTAAAAGCAGGGTTCTATAATCACAAGGGCTCGAAGAGGGAAAAATAGCCCACTGAAGAAAGGAAATAAATAAACTACAAGAGAAGAAATGAACAATTAAGATAACATTTATTAAGAACAGTTAGAACACTGAAATAGATCTTTCTTAGATTATTAAGAGAGACTTTAGACAGACTGTTCAACAAGAAAACATTAGCTGCAAGTTTGAATTTTTGAAGGTAGTCGGATATAATCTACAAGGCTGTCATAGCCCTATATTGGGGAATACCCTCAAATTATTTGTAGCATAAAGCGTCCAACGTAAGTGGTTATTAATAATAAGGGTCATGTTTTTTTACCTGACGTTTTTGAAACGTGAAAAAGATTTTTCAGACTTCGTATCGGGTTCCATGTTTGATACTTCATCAATTCATTGACATGAAAGAAAAAGAATCGTTTTAGGCCTGTGTGGTAACGTCCCTGACGGGAGATGGCCAGACTTGGGTTCGAGTCCCGCTCAAATTCGTTAGTTCCTTTGGTCACTGCAACCTCACCATCCTTGTGAGCTAAAGATAGGGGATTTTGGGGAACCTCTAGGTTTATCTGCGGAGTCATCAGCAGCCATTGCCTCGCCCACCTTGATCCTAGCTTTGGCGCTGATCACATGTAGCCTATATAGGGTCAGTCTCTAGGGCATTGTCCTGCTTGTTAGGGCAGTGTCAGTGTCCCTTTCATCTGCCATTCACGAGAGGCCTTTAAACCCTTCAGTGTATGAGGATCTCAAGTAAAACAAATTGGAATATTACCCAATAAAAGATCAGAGAATCTATGGAGACTAGAGGTGATGCAGGCTTTGTATTATCTGGAAACTCTGTCCACTGGAGTGACTTTGGTGTAGATTAGATATATTTCGTGAAAGGAGTCAGGAGTAACATAACCGGCAGATATCTCCTCAGGTAACCGGGTAATTGTCTGCATCCTTGTAACAACTGGGGAAGCAGCAGGTCGACCAATTTAACGAAAATGATATCCTTCAGGTTTTAATGCTGATCATTAAAGTCCGACAGAGCGACCAGACATTTTGTTAAGTCAACGTTTCCCCGGTTTTATGATGACGGCACAAAACCCGTTTGAATGGCTGTGTCTGGATTTTGGTTAATTTCAGGGTAGCCTATACAATGGTCAAGGCTATCCTACTGGGCTTATGTAATATTCGTGCTAAAATCAAATATCGTTCAGATTGTAGTAATGATGAATATATATATATATATATATATATATATATATATATATATATATATATATATATATACAGTATATATATACAGTATATATAGTGTGTATATATATATATATATATAATGTGTAAGAAATGCATCGGCCTTCTTTTTGTAATATTATTTGTGTACTGGTTTTTAGTATTGTGATGGTAGGCCATGTAGCAGCTAAACCTTCGTTGTTAGTGAGTGGTTGGGAGGATGTTATATTAAATTTTATGAGGGTTTGCGAGATATTTCTCCCACGTAGGTTGAAATTATATGGTACGTTACTCCATTCACATTCTGGTATTCTTTTCACCTTGGCTAAAAGCGAAGCGTACTTTTAAATGAAGAACACCATCACATTTAACAGTTTCAGATAAATTAGTCTTTTGATTTTTTACTATCAGTTCTACGTCTGCTATAACCCAAAATGTGTCAGTGGAATCTCTTTCATAACTTTCAAAGTTATGTGTGAAGATTATTGTGAAATTTGCATTAATTTGGCAAACGTATAATTACCTTATGTTTTAACGAAGATGTTTATTTTTATTTTAAAATTTGATTTATTGTTTTGTTTTTAAAGTTCTTAATCCTTGTTTCAGACGGAATGTCAAAAATATTGAAGATATATTTTACAGATAATCAAGGCAAGTAACGGAAGATCGGATTGTTATTTTCTGAATGAACGTCATAGATAAACAAGGATGACAACAGTTATTTATTTCCAAAATATCTTAGAATTGATGGAATTCTTAGACATGGTAGCCTCTTCGTAGGAATTACTGACTGGTATATATAGGTAATTAATCTTTAAAATATATGTAATATACTATTGAAAAAACGTAAATTTAATCGGAGATTCTTCGTTAAATTATACTAGTCTCAGCCGTATTTCAGTAAATACAGGCGACCGTCATTTTTAAACTACTTTAACGTCAATATATCCGTTTTTAAAATGGTAAATTCCTGGGAACATTTATTCCATGATTTTTATGGCAAATTTTCAATAGTATATAAACTATGAAGAGACACTCAGCCATTTTAACATAAAAATATTCGCTGCGAGTTTGAACTTCTGAAGTTCCACTGTTTCAATCCCATGATTTGGGAGATTACTCCATAATCTGATCACAGCTGGAATAAAACTTCTAGAATACTGTGCAGTGTTGACTCTGTTAAACCTTAAGGCGAAGAAGATAAGCTTGTTAGAATTAACTGAAACACTTAGGTTGCGTTTACACCATGCGATTCAATTCGTGTTAAGTCAAGAGCTTCATCGATGTGATTCATTTTGTCTCTTCTCCGTGTACCCCTCTTAACGAGAGAGAATGCCTTGTCGAAGTCATCGTGCTTCAACGGGAAATATTGTTTTCTTGTTGACGCATTGTAACGGGCAAGAGGACTCTGGAAATAGGGGCAATTTTTTCACCAGTTCGAATCCAATTTTCTCTCTCATCTTTTTCTTCCTCTGAATATTAATAATAATGATAATAATAATAATAATAATAATAATAATAATAATAATCTTTATTTCAGCAGAAGCCATATACTTCGACCTTCTCCTAATTCTATAAACTTTCTTTCGTCTTGCTGTCCCAACTGTGAGTAAAATTATATAATATATCTATATATATATATGTATATATATATATATATATATATATATATATAATGTTTATATATATATATATATATATATATATATATAATGTATATGTGTATATAGTATATATATGTATGTATGTACTATATATATGTACGTGTTTTTTTATGGCATGAATGTTTCTACATCTGTTATTGTACATCCGTCATTACTGCCTGCTTCGATGAATGGTATGTATTACGGTTGGGAGGTATTTGCATTCAAAGCTATATTTGAGAGTATTGGATGATCTCTGCCATCCTGAAGATGGTTTGGACCTTCAAGGTGGAACTATTCTCAAGGGGAGTCTTTGGAATCCAGGGAGATCCAATGCTTGGGATGGGACTCTTGGCTTCTGGCTGGAAACCCACCATTACAGATATGGGGAAGATGATTCCATAGTTTCTTGGTGTCAGTCCTAACAGACGGGTTCTGCGTACACCTGTGCCTCTATTTCTGTTTTGATGCTATCCTTCGGGTAGGGTATTGAGTGAACCATCTGTGAAGTATACTCTCATTGTGCCGATAGTGGAGAGTGCAAATTTCCTTACCTACGTGTGATGCCTTAATATTCTCGAGTAGTTAAATAAAACAAATACAAATCAAATACTCCCCTTTTGTTTTCTTATGGATTCTTCTGAAAACGGCCCCCTCTTCCCTGGATATGCTGACTCGTCCCCGACACTGCAAATCTAATTAAGGAAAATTCTGTTGATG
Source organism: Palaemon carinicauda (assembly GCF_036898095.1). Classification (NCBI taxonomy): domain Eukaryota; kingdom Metazoa; phylum Arthropoda; class Malacostraca; order Decapoda; family Palaemonidae; genus Palaemon; species Palaemon carinicauda. The sequence goes on from NC_090738.1 coordinate 49,023,274, forward strand.
ACAGAGGAATTAATAGGGACCGAACTTCAAATGCTCAGAAACTTGATGGAAATGTAAGGAAATTAAAGGTCATCCACACCTGTGATATACCAATAAATTGCCATTATGAAGCATTGTGGATGACTTGAACCATACGGTCCCCCCAGATGCTGAAGCCTTGATGTGGATGGGGGGCTTAGGGATTAGCAGCTGGGTTCCGATGTTTGGTGGGAATTGCTTCCCCACTGGTCCTTGGTGCCAAGCTGTTGATCCAACTAAATTAGTCAGCAGTTTCTCTTTTCCTGTTGTTTTTTCCTTTTTTCTCCCATCTCCAACTCTTGGACATGAACTTTTTATTGACTTTGGCTTATGTTTGATTATGGTTTGGCTGCCTCTTTGGATTTGACGCAGGTGGATGGACGGCATGCCATCTCAAAAGAACTCGAGTACCTGACGTGACCGAGCGAGGGGAAAGTTTTATGTCAAACCTTTCCCTCAGTGCTGGGTCTGACGTTGACGGCCGTCATGACGCCTCAAGTGCTGAGGGCGGGGTGTATCTCTGGATATTGCCCCTAGGGCGGCCCTAATTGTAGGGATGAACCCGTCCTCTAAGTGTGGCTCCTTGGTGGGTGGGGGGAATATCCAGATGAAATTAATCTTCTCGTCATCATGGCGAACCCACCGAAACCCGTTGACGACCAATCCGCTTCCTCTCTGGCTGACTCTTCCAGGAAAATAGTTCACTCGATGGACTCGCATTCATCCAGTGCTATTACTCTGGAACCTTTCATTCCAACTTCCCCCAGATGCCAGAGAAATAAAAACTCTGGCAGATTAAATGAATATTTAAGGGTCCTATATTGTGAGGGAATTACTCGCAATGGGAATTATGAAGAATTATTTAATGTTCTGAAAAAGTTTGGAGATATAACAAGAATGAAACTGCATCTCTCCAAAGATAAACAAGAATTTGAGGCTTATGTCACTTTTAGTAACACATTACAAGCTACAAATGCTTTTCATGAAATAAGAAATGGTAAAGTTTCTGACCTTTCTTGTCGAGTGAAATTGCATAGTATAAAAAATGTTTTAGACTCGGAATATGACTTTATACCCAAACGCTCTGCCTTGCATGAAGAAGTTCTGGAAAATACCAGAATAGTACCAGAACCAGTCTGGTATGTTGCTTCATACAAGGAGGGCTGTAATAATCTGATAAAGGGGTATGAATGTATTGAAAAAAAGGTAGGCTGTATTCCACAGGGAAATTTAACACGCTATGGCCGTTGTCTGCTTATTAAAGCAGGTAACGAATCTCAAGCTGTATTATTGAATAATTTTAAAGCTTCCTCGTCAGATATAATTCAGAGTCTCTCCTCACCACTCTTACAACCACGCAAGAGGAATTATTTATAGTAGGGATCTAAGTGAATTTTCTGATGAAGATATACTGAAAAGATGCCCAGCTACCGTTCTTAAAGCTAAAAAACTAAAAGGGAATAATAATGCAATTTGTTTAATCTTTTCATCACATTACCAACCAGATTACATCAAGATCAGACACTTAAACATTCCGGTCAAGAAATTCCACCCACGACCAATGCAATGTTATAAGTGTTACGAGTATGGCCACATTAATGTAAAGTGTACTAATAAGAAGAGATGTTATATTTGTTCCGAATTTCATGATCCCAACAAATTCCATGATACCTCCGCCGATTTTACTCATGAAAAGTTTTGTTTCCATTGTGAGGGAGCTCACTCTCCCAATTCTAAACTGTGTCCTCAGTACAAACTGGAGCAATCAATAATTGAGACTGCCAATAATGAGCATATAACTTTTGGTGCAGCAAGGAAAAAACTTAATGGTTCTAATCCAACATATGCCAGAGTTTTGTCCCATCCCATAAAGTTAAATAATAACTCGAGGAATACTTACCCCACAGTTACTGCTGGATCTAAATATCCTGAGATCTCACCTTCTTCATCAACAAATCCCTCAAGGCCCGACAAGATTTCCAATAATTCCAGCAAGCCACAGAACTCTCATCCAGTTCCAGCTATTCTGGAAAACAATAATAGCAGTAGAATAAACGAAAAACCAAATAACAAGGTAGGCCAAAATGGTCCCTTAAAGCAAGAAGACCGTATTCCACTGCAAACCCGTTTCAACACACTTGCCACAGACAGTGCCAGCAAGGCTATAGAAAACATAGGAGAAATAGAGATGGTTGATATCGAGCCCCATAAATCAAAATGCGTGAGCAAGAAAAGAATAATTGAAGATACAACATCACCCAAACCCAAAAAAACAAATAATATAGAATTTATACCAGATGCAATTGAAATGGATATCGAAAAATTACTAGAACTCCCAACCTCTGGACCCAAACCTAACACAGTCAATAACCACATCACTAAACAAGTGATAAACGTTGAAGTCCATAGGAATCCCCATGACCCTCAAGGAAGTGAAAGCAAGTCGAATAATAATGCACCCATTAAAGAAATAAGCCCTTCTCCAGTTCTAGGTATGACTGGAAAACTAATGCTTTCACGTAAAACAAAGGCAGAAAATACAACACACAAAGTTTCATGTGGTTGTAACGATTGCTTCATGGCAGAATTCAATGACCCTAAAAATCTGAATGTACATAAGATGAATAATATAATAGATGATTTTACTAAGAACAAAAACAAAAACCAGTATGGCAAATTAGAAAGCCACAATGCTGGTTGTATGTGTGTTGACCATCTAATAAAGAAACGTGCAACAGGCACCCTCCAACTGGAAAAATTTATAGAAAAACTTAACCTTAATCCAAATGACACCCAGGAAGCTAATACAAACAAGGGTAAAACCCAGGGAGCCATACCCAAGGAACCAAATCTTGATTAAAAAACTACAACTAGCGTAGTCAAGCAGAAACCCGTCTCCAACAGAATAAGCAGAAATAATGCCTTACCCAGTGGAAATTTATCTTCTTTGCCGTAACGTTCAATCCTTACATAATTCAGTGGAATATTAAGGGTCTTAAAACCCGTTTACATTTAGGGGAAATCCAAAGACTATTGAAAAATTATAACCCTATTGCAATATGCTTACAACATACTAATGATACTGTTCCTTCAATAGGAAACTACATTTTAGCATCTCGCTCAATCCCTTCTCCCAATACTTTAGGGAATGCAGTATATGTTCATAATAAAGTAACTTATGATGCTTCATTATTCAACACATCAGAATTTCAATTATCTGGAGTTAGATTACATCTAAATAACGACACTTTTAATATCTGTAATATGTACAATCAACCCTCTTTCAACTGTGATATACAAAATGTACCTAAAGTACTCCCAAATATGCAAGAGGATATACTATTACTAGGAGACTTCAACTCCCATAACTCCATATGGGACACCAATTGTATTGATGTTGACATAAATGGTTCAAAGGTTGAACAGATGATGAATGATCATAACCTCTGTATATTGAATGAGGCAGAGAGTAGCACTTACTATTCAAAAGCTCATGGAACCTATTCGTCAATAGATTTAACTCTGTGTTCCAATAATATTGTTGATAGGTTCGAATGGAATGTCTTAGACGACCTGTTTACCAGTGATCATTTTCCTATTTTGATTACCATATTAGGACATACACCAACTTCTTCGATTCAACGATATAATACAGATAAAGCTGACTGGGATAAGTTCAAGTTTTACACTAAGCAAGTGCCTCCCTATGATTACTCCCAAGATCATGATAAAACAAATGATGATGATGTGAATTTTATCACACAAGCGGCTGATAAATCGATACCTCTGACTGGCACCCGACAGTTAAAACATTCAGTCCCATGGTGGTCAGAGACATTAACCCAGCTGATAAACGAAAAGCATGCAGTTTGAATCTTTTATTTAGGGTTTCTAATTTTCTTCCAACATTTGAGCACTGGTCCCCTAATGTTAGGGAATAAAATAAACAAACTGGTTGACATAGCAATAGAAATTAGTGTGTTGAAACCATATTTTAATAGGGTTTCTGCTAAATTCAGAAAGGAAGTAATTAGAGGCAAGATAATTTCATGGCAAAAATGTGTCAAGCATATCGGATAATACTTCTGTGCAGAAGGTGTGGCAGAAGTTTAGGAAGATTAATGACTCCTTACAACAAACCAGCGAGACACGCATTAATGCATAACGGCTCGTCAATACATGATACTCAGACAATCTCCAATATTATCGGCCATAATATTGAAAATATAAGCAGCATTGATAATTTAGATGCCCACTTTCGAGCCATTAAAAGAAGAGAAGAAGCAACACCATTGAACTTTGATACTATGGAGGATATATATTACAATAAAAGATTCACTGAAGAGGAGTTGGAATTTGCCTTATCTAATTGTAGGTCAACAGCCCCGGGTAAAGATAAGATAAATTTCGATATGATTAGAAATCTAGCCCCTTTAGCTAAAGCATATCTATTGGATTTTTACAATCATCTTTGGACCAAACACCTATTTCCAAAGGCATGGAAACATGCAATAGTAATACCAATAGTAAAGGCAGGGAAAGATCCAAGTAATCCAAACAATTACAGACCAATTTCATTAACCAGTTGCATATGTAAATTACTGGAAAAAATGGTAAATTATAGACTAAATTGGTGTTTATGTCGCAATAATATTCTATCAACTTCTCAATTTGGCTCACAATCAGAACGATCTTCTTTGGATTCACTTTCACACTTAGAAAATTATATACGTAGAGGCTTTGAACGAAAACAGCTCACAATAGCCATATTTTTTGATATTCAAAAGGCATATGATACAACGTGGAGACACTCGATACTAAAATCCTTACATCAGAATGGTTTTCGAGGACACCTTCCTATTTTTATTAGAAATTTTATTGGTGGAAGAACGTTTCAAACTCGTATTGATAACATTTACTCCGAATCTTTTAATCTTGACAGTGGTGTACCGCAAGGCAGTGTTTTAAGCGGGACTCTTTTTGCATTGGCAATTAACGACATTGTTAATCAAATGCCACAAGGAGTGCAAAGCAGTCTATATGTAGATGACTTATTTAATACTATTCCTCCAATAGCCTGCGTCATTTACAAAGGATTCTAAATAGTGCCACTAGAAAAATACTTGCGTGGACCGCATCTGTTGGTTTTAGACTTTCGGCAGAAAAAACTTAAGCCATAATGTTTTATAAAAACAGTAGATGGAAGGAAAACCAAGATATCAATCTAACATTGGGCAACGTACAAATCCAATTTCAAGATAAGGTAAAGTTTTTGGGACTAATTTTTGACACCCATTTGAATTGGAAAGCACATGTATCATACATCAAATCCAAATGTAACAGTGCTCTTAATTTAATGAGGAAATTATCTCACACAACCTGGGGTGCAAGGAGATCAACTTTACTAATGATGTATAAAGCATTAGTATTATCACGAATTGATTATGGTAGCCCAATTTATGGTTCAGGATCAGAAGCAACTTTGAAATCTTTAGATCCAATACACACTCGAGGCCTGAGAATTTGTAGCGGAGCATTTAGATCATCCCCAAATCTCTCAGTTTTATGTGAAATTGGAGAACCCCCATTGTCTTTGCATCGGGATTTTGTAACAATGCGGAGTGCATTGAAAATTTTATCCACTAATTCTCCAACAAAAAAGCTTTTTAATGAGAGGAACATATTTATAAACAACCATGAACCACCATTCCCAATTAGGGCAAACAGACTGTTACAATCAACAAACGTTAAAGTGAATCTTATCCAACCATCTTTATTTCCCCCACCTTGGATTATGACAAGGACAAGAATCTGTTCTCATCTGTTTTATTTATCAAAAAAATTCACTTATACTCCGAGTCACCACAAGCAAATTACCATAGAACATATTCAGAGAAAAGGTCCTCACTATGCAATATATACTGATGGTTCTAAATCCCCAATGGGTACTGGATGTGCTGCAGTATCTTTAGATGGAACACAACAATTATCGTTGCCAAAAGAATCATCAGTATTTACATCAGAGTTATATGCCATTTTACAAGCAATCAATATGATTAAAACCATTGAAGACAGGAAGAATTTTAAATTTGTCATCTATTCAGATTCTCAAAGTGCCATAGTGGCCCTTAAAAACTATACTCATAGGAACCACTTGATCCTAAGAATTAAAGACCTTATAAGTAAATTATCTTCTCAGTGTGTAAGTGTCGAGTTATGCTGGATACCGGCTCATGTCGGAGTTGTTGGTAATGAAAAGGCGGATGCTGCTGCTAAAGAAGCCATTAAATTACCACAACAAAACATTGACCTCCCAGTTGGAGATTTGATTACATTATTAAGGCATTTCATATTGGAAAAATGGCAGAATGTTTGGAATAATGTGTCAGAAAATCATGATTTAAGGCAAATTAAACAGAAGGTTGCTCTTTGGGATTCCTCGACACAAAAGAACAAGAGAACAGAAGTAATTTTAACCAGATTACGAATTGGGCACTCGAGATTAACCCATGAATTTTTAATGAGTACACCTCACGGCACTGTTCCAATGTGCAGTGAGTGTGATACTTTTTTATCTATTAAACATATATTTTCGGTTTGTAAAGTTTTCCAGCGAGAGAGAGAGAGATATATTTTGGTCAGAAAACTTTTTCTGAAATTTTAACTGAATCAAGTAATTTTTCTGTTTCTAGAATTTTAACCTTTTTAATGAATTCACGTATTATTGATAGAATCTAAATTTTTACCTAAGTTTTTTTACTAATTCATTTTAAATTACATAGATTTAATATATTGTTAATTATTTTCATCACTCAGATTTCATATATATATATATATATATATATATATATATATATATATATATATATATATATTTATTCATCCATCTATTCACCAATATTTAGAATATTTGAAGATTATAAGTATATACTGTATATACATATATATAATTCTTTTTTAATTTATTTATTTTTTTCCCTTATCAATTGAATTTTTGATAATCTTATATTTCTTTATATCCCGATTTTTTTTTTCGGGCCAGCCCTGTGAGAGTCTAGCTTGACTCATTGGGCTGGTAAAACTCCTTCTTTTAATAATAATAATGAACCATACGGTAAAATTTATGAAATATGGATGAAATTCAAAGAAAATAATGAGAAATGAAAAGCCTGGATCTCTTTCAGTAATCATGAGGAAGCTTTCAAAGCAGTCTCTGACATTTCCAAAATAAAAGTTAGTAATTGCGAGATTACCGGAGCACTATGCAATGCAGCTTCTGGTAACATGAATGTATGTTATCCCGGTGACTGGTGTCAGAGTGAGTACTGACGCCAAAGTAAATCTGATATCGTAAAGAAACCCTAAGCCACCAATGTGGCTAATTGCAACATCTATGGCAGATGAATTTAATTACTTAAAATTTAGTTTGATATTACAAGGGAAAGTGGGTACCATAGAGCGTGGAAACATTTCTAGATTTGGTAAGGAATCTATCTTGATTCATGCCAGATCTAGAACACAATCTTTTATGTTAAATAATATAAAATTGAAGAAAATATCATGGTGGATATGAAACTACATTTAAATTTTAGCTATGGAAGAGGATTAATTTTTAACAAATACTTACATAATTTTAGCGAGGAGGGAATATTAATGTTCCCAAAAGATTCCCAAACCGTTATGATTATTTTCATTTTTGAAGACCACAATGTACCCTCTATATATACATCGAAAATTAGAGAATACCAGTTCGCCTGTATAAACAGAAACCATTGCTGTGCTTCAATTGTTTCAAATTTGGGCATCCATCTAGGGTATGTAAAAAGATCTGTGACAATTGTTTTGATCCTGAGCTTGAACCCTGCACTAATATAACAAGGTGCACTAATTGTAGCCAGGATCACAAGCCAACCAATAGGAAATGTCCTCAATATCAAACAGAAGAAGCAGCCGTTCAAAAGTCGGATGGAAAGCATACTAGTGTGGGATATGCTAGGCAACTTCTAACAAAAACCAAGAGGATGCAGGACATCCAGGAAAAATGGCAACACCAGTTAGACCAGGTAATGTAAAGCATCCTATTGCTGAATCACCACCTACGGCTATTTCCAAGCCTCTTAATTTAGATTCGGTACCTTCCGTCAAAAAGGCACTACCTCCTGCCTTTAGGTCTGCCACACCACGGATGGAAAGCCCAAAGCTCTCATCTCCGGCAGCATCATTGCCATATCTAGGGGAGGAATCGTATGCTAGAGAGCTAGTGGATGTACCTGTCATGATGGAGGTACATAATCGTAATAGCTCTCCATCAGTCGATAAAGAAATACAAAAATTCCCATAGTAAATAAGTCCGATATTTTTTTCTGAAAAAGATGATAAACTTCCAAAAAATTCAAATATACCAAAGATTAATGTCTAGGGGCACCATCCCCCTCGAAAAATAAGTAAGAAGGATGCTAAGAAAAACCATAAACCAAACTTAGAAAGACCTATTTCTCCAAAAAGGAGTATCAGAGACTTCTATCATTTCAAAATTCATTGATAGGAAGACTTTTAAGGAATCTTTATTTACTCCACAATTTCACAGTGGAACTGTCAAGGTATGACGCCTAAATATGAAGAACTTAGCTCCTTATTTGTGAGCACTCCCCCGTAGTTAAATTTCTTCTGGAGAATAAACTTGATGATAATACTCCTTGTACTCGTGAATATATCAGCGACAGGACACCATATGATCAACGAGTAGGGAGCCATGGCGGAAGTCTTATATGCTTTTGTCGAGTAGTTCCCCGAAAGACAACATCTCTTATGATAATTTATTATAGGTGATTCAACAGCTCCCTTAACCTTTTCTCTTACTGGGAGATTTGAATGGTAGACATCCTTCATGGGGCGATGTTCTAGCAAACACAAGGGGCAATATTATTTCATAAATAGTGGAAAATGAAGATGTGGGACTCCTTAATACAGGAGAGCCCACGCACTTTCATGTTCAGACAGGTACCCTATCATGCATTGAGCTTTGTTGCAAGTGCTAACTGCCTTCTTGATTTTGAATGAAAAAAGTTAGTTTATTGGCATACTAGTGATCATGCTCCAATTATTATAATTACGAACAGTGTTCCACGCTTGCAGATATCACCACGATGGAACCTTGACAAGGTGGACTGGAATAAATTACGGGAGCTAAGTGACATTGAAGGGAATGCAGAACAATTTGAAAGTGTAGATGATGCCATAGACTTAATAAATGTAACTCTACATACAGCAGGAGTTAATTAAATTCCAAAAACCACAGGGTTATCAAACGTTGGCCAGTCCCCAGGTGGTCCTCAGAACTATTTGCCTTGCACAGAGCCGCAAGAAAATCTTTTGACTCGATTGCATTTTTTGGGCCACTTTCATCTCACGACCTCAGTATATATATATATATATATATATATATATATATATATATATATATATATATATATATATCCATATATATATCCATATATATATATATATATATATATATATATATATATTATATATATATATATACACTGCCAAAGACTGGTTTATTATTATTATTAAAATTACAAAAATTTGGAACTCCACTTGCATGATGATCACACCATGATGTGACTGATGTAGAAAATGGGTCCAGCCAGGGTTGCCACTAAATATTTTACTTTTCCCCTATAAGTGGAGTTAATTTTCCCCTACTTCCCCCTACTAAATATTTTTAGACACCTGGCATAATTTTTACTTTTTTTATTGCATTTTTGGGCCACTTTCACCTCACGACCTCAATATATATATATATATATATATATATATATATATATATATATATATATATATATATATATATATATATATATTATATATATATATATATATATAATATATATATATATATATATATATATATTATATATATATAATATATATATAATATATATATATATACATATACATATATATATACACACTGCCTAAGACTAGTTTATTTTTAGATATACCAAAGAAGTTTATTCTTGTCTAAACAGTGATGTTTTATTTTTTTTTCATATTTTCAAGTGTTATGAAAAATAAACTCTGAAAAACAACAAGATGTATTTATTTCCAAATAGTAGAATTACTAGTATATAACTGCGTTTTTGAAGGATATACATATCCTCAATGTACAGTTATATACTTGTACATGTACTATTTGGAAATAAATATATCTTGCTGTTTTTCAAATTTTATTTTTTTTTATAGCACACTTGAATATAATTTGAAAAAAAATATCACTGTTCTAACAACAAAAATAAACTAATTTGGTAAATTTAAAAGTAAACTAGTCTTTGACAGTATATTTAAGTACCTCATTGAAAATAAAAAGTAAGAAATGAGAAATGAATAAAAAGAAAAGTACTTTGGCCAGGAGGTAAATAAAAGAAGATCTGTGCATATTTTACAGGAAATCTTGGGAACTGTTATCAGCCTCAGCGGGGATTCTATCAGTTTCCGTATATTTTTCCTAATAATTTTTTCTATCATTGATGTACAGTTGTGTTAGACTTTTAGTTACAACAACTTGAGCTTGGAATGTTTCTGAAGTCTTTAATTATTACCTCTAATGTGTGCAGTCAAGGAACTCCTTAGTTTTGTTTTATTAGCATTCAATTTAGAGAAAGTTCTTATTACTTCTGTCGTGCTTTGTGGTAAAGCGGTAATATGAAGTATAAAAATGGCAATATCTTCATACTCTTCAAGGCTTTCTATACCTTACTAAAACTCTACAATGGTCTTTTTCTCCCATCTCCCTTCTTTTTACACGATCATCTGTTAGAAGAGCGTGCCACTGTCGATCAATTGTGTGGATATTTAAAGTGATTTTTGGGAAAACTTTAGCAAGAATTGATCTCGATTTGATAACAGTACTGCCATCAAGTATCTTCACATGATTCACGTCTTTCAGTGCATGCAGAGTTGGGTCAGAAATATGAATCCTCTGAATACTTTGTCGTACAGCTTCCCTGCACCAATCCCTACACATGCTCAGAAAACCCTCCTTATGTGGAAGCATGGTCTTAACAGATTCAAGTGCCATCATGCCTCGATAAACTTCGTCAACTGGTAGCCATTGGGATTCATCATCAACATTAATATTGGTTAAGCACTGAATTGGTTTTCTGAAGTTATGACACATCATCTTCACAGCACGTTCAACTTTTGTCACAAGGTGATGGAGCTGAAATTTATTTGACTGGAAAATAACATCTAGTTCTGTCAAGTCTCCAAGGACATAAATCACAAAACTTCAATGTTGCTTTGACGTAGGTAGTTCGTAAACCTTTAAGTATTCTCTCTGCCAGAAGAGTCGAGCTTTTATCATTTACCTCTGCAGTGAAGAAGAGACCAAGGGCTGGCCATTGTTCTAGAATTCGACTAACACATCATGCCACAGATAACCATCGTGTTTGGCATGGCTTCAGGATCTGTTGAGCTTCATCATTCACATATTTTTGGAGTTCAGCAAAAGATTTTTGCCTATTGAGAGACATTTTAAAGTAATTGTAAATATCGTGTATTAATTGATCAGCCGTGTTTGACAGAAATTTACCTGCATGCTCTGCAACAAGATGAAATGTATTACAGTAGCACTTGAAAACAAACAAACCAGGTGCAGCCTTTTCCATTCTTGTTAAAATAGAGTTGTTTGCTCCTTGCATAAGATTTTCTCCATCGGATGCATAGCCTGTAACTTTGTCTAGTAAAGATTATCTTTCTTCAGAGCACCCTCCAGGGATGCAAAGGGTACGCCAGCATTGCCTTCTTCCTTGGTAATAATATGGTAAAATCGTTTTACTGGTTCTTCATTTGCATTCACGAAACTTACATTACAGAAGACTTTAATCATTGTGTTGTCAGTAGCTTTGTCACACAATATGAAAAATCCTCTTGATGTTTTCAATTCTTCAACAAGCTTCTCGTGGGTATATTGAGAAAGCTTCTCGTGGGTATATTGAGACAAGCACTCAGTAAGTAGATATGTTTCTTTGGTATGGTTGCAACTCATTTCCTTAATGGCCTTTCTGAGTCATCTGCAATATTATGAAATGTTGCTACAAGAGAATCTAAGAAGTTGAGAGAGATGTTTTCAGTGTTCAGTTCTGCTTTGATAACTAAAGAATTGCTGGTGATGACCAAAGATGTTAGGGAACGATTTTCCTGGCATGTCTTGGCTCGCTGTATATGAATCGTCGTTTTTTGATTTTTAAGAGGTTCAGATTGTCATGGTATTAGAATTTTATCACACTATGAGCAATATGCTTTTCCTGGGTAGTGTCTTGATGCAAAAAGCCATCCCTTTTCCCAACTCTTTTTTCCCAGTTAGGGTGGTAGGTTTGAAGTCAATATTTCTTAGCTGTTTTCTTTGCAAGTTGATCCTAAAAAAGAAAAAAAATATCAAGTTATAAGAGTACAGATAAATAATTGGATAAACCACATGTAGCCTTTAGCTGCATATAGCAATAATGGCAAAATAAATTTCCATTAGCACTGTTTAAGTTTGATGAAACTCATAAATAGCCTAAAGGGCTAGTAGCAAATTATATGCACTAGGACTAGGCACCACTTAAGTTTTGTCTTTACCTTGTTTATGAATATATATTTGAATTGAGAAATATGGAAAATTCCGTCCAGTGGTCCGGACAGCCATTATTAACAGAAAATAATGTATGAACAATCACAGGAAACAAAGAAAAGTGATATGCACAAAGTTCTATTGATATCCGATGTTATAAATGTAAAAAAACAAACAAACGTGAATTCACTTACACAATAAATCGCTAACAGTCCAGGTCACGGTCGATAAACGAGCGGTGTTAAGAATTGTAGATAAGTCTGTCTTGATTCTTGTCTTTCAACAATTAACTTCGTGGTATGGACAGTAGGTATTAGAGTGGCAATTACATAAAGTGTTCTCCTTGGAGGATAAAGATTGATAAAGACCAATGCGAACGGAAAAGTAGCAGAGTTAGAAAAGTAGAAAAAAATTCTGTAGATATGCAGATTTTATGTTTGTTGGGATGCACAAAATCATCGATAGATAAGACAGCAATTGATTAAATGAAATTAAATTAATACCAAACAGAAGAGCAAAAAGTGTTTGATGTAAACAAGCAAATAAAACAACTTTAATTCTTATTTGAAGAGAATATTCCTTATTTGAAGAGGAAATTCCAAGTGTATAGGAAAATTATCTGCATAATAGGATGTCCTTCTGTTATTTTCTGTGATAGCATACTATCTAGAGTCGATAAAAAGCTTCGTTAATCCTACTGTAGACCAAAATATTTCCTGTTAATCCTACTGTAGACCAAAATATTCCGCGTTAATCCTACTGTAGACCAAAATATTCCGCGTTAATCCTACTGTAGACCAAAATATTCCGCGTTAATCCTACTGTAGACCAAAATATTCCGCGTTAATCCTACTGTAGACCAAAATATTCCGCGTTAATCCTACTGTAGACCAAAATATTCCGCGTTAATCCTACTGTAGACCAAAATATTCCCCGTTAATCCTACTGTAGACCAAAATATTCCCCGTTAATTCTACTGTAGACCAAAATATTCCCCGTTAATCCTACTGTAGACTAAAATATTCCCCGTTAATCCTGCTGTAGATCAAAATATTCCCTTGCTTTTCCAAGTATATAGTTAAGCTCTTGACTTTCTAATCCCACCCACAGCCTTATGTACAGGATTAGGATTTAGGACCTTCACTGACTGACAACCAATCTTTGGATGTTATCTCGCTGTACTTGATGAAATCTACAATGTTTAACTGTGGTGGTGATTCATGACGCGTGATGACTTGTCTTGACTTGACGCGACTCGACTTGCTGGGTGTAAACACAACCTTAGTTTTTTGTACAGGATTTCACAGTCAGCGAAGATCTGAATGCAAAGGATGGTCAGAACTATGAAAAAATTTTAGGTAGCATCCATAAAGAACTGACTAAGCGATGATGTGAGATATTGATATCCAGATCAGGAATAAGAAATTTAATAGACCACAAGTTTTTATCCAACAAATGTAAGATAAAAGTCAACAACTGAAGACCAGACTTGAGAACAAAACTCGAAACAAAGCAGAATGAAAGAATTAAAACATTTCTTCAGAATAGATTTTTTCACCGAATATCTTAGATTTTCTCAATTAGCCATTTTTTATGCAATTCAAGATGGAATAGAGCGAATGTGTTTCTCAAAAGTAATTTTGTAATAAAGTATCTCACATAGAGCTCTAAAGGAGTTGTATCTAGTTAAAGAAAATAATATCAATACAGAGATCTGGAGGTTGGTGAGCCAATGTCCTCGACCTATTTGCCCCACTTATAGCACAGAAAGAAATAGATATCTGTTTGAGGCTCGGGGTTCATCCTTGCCAAGATCCTTGGATATGATGTGTTATGCAATGCTAGTGGCATTTTTAGATTTATATCAGAATCGGGTCTTCTTAATACTATTTAACGTTTGTGACATATTTACTTTTCTGGTTTTAATTGAATATTCTTTTACTCTTTGTTTTTAAATAATAAACAATATCGGCATCAATAACCTTCGGTGTCAGGATGCCAGAGAACTTCAAATCCTTTAATCGTTACAATTGTAGTTGAATTTTGCTAAGGTTCAACTTTATGGCTATATCTGTATTAAGGGATTCTGCAACCCATGATCTACATTCAGCAGACGGAATTGATGCAGAGAGAGTAGCATCATTTGCATATGTTACGATCTTGTTTTCTAGACCAAACCACATATGTGTATGTATTATGTCACCCAAAATGCTGTTTAGGGATCACATCCCTGAAAAGATGGCTAAGAATTGGGTCTGGTACTATATACAAGTAGCCTTTTTATCACCTTTCCAACAAACCTAAGAACACCCCTTAACTCCTCGTAGTTCCTGATATATGTATACCCCTTATTTTCGCGTCCTGTCCTTTATACCTTGACATAGTGTACTGATCTTCCCCACCGCCATACTCAGGACCTCGAGACCTTTCCAACAAGCCCAAGAACACCTTTTAACTCCCTGTGGTTGCCGAGATACACATACCCCCTAATTTACTGACCTGTCCCCACCCCTTATAGGGAGGAGTATGCCCATCCTCACACCACCATATGTATCAGGACCTCGAGAGCTTTCCAACGAGCTAAAGAACACTTCTTAACTCTGTGTAGTTCCTGAGATACACTTGTCCTTTATTTTACGGTTTTCACGTCCCTACCCCTTATGGGGAGGGGTAAGCCCATCGCCACGCCCCCTATACGTCACGGGACTTAGAGACCTTTCCAACGAGCCCAAGAACACCTATTAACTCCTTTTGGGTGGTGAGAAACTTTTACTTAAAAAAAGTCTATGGTTTATAGTTCATGGATTTTCATCTGTTAATAGGACCTTACAACAAGACCCCTAGGAAAGAGGAAGAATTTTTTTTTTTTTTGGGGGGGGGGGGACCCTTGACAGACCCCTGAGTGAAAAAATGGACCAAAAGCACTACCCTCAGGAACACTTGTACCAATCTTCAAGCAAACAGCCTTGGGATTACAACCAATCTTCAAGCAGTCTTGGGATTACAACCAATCTTCAAGCAAACAGTCTTAGGATTACAGGATTACTTCATAGACACTAAACTACTACTACTACTACTACTTCTTCTTCATCTCTCTCTCTCTCTCTCTCTCTCTCTCTCATGGTTGCTATATAATTCATTGGAACTATATTAATGTCGATAACCTTTTCTCTTTTTAAATTGCAATTATGAAATGTGTTTATAAGAAAATATAAGACGAATCACTGAGTGTGTCTAGGCAGTTTGTAGGAACCTTTTTTTTTTTGTGTGAGAAATGTAATGAATTAATTACGACCCAATTCCATAACTGAACGAAGCATATAGGCATTTAGGAATAATTTTGATGCATCTCAAGGTTTGATTGGAAGAAAAGTAACTCGGTTGTTAGTAATTGAAGTGAACAAGTTAAGGTAATTGAAATAAACACTGTAGTTGCGTGATCTAAGGTTATTTTGAACCGGAGGTACAGTCCCAGACGTGTGTCTGAAGATGTCTGTAAGCAAGTTAGGATAATTTTCTGAATAAGTAAACATGTTCAGAGGGTGTTTTTTGCCATCACTGAACCTCATGTAGTGCACTGTAGTTATTAATAAGCCTTTGCGAGCCAATCATAGTGCTAGTTCGGAAAGTATTACCAAACTTTGACATCCTTACTCATGGTTGAATACCTAGACCGCGTCCTTACCTGTCTTGTACTCGCACAGCACGGTGTAGGGATAGGGAAGTGGGGAATAGGGGATAAGGATAAGGATGAGTACCCCTGGATACAATCCAGTTTATAGCCCGAAGGCAGGAACTCGGGATGGGAAAGAGTAAGAAGAAAGGGGGGAAAAAGAAGTATAGGAGGAGAGTAAAAGAGAGGGGCAGACCCTCTTGCAATGTTAGGTAGAATAAGGTAGAGTGGATAGGAAAGGAAAGGAAGGGTTTTTTGGTTCACGCATCTAGCCCTGCTGCAATAAGAATGTTAGATGGCCCCCTTCGAAGGCAAAAATGGTATGATGGCAAATTATTTATGAGTTATGAATTTGAAAATTAATTTGAATTATTAATTAATGGTAGTTAAGGTGTTGAATTAGTCTGTAGAGATATATCTCGGCCGGGGTGGGTCACAATTGATTTTGGGATCTAGTCTCCTCCACCAGTTGTGATCCCGAGTATGTCCGTTGGAAAGAGTCCTTGTAACTGTGCAAAGGTCGTCATCGTCAATGGCTAATTTGTCCCAGGTTTTCTGGCTAAGCCTGTGAAACCTGACATTGAGGGGTTCCAGCTTGGAATATTGATGGAGATCACTTATTTTATTGAAATAAGGAGGCCCCTCCTTATAGGCTCGCCTCAGAGCTTTATTTTGTACCGCTTGCATTTTCCTCAATTATGACTTACTAATAGTACTAAATATTACAGTAGGGTATTCTAATTGTGGTCTTACTAGGGATTTATAAAGCCTCAGTTGTGTTTTGGTGGATAAACCCTTGAATCTTTTTAACCTACTGTCCGTCAATCTGGAAATGTTAACTCTATCTTTAACATGGGAAAGCATGCCAGACCGTTTGAATGTACACCCAAGTATTTTTGCATTATTTGTATATGGAATACGAACGTTATCTATGATTATAGGCGGAGGATTGTTGACCGTTATTGATAATAATTGGAATTTGTTAATATTTGTAGTTATTTTCCATTTCTTTTCGTAGTTATTGATTTTTATTAATTCACGGACTGTCTTTCTCTGTAAACTTAATTTATTTTTATTGGGATAGGTTATCACTTGGGTATGATCATCGGCAAATATGATCTGAAGGCAGCCTTCAGTGGAGGGGTGTCTTTAATATAAAAGTTGTATAGTGTAGGGGAGAGAACACTACCGTAAGGAACTCCTGAGAGTAATTGAAACTCTGCCCCTATGTAATCTTTAATTTTGATCATGGCAACCCGGTCATCTAAAAAGTTGCATAGCAGTCTGGTTATTATATCTGGCAATTGTGCCTCTAAAAGTTTATATTTTAAGCCCTCATGCCAGACCTTATCAAAGGCTCTGCTCACATCTCTTGAAATTAAGTTACATCCACAACCTAAACTTTTTTTTACTGCTATGTATTCATACAACCTGGCTAATGCTATTTGGGTCCCCTTGCCATGAGTGAACCCATACTGATTCTTATTCACGAGCATATTATCATCCAAGAACTCCTCAAACCTTACTTTTATTATCTTTTCAAATATTTTCCCAGGAGTCTCTAATAGGGATATCGGTCTATAATTCGATACTGAAGTTAAATCTTTACCCTTTTTCCCTACAAAGGGAAGTACGGCTCTCTTGAAAAATTCTGGCCAGTAGCCCATACTTAGGGGCTCATTTAAGATGTGACAGAGAAAGGAGAGCATTGAATTAGGAAGATTTTTTAGAATAATTTTATTGACTTTTGATTGGCCAGGAACTTTGTTTTGAAACTGTTTAATGATATTGATAATATCCTGGAGTTGGATAGGTTTCAAGAAGGAGTCGTCCTCGTCAAGCCTCCCTAGATCTACTGAATCGTGAGGGACTATGCGACCAGCATGTTCACGGATTGCCGCCATGACATGTTGCTCATGTTGTTGATCAAACCTACGATTTTCTTCTGGGTCAATCCTAAAGATGTTTGACCAGAAGTCTCTGAAAACAATCTCTTGTTCCTGAGGAGCATAGATCTTCTCATTATTGTTAATGATGTAGGCTACGGGATCTGAGGACGAACCTAAGAGGTTCCTAACCATTCTCCAAAATTTACCTGGGTCTTTATAGGAGACCTCATACTTGTTCAAGAGAGTGTCCCAGTTTGAGTTAATGAGTTCTACAGATTCGATTTTGATACGTTCTTGGATGTCATGGATGTATTCTAAAATATGTCGTGATGGACCTTGGATATTAATTTGATTTAAGGCCTGTTTGTAACGGAATTGTAGCAGTTTGAGGTGGTCAGTTTCCTTAGTGAAGGGTAGGATTCTATGGGTTTTGATGGGAATATACTGCTCTGAGGCTTCCTTGATCATCCTATACCAGAAAGTTAGTTTGTTGTCAATATAGGTTTTATCTTTTAAGATATTATTCGGTTCATCATAGTTAGAGAGAGAGTCATCGAGTGAGTCCTTGAAACGTTCCCAGTCAGCATTATTGATATCAAGTGTAGGACTAGTTGGTACCAAAATGGGTCTCAGAGTAAGTTTTAAAACTAAGGGAATATGATCTGAAGTGGTTAGAGGGCCTTGAGTGAGTGAATAATTAAAAATGTGTAGTCTATTAGAAAGAAGAATATCTGGCTTGCCAGAGGTTCTCCTGTGAAAGAATGTGTCAAAATCTGGTCCTAAGAACCTTACGAGGTTCCTATTCAATAGAATGTTTATAAGATTCCCTATTGGGTTAATTCTATTATGGCCAAGGGCCGTGTGGGCTGAATTGAGATCAGCCAGCAGGTAGACTGGGATATTACGTCTCATAAATGAGAGTACATCCTGTTGTGGGAATATTGGGTTTCTGGGGGGTAGGTAAGTAGTTGCCACTACCACTGGTCCCCGTACCGTTTGCAGTTCAACTGCTAAAAGGCCATGGTTGAAACCGTCTATTAACTTGACTGTAATATCCCGTCTGACCGCTATTGCTATCCCAGCGCTCTGTTCTCCAGAGATGTTACTTTGGAAAACATTATAGTTCCAGATTTTGATGCGGGAGGAATTCGGAATGCCTGTGGAATTGAGAAGGATGAGGTGTGGGGAGAGAGAGGAATAAATATTAGAAAGTTCCCTACTACGTAGGAAAGTCCACTTCAAAACATTATGTTGGATTACTGTGAGAGTATCCATTAGGGTAGCCGTCTTTTACTTATATCATAAAATCCAGAGTCCAACCTCCCGAATTTGTCTGCATTCAACCTTGTGAGCCTAGGGACATACTTGTCAAGTTGGATTGAGCCATTGTTTATTAGACCAACTACAGTACTGTTCTCTAGTTTTTCCGTATAAAGGTATTTGATAGTCTTTGATTCGAAAATCATTTTCTTTAAAGATTCATGAGTAGCCGATCTGGAGGCTGTGGTACTGATTGACGTATTAAGTCTGATACCAATTTTTGTTACATTAGGTTGATTAATGTGGGGAAGGGGTGGGAGGGCAGTGGCGCCTTGTGATTCTTCAACATGGACAACTGCTGAGGTGGAGGGTTGTGGCTGCTTTTTAGCAGGATTGGCAGGTTCTGAAATGTCAGAGTCACTGAGAACTCTTTTCCTGCTTAGATCCTCTGTCTCCATATCATCAGTAATTGTGAGAGCCTGTGGGGGGTTAGAGTCGGTCTGAGGTCCTGATTGAGCCTGTGGGGGGTTAGAGTCGGTCTGAGGTCCTGATTTCAAAAGGGTAGAGACTTTATTAGCCAATTTAATGGCCTCAGTAGGGATTTTAACTATTGGTAGTTCATTAGCTTTATAAAAGGCATCTACCATTGATTGAAAGGTGCCAGGTTCAACTGCCTCGCTCAGGTTAGCCATAATTATGGCTGTGTTCATTACAGTGAACTGCTGTAATGACAGGTTGTTCTGGACAGGGAGAGCAGAGATCGCAGCGGAGTTATTTGCCTTAGGGGCTGTGGCCTGGGCGAAGGATACGGTCGGTGATGTCAGTGATTGTTGGGTCCTTAAAGTCTTAGCCTGGTCTTTAACCGTTGTTTTCCTAATTGGGCATCTTGCAGCCATAGTTGGGTGATCCCCACTGCAAGTAATGCACTTATGGTTGCTACCATTAGTGCACTCCGTCCAATAGTGTTCCACAGAGGCGCAGACTGAGCAGATCTTATAGGTATCGGGCTTAGGGCAATCTTTCTTTACGTGGTCATACTTGTAACATCTCATGCACTGGGGTAATGTGATGTGAATGTCCTGTCTCAAGTATTTGGGGGGAAATGACTGTCCAGAGATGAGAAGTCCCTTAATCAGGCAATCTCTCACCATCTGGACAGTGTCCATTTTGATCTTGAATGTTGAGTTAACATTGGGCAGTTTGATTACTTCAGTGACTTTAACATTATTCCTTTGTTCAATGTCATGCTTGAGGTCGTCAACGGATTGGCTATAGATTGGGTGACCTCTAGGGTCCTCTGAATTCAGGTGAGGGATGTCCAGTATTTCCAAGTTCCTACGCAGGAAAAGTTCTTTTATCTTAGGGTTGATCAATTTCTCTACATTAGTTTCATCTGCAATGGCATAGAAACATTTATTTGCAGTCTCAAGTTTATGAATATAGAGAGAATTTTCCTGTAGAATACGCCATATTTCAAGGCGGCGGGACTGACTGTCAGTTCCCTGACTAGTGTCTTTAATCTTCACTTTTCCCATCGTGGTGAAGAGACGAGAGATAAAGACATTAAAATGATTACATTGAAAATGAAAATGAAAATTTAACTCTTAAAATCTTGAGTATTCTTATGGCAGAAATTAATGAAAATAACTCTACGGGTTTTCACGTAGCTTTTCGGGACTCGATATTTTAACTTTTAATAGTATTGCAATGACGTGAGGCGAAATTCAATAACATGAGCGGATGCACAATATATAAGTCCTTAAGGGAACTACAAAAAAGATCAAGTTTATTTTGAATTAAGGGCGCGAGAACCAAAAAACTAATGAATAACAAGAATAAAGGTATTAATAACACTTTATGAAAGGCAGTGTTTTATGTCTATTGGACTATCCTATGTAGGCACTACTGAAGAAGTATGAGCCTAAACGTTGCAGCATTACCCAGTGCCCCCAGAGAGTTTTAAGACCACAACGGCAACTCCGGGGGGTAAAGGGCTACTGATGGTTAGTGGTAGAATTGAAGGAGAGAGACAGAGAGAGAGAGATACAGTTCAGGTAAGGGGTGGGTAAGGTCAGGTAAGGGGCGGGTAAGGATGAGGATAAGGTTGCGAGATGCGTGGCCACTTGAGACAACGTGAGACAACGTCGGATGATCGGATCTGAGCTGTATCTTGGCTGCTATGAAGGCTGCTGGGAGAGAGCTGGGAGACGTCTGATCAGGTTGGTATCCAGGAGCTGAATGATGAGTGATGCTGTTAACACTTGTTCTTACCTATCCAGTACTCGTTGTTACCACTAGACAGATCACTTTATATCATGTTCGTCAAATGGTCTTTGCTCCATTGTAGCTCACGTCTCTTGCAATTAAATAATCTCATCGCTCCTCTGTTCTGGTAAGCGGAACATGGATGTGCCGTGCACAACATGCATGTTGATCAATATTAAATATTGACAGTATTTTCCTCCGCTGAGCGATTGGCTCTTAATTTCATCCCAAGACAAACAATGCCAGTCTTCGATGATATGCCGTTGGACATTTAACCCAACAATCATTAATTCAACTATTTAAATTCCAAGTTTTCGACAGCAACATTTATCTCAGACTACGGTGTATATATATATATATATATATATATATATATATATATATATATATATATATATATATATATGTATATATGTATATATGTATATATATATATATATATATATATATATATATATATATATATATATACATATATATATATATATGTATATATATATGTATATTTATATTTATATTTATATATATATATATATATATATATATATATATATATATATATATGTGTGTATGTATGTTGAATGATTCAGCAAATAAAATTGTTATTTTAGGGGATATAATTAATGCAAAGAGAGTAGCATCATCTGCATAGACTTCAAGCCTTTTTTTTTTAATTCATTGGTAAAATTATGAAATAATCCATCTACCCTCATTTGTTTTAGTTTAAAAACAAGGTCCTCATAACTAACACAAAGACAGCACTTGAATCAAGTCCAATCATACCAACTTCCTAACCTTAATGAAGTATTGGAAATTGTAAGAAACTATGGAATAGGTGAATACCATCAGAATGTATATACATACATACATACATACATATGTGTGCATATATATATATATATATATATATATATATATATATATATATATATATATATTATTGACCCTTCTTTATCTAATTCCAGAAATTAAGTTCTTGGTAGTTAGTTGGCTGTCGTAAATTTCTACCAGGAAGAATGGCATGAGTCAAACTAAATAGGATAGCAGTTTTGGGTCCATCGTTGTGAGTAGTAAAAGTATATAGTAAAGGATTACCTCATAACTTACCAGACTCTAGGTTGTTTCTTACGTGTATCCTAATGCTATAGATACGTTCCGTTTATTTCCATGTTGTCATTTTGCAGGACATTGTAAGATGGAAGTTGACCTGTTGATATAGAACTTGACCTATAGTTATTTGTATCCGTTTGTTAGATATACTACGGAAATGATTTTGTCTACTCAAGAATGATTTTATTCCGAGTAGTGGTTTGCTGAGAGCAGATGGCAAACTGTATAGAAATAAACACGAAGTGAGCAATGGTGAACGTTTTCAGCATAATTATTGTCGACTGACTTTGTGTTGAATAAAATTGAAACGTTAACAGGAGTCTTTAGCAATGTTATGAATATCTTGGGAGCAACGCAACCCTTTTCTGTTTTCTTATAAGTTAATGGGGCATAGTATTGCTCGGTAAGAAGCAGAGTAAGACATCAATTGTCAAGAGGGGTGATTAAAACCGACGGGGCCATAAAAGAAGACATAAAACTCTCCTAAGAGATAATTAGAGGTAATAATAACTCGTAAAAACATCACCTTCGCTTCAGTTCCAGTCTGATTTTAACAGCAGCTGACATGCGGTGATAAGGTAAGATGAAAGAGGAAGCAGGGAGGGAGGCGGAGAGTAGAGGAGTGGAGGATTTAGCTCCAGAGGGAAGGGCAAGGAAGAATTTCAAATAGTTCGTGAAAAGGAATAAACAAAAATAGAGAAAGACAACAGTGGAAAGGAGATTAAGAGAACTATATGACAGTGTGTATAGAGGGAGGGAGATTTACCAACCTGGTGTGTCAAACTTGATTCATACAGAACTGGCCAGAATGAATTAGCGGGAGATAAGGTATAATATATAAAGTTTGATTGATAAAGAAATAAATTACGATATTTAAAATCTGATAGATGAAATGTTATATAAAATCTGATAGACGACATGTTGAATTTTATCTTACGGTTCTTAAAAACGTTAAAATCTAAAAACCAATATTTCTCAGAAACCGATGATATGACATTATGTTTCCTGACTAAAACATGAATCTTTGTCTTGTAAAAACACTGCTTTCTTGTAAAACTAAGCGTTCAGAAAAAAAAAGAAAAAAGAAAAAAAAAAAATGCCGTATGCTTAAAATCGTGTCATGCTTACTACTCTTGGGAATTATTTCATAAGGTCTACATATTGAAAGACTGGGTTAATCTTGAATGACCAATATGCAATCTTGTTGAAGTGACCAACAACAACATAGGCCGGAATCCAGTATACATATTTCAATGTGTACCTTTTGAGTAATTTTTTGTAGTGGATAAGGAAATACAGAAACATTGACTGTAACAACATCGATTATTAATTTGCATACATTTCACCTGGGGCGAGTTGAAAATTTTTATTTCATACGTTGATTTAGCATCTCTTGATGTCGATTTAGAGTTTTCTAACACGTTGCATTTTTATTGATATGTAATACTCTAATACTTCACGAATATTTCATGGGTAGGGTTTATATTCTGAAACTGACTTCGGTCTCTAGGAGTTTGCCGTTTTAATTTTTTAAGTAATCTGCTCAAGGTTTTTTTCACGTAAACTTTGTTATTTAAGAGCTAGTTTATGTATATTTGTAAGATTGGGTGTTAGTAGACATATTAAATGCTGCATAGTCGTCTGTTTAAATAAACCTTGTAATCTTTAAACGAAATTGACTTGTGAATTTTTAATGTGCTCACTTCATGAAGAAGTTCCATGGTGCAGTGATTATGACAGATGTATTAGCTAAGCAGCATTATAAGGATTATAAAAGTGTTAAGAGTTTAAACCAAGATATTTGTTTTGGTCAGAAAAGTGTTTTCTGGTATTTTTATCGTATTTTAAGTTTCTCTGTTTTTAATATTTTAACGTTCTTTAGAAGTATAGGTTATATAGATAAAATTTAGGTTTCTATTTATCACAGATTTCTATCTCGATTTAGTTTCTTATCTTTTAGATTTACTATATGATTATTTTTTTATTCATTGGATGCAATATATGATTTTTCTTCGAATTTTTTGTTTCTTTATCGGGCCAGCTCTGTAAGAGAGCTTGACACATTGGTCTGGTAAATCTCCTTTTATTACTATAATAATGATGCTAATAACAATAATTTATCTTTTTAGATCATGCTTATGGCTTTTTGATTCTAGTAACTTCCCTCTTAGTGAACCGAGATCCTTTCAGTTGTCACCCGATGATTTTATTATTTAAGCCTCGTTAACATATTTGAAATTTTCAAATAACCTATTAATGACAACTAAATATATATTTCCAGTAATTTAGGATAAAGACAGTAAAAAAAAATCCTCCAAGGCAGCTCAGTTCCCTCTGTCGGCGTCAATGACCTTCGATGTCAGGATGCCAGAGAACTTAAAATCATTCATTCATTCATGCCTTTTAGACCTTCATTAGACCCCTTTTTATTGATATGTTTGAGGGAAAACATCCAAATTGGTTCAATCTCGAGAAAAAAAATATTGTCTGGATCCGGATTACCTCCGAAACCTCATCACTTCGAAGCTATCCTATTTCTGAATGTATCCTGCTATTTTCATAAACACTCGCCCTTAACTTTTTCAGTTAGGCTAGTAACAAACAGATACACATAAGGGAAAACATAAGTTAAATATTTATTAAAGACTGTACGAAAATGTGCACCAACCTTTTGCCTATTGCTTAGATGAAAGAATATTCAAAATAATCCAGGTTCATTTTCTAAAGTAGATTTTAACCGCATATTAATATTTTTCAAATGTTCATTCAAGCCCATTTGTTTTCATTTTTATTGGACTGTTAACGACCCTCCAATTGCATTTTATTTCAGCTAAGCAAGGCTCCGTTCTTTCTTCTGGTTTGAAATAAGTTTCTATTCATTGGAATGAACATTAGAAATTATTCTTCAAGTGAATTATGTTAGTATTTCAAATTAGTATTTGTTCGAGAACAATCATACAGAGCCATCCATGTACGTTCATAGTCACGGAATTGCGTTTTAACTGCAACCAATGAAGCAAGGCCCAGAGATTCAAGGTCTACTCCCACCTAAGTAGCTTTGTATACAGCATAGATAGCAGAGGTAGAATGTCTCAAGTCTCCCCCATGGCCTTCCCAATGAGATAATGCCTTGATGAAGTCATTGAGCTTCATCAAGGCATTACATTCCCGTGCTGAAACTTGGTGACGGGCAAGAGGGCTCTCGAACTTTGACCTTCTTAATAAGAGAATGCCTTGATGAAGTCATTGAGCTTCAGCACGGCATATCATTCCCCTGCTGAAGCTTGGTGACGGGCAAGAGGGCTCTCGAACTTGGGGAATTGCTCCCCCAGTTTGAATATCTCTCTCTCTCTCTCTCTCTCTCTCTCTCTCTCTCTCTCTCTCTCTCTCTCTCTCTCTCTCTCTCTCTCTCTCACATCTTTTTCTTCCTCTTAATATTGGTTCGACCTTCTCCTAATTTTATAAACTTTCTTTCGTGTTGCTGTCCCAACTCTATGAGAAAAATTTCACTTATATATGTATATATTATGTACATATACTGTGTATATATATAGATATATTTATTTTTTTTTTTCTTTTGGCTTGTATGTTTGTACATCCATTATAGCCGCTGGCGTTGATGTTTCTACATCCGTTTTTGTTGCCTCCTTCGATGAATGAGAGGAAGTGTCACGGTTGGGAGTTATTTGTATTTAAAGCTATATTTGAGAGTATTGGATGATATAAACTATCCCGAAGGTGGTTTCCATCTTTTTGGCAGAACTATTCTCATGTGTTGGATCTTCGGAATCCAGGAGGATCTAGTGGTTGGGGTAGGACTCTCGGCTTTTGGCCGGAAGCCCATCATTACAGATATGAGGAGGAGGATTCCATAGTCTCTTTGTCTCAGTCCTAACAGGCGGGTTCAGCTTACACCTGTGCCGCTATATCTGTTTTGGTGCTATCCTTTGGGCAGGGTATGGAGTGGACCATCTGGGAAGTATACTCTCATTGAGCCGATAGTGGAGAGTGCAAATTTCTTTTCCGAAAAGTGATGCCTTAGTATTCTCAGGTGAGCAGGTAAATCAAACTCATCTTTTTTTCTAATCTCAAACACGAGGAAAATTCGAATCCTTCATAGGTTGTAGGTTGGCCAGGGCACCAGCCACCCGTTGAGATACTACCGCTCGAGAGTTATGGGGTCTATTGACGGGCCAGACAGTAGTACATTGGATCCTTCTCTCTGGTTACGGTTCATTTTCCCTTTGCCTAACACATACGCCAAATAGTCTGGCTTATTCCTTACATATCCTCTTCTGTCCTCACACCTGACAACGCAGATTACCAAACAATTCTTTTTACTGCACTGTAATTGTTCAGTGGCCACTTTTCTCTTTGTAAGGGTAGATGAGACTCTTTAGCTATGGTAAGCAGCTCTTCTAGGAGAAGGACACTCCAAAATCAAACCATTCTTCTCTAATCTTTGATATTACCATAGACTTTGTACCATGGTCTTCCACTGTCTTGGGTTAGAGTTCTCTTGCTTGAGGGTGCACTCGGGCACACTGTTCCATCTTATTTCTCTTCCTCTTATTTTGTTAAAATTTTAATAGTTTGTATAGGAGATATTTGTTTTAATCTTGTTGCTCTTCTTGAAATGCTTTATTTTTCTTTTGTTTCCTTTCCTCACTGAGCTATTTTCCCTGTTGGAGCCCCTGGGCTTGTAGCGGCCTGCTTTTCCAAGGGGGATTGTGGCTTGGTGAGTAATAATAATAATAATAATACCCAAATTCCAATAGACACAAACTATGATAATCTATATAAAGCATTTGAGTGCTATGGATGTATAAAAGAAATATGGATGATAAAAGAAATATGGATGAAACTTGAAGATGATAAATGGGAATCATGGATATCTTACAGAAGTCATAATGAAGCACAAAGCAATAAGTAACATGAATAATATTAGAATTAATAACTTGAATGTTATGGCTGCTCTCTGCGATAAGGTGCCAAGGATTTGGATGTATATAGGCCTTTCCGACTGGTTGGAAAAACACGCTGATTTAGATATGCTTTCCTAGAGAAAGCCAAAACCACCAGTGTGGCTTGTAGCTGAATCAAAGAGGGTTACATGGAATATTTTAAAATATCCAATTTAATTCAGAAAAAAATTAGGAACTATTGCACCAGGAGATCTCGTATTGGAAAAAATAATTTCCTTATCCATCCAAATCAAGCACACAATCTGTAATACTGTCCAACCTAAAAACAACTAATAATGATATTAAGTTAGATGTCAAACCCCACCTAAATTCTAGTTATGGAAGAGGAGTATTTAACAGAGATCTTTATGAATTTACAAGGAAGGAGATACTGGCGATGTGTCCTCTAGATTTACGGAAAGTTCACAAAGTCCCAGGCACATCAATGATTATCCTTACTTTCCAGGATGCTGATGTACCTTTCCATATTCTTATTGAAAATGAAATGACCATTCAAGCAGAAGCCGCTGCAGTGTTTTAATTTTTTGAATTTGGACATCCGTCTAAAGTTTGCAAAAATGAGAAAAAATGTGGTATTTGTTGTGCTCTTGTAGAGAGGTGTTTTAAATTGCAACTCGAGTCATAAATCCACAGACAAGAGCTGTGAGCTCTATAAGTTGGAAGAAGCTGCCCTTAGCCAATCTGATTTAGAACATATAAGTGCGGG
The DNA here is from genome assembly GCF_036898095.1 of Palaemon carinicauda. Taxonomy (NCBI): domain Eukaryota; kingdom Metazoa; phylum Arthropoda; class Malacostraca; order Decapoda; family Palaemonidae; genus Palaemon; species Palaemon carinicauda. The sequence goes on from NC_090738.1 coordinate 49,051,799, forward strand.
ACATACCAAGAGAATGTTAAATAAATCAAATAGCTATGCTAAGGCATTAAAATCAAACCCACCTAGTCTTGCCAATACCTCTAGAAAAAGAAGTATACCATCTAATAAAATGTTGAATGATAAGATAAGCACATTTCCTCCTCAGGCTTACCACAGTGTATTAACACTAGGGCATTGCCCATCTCCATACAGCCTTTGTCCCCCATCACAAAAACTAGCACAAACTTCTCTCAGGCCATGTCCTTGTCTGATTTGATGGAGGTTCCACTCGAATCCAGCTTACCTGATGCACATGTATTCGGAAAGGTGCAAAAACTTACAATCTTACCGTCTATTAATCGTAGAAGAGAGAGACCCCATCTCTAACTTCGGTCCATTAGAAACATTCTAAAGTTATGACATCAAATAAATTTGATGTTTTGTCTGTTGATGTTTCTCATGAACTGGAAGATAAATATAATAAATCAGAAATTCAAGTTGAGGTCCACCATCCACCTCAACAAATATATCAAAAGGACACAAAGAAAGAGATAAACATAAAACCCAACATATCAAAACCATATCTGAAGAAACCTACAGGTAATGTTAGATTAAAAACTGCAAATGGGAAAACCTCATCCAAGATGTCTTCCAGAAATAATCCATAGTTTTCTCCTCCATTTTAAATGGAATTGTCAGAGTTTAAGGGTCAAATATGAAGAACTTAAGCTTCTAATTCATGAACATTCCCCTATAAATGTATGTTTACAGGAAAGTATGCCTGATGCTAACACTCCTTTTCCTCGAGAGTATGTTATAATCAAGAAGCAGGTATTTGGAGATGTTCTCCAAATACCTTTATCTATTCGTACACCTCTGCAGGCAGTGGTTGTACAGAGGAGAAAATATACAATATGCTCTCTATACTTGCCTCCAAATGATAACATATAATATGAGAAGTTAATAGAGGTGATTCAACAGATCCCTCAACCTTTTCTTTTATTTGGAGATATGAATGGTAGACATCCTTTATGGGGCAATGTTTTAGCAAACACCAGGGACAATATATCATCAATTGTGGAAAACAAGCATGTCCGACTCCATAATACAGGAGAGCCCACACACTTCCATGTTCAGATAGGTACCTTGTCATGAACTGACCTCTCAATTGCAAGCTCTAACTGGCCTCTTGATTTCAATTGTAGGAAATTAGATGATTGGCTGTCATAAGGCCATGGGGTAATAACTAAATCATACAGGATAGGAGGGGGTGAATTAGACGATGATGAACTCGTAAGCAGGATTTATTGTCTAAGTTAGTTTTCACAATAAAATTAGCAGAAATCTTCTTCAAAGCGAGTGAATTAGAACTTTAAATCTTGAGGGTGCATAACCGAAGATTATTAAGTTTTTCGCTGGCTCTTAAATGATTTCATCAAACGAATACAATGGAATTAACTTTTAACTGGTACATTAATATACCCGGGGAGAGCGGACGGGGAGACATTTAAACTAAGAAAAACTATTGGATGTCGTATGGCGTATGGACGTCCGCCATGGCTGTGGTAGGCTTACCATGGCCGGTGGTCCTAGTGAAGGTTGCCCACTCCCGAGTAGGAATCGAACTTAACTGCCTCTTCTCGCACAGTCGGTGCGTTCTTATTTCCCCTACATTGCTGGGGGGGGGGGGGGTCTGGAGGCTTGTCTCGCTTATGGGTAGCAGGTGACGTAACCACACCATACTGGTTCTCACTTTGTGTCCCCTCTCCCCGGTGTACCTGTTGACATGGGAACGGATTCAGCACACGTGTGCTTGGGTCATCAAAAACCCAAGCAAAAATGTAAGCGGCTCGAACTGCTTCCATAAAAACCCATGGGTCAGAAAGACGGTGATAGCTCGACAATATCCACCCTACTTTCTGCGCATATACTTTTACTGCTTAGCCTTTTTTTAAGATAATATATTTGTCCGTGACATGGCATACTAGTGATCATGCACCCTATCATTATAAACACCAATAAGGGTCCACGATAGTATCTTGACAAGGCGGACTGGGTTAAATTTTGTAAGCTAAGTGAAATTGAGGAGAGTGCAGAACAGTTTGAAAGTATTGATATGCCATAGACCTATTAGATAGAACTATTATACAGAAAACGAATTCGATAACACAATATATATTTTAAGGTGGTGAAACATGGAGGTAAAAATAAAATACGAAACTCAATTCAGTATTTTAATAAAAAAGTATCAAGTACGAATAATCATATTAAATTAACCATCTCCTCTTTAGTTTCAATGACCTTTCTGTTATCGGCTATCGACTCTGCATCATAACCTGTAAGTTCAGACAGTTACATTATAAACTAGAATTAACGCTGAATAACTTTAAAAATTAGTACTTGAAAGGCACCAACTTTAATATGAAAACTATATCGCTCAGTCTACGGGCAATACACAAGAATTCTTCATTACCAATCGAGGATAAATTGGTCAGGTTACAATTAGCGGTTGTTACTGCACCCAGGTAAGCCTACCACACCTACAGTGAACAAGGAGGAAAGGGACCTAATTACAGGTAGACCAACAATGTCAAATATTCTCAAATAATAATATTGACATATAATATCAGTAACAAATTAATAACCCACCAGCGTAAAACAACACCATCCGTATAACGGGCTAAGACTGACTATATCCAACAATAACACTAGCACTTGCAGAACTGTACGAGAAAAAAAGAAAGTAACGAAACTGTTACGATGCATAATGCATGAAAAGTTTTATGTAACTTGTCCTTACAGAGTTATTTTATTGTTATATATTTTTAGGTCATGTATGGACTTCTGAAACCTCAACTAAAAGACACTAATGGCCTTACCTTAGTTAAAGGGCGAAGCATGTATGGCTTAAGTGAAGGGTTTTCTATCGATCATGCGCTCCGTGCAAGATGCAAAGTCCAGAGATGGGGGGAGAGAGAGAGAGAGTGAGCCTGTATTTAGCGAAGAGCCATTTTCGAAATCAAAGCACAAACGTCGACAGGATCCATTTGTAATAAATGCCTTCCACTCAGCACGTCTGTTTAGGGCTCTTCATAGCAGCCCAGCACCCACGGTGTCCAAAAGGGTTGTAGCCATGAACCCCTTAAGCTACAGTCTCAGTTGAAGTAGCAGAATTCACACCCGACCATTTCTCCGCCGTGTCACATGTTAGCTCGGAAACCAAATCAAAGATTAGTTCCCGAGAGTTATTGCTTGTCCTTAAGACCACCCAACAGCAGATAAGGCCATTATGCAAACTACCTTAAAATTACATTCCAAAAAGCCTGTAAAGACATTTTACCTAAATCAGTCATGCACACAGAACATACAACAGCGAAAATTACCCCACTCAAGTCCACACACAAAACTGCGTGAGAAAATATTAGAAAAAAATTATACAGAAAAATAAATTACATTTATTTTTGTGCAACTCTCCATACAGCAGGAATCAATTGGATTTCCAAAACCAAAGGATTATTCAAACGATGATCAGTCCCGTGGTGGTCTTCAGAATTAACTGCCCTGTACAGAGCCACCAGAAAATCTCATTACTAGATTGTGCAGGCGCCGTACTGATGAGAATTTAATTATGTACAAGAAATGTAGAGCGCAGTTCTATCGTGCCATGAAAGAAGCTAGGCACCCGTCATGGGTGTTTTTTTTTTTTTATCATTATCTTGAAAAGGCATATGTTACTGCATGGATATATGGTATATTAAAAAACCATTCATAATTTGTGATTGAGAGGAAAGCTACCATTGTTCATTGAATCTTTTATTTCACATAGATTTTTTTTTCAAGTTAGAGTGAGTGAAACTGTCAGAGGGGAAAAATCAGGAAGCAGGAGTTCCCCAGGGTACTATGTTAAGTGTAACCCTATTTACATTAGCCATTTGCATTATCCTCAGTAATTCCTAAAGATATTCTCTCAACACTCTTTGCATATGATCTCTCCATATCATTTGCCGGAGCTAGAATGTCAATAGTCGTGAGAAAACTACAATTTATTCAGTGGGCTGATATGAATGGATTTAAGCTTTCTACAATCTGTTGATATCCAAATTTTGTCGTTTTTATATTTACATCAAAGGTCAACGGATCCCATGTATAAGTGAAGCTAGATTTTTAGGATTGTTATTTGATTGTAGGCTTACATGGGTTGTTCACTTGAAGCCTTGAAAGTAAAGTGTCTTGAAGATCTGAATCTTTTTCAAAGTTTAGTCCTATACATTATGGAGGCAGACTGCAAAACTCTTTTAAAGATTTAGAAGGCCTTCATTTAAAAAAAAAATGGCTATGGTTTGAAATATACTCCTCAGCTACCTCAAGCCGATTAAAGATCTTGGATTCTATACACCATACTGGTATCAGGTTGGTAACAGGAGCCTTTAGAACTTTTGTTTATTGCAAGCCTCCTTATTGTTGGTGAAGCATTACCTTTATCGAAAATCTTCCATTTTTTGGTATTGGTTTAGGTTGGAAAGACTTCTTAATTCTTTAGCATATCAGACTGCAAACCTATCTAGGCATTGTAGATATTTGTGGTTACAACCAAAATCTCAACCTTATGGTTTTTGGGTAAAACAATTGGTAAGCAGTCTTGATAGCTAGAGGTGAGGTTTTTCCATTTAAGATATCATCAATCCCTCCATGGAATTACCAGATATATCTCTGTAAATATTTAACTGGTATTAAAAAGAGTACGGACAACTTAGAAGCCAGGTCTGTTTTTATGTAACTTGTTTCTGAATATGTATTAAAAAGAATACGAACGACTTAGAAGCCAGGTCTGTTTTTATGTAACTTGTTTCTGAATATATGGAATCGCTTCTTATACTGGTGGTACAAATCTGATGCTGACGGATTTGTAATATGTAGTAATGCTTTTTATTGTAGAATTGTAGAGGTGCACTTCCCCTAGTATTTTCTATATTTACTGTCAAACTATATGGCATACTAACCGCTTTTAAAAAGCGTTAAAAGGAGGGCAATTTTACCATTTTTAGTGATGCAATAAGTGTCCTATAAGCTTTAGATATTTTTAATTCCATTAACCCTTTAGCTTTAAAGATTTAGGGTGGAATTGTATATTTGGGGTGAAAGGTATAGCTCTTCAATTTTGCTGGGTTCCGGTGTGCGTGGAAATGAGAAGGCAGATATACTGCCAAATATAGCTGCTGTTAAGTTGTTCCCAAGAAGGTATCCCATTCTCTGTAATTATTTATTTTTATTGGCATTAAGAATTTATTTCATAATAATTGGCAACAGCTTGGAGAGAGTTTGGAAGGAAGTAAGATGAGAGATATAACAAATGTTATATCTCCTTGCAGGTATAAGATGATGCCCCTAAAGTGGGAGACTAATCTTTGTCGCTGCATTGGTCACACACTGTTGACACACGAGTTTCTGATGACTGGCCAAAACCTTCCTTATTGCGACCACTGTTTGGTACCTTGTCATTGAAGGTCATGTTGATCGAATGCTTCACTTTTAGCACTTAAAGAAATGGATATATTTGAATCTGAAGATGAAGATGGCAAGTTCATCCTTTCCAAGATTTTTGGGCAGATTGTGTCTTACTGTGCTCGCAGTATTTTTTTAGATTTATTCCAGAAGCAAGTATTCTGAAAACTATTTAACTTTTATAAAGACATCTTTGATTTTACTGATTTAAATTGTATTTCCCTTTAGTCTTTATTTATAACGAATGTTATCAGCCTCAGTGACTTTAGGTGTCAGGATGGCAGAAAACTCCAAATTAAACAAAAGTTTTTAATTCTGTTAACTCTTTTAAGTAGTTTTAAAAATAATAGTGTGGCTTTTTAATATTGCTGGATTCCGCCACTCTTAGGTGTGTCTGGAAGTTTGAAGGCAGATTTACTGGCAAAGATTGCTGCAGCTGAGTTACTACTAAGAAGGTATCCCATTCTCTGTAATCATTTTTATATAGCATTACGAATTTTTTTATATAATGATTAGCAACATCATTGTGATGGTTTAGTGGGTAATAAGAGAAATAAATGTTATATCTACTTGGAGGTCTAACATGATCCCTAGTAAGTGAGAGAGTATTCTTTATCGTCTCCACATTAGTTATGCTTAGTTGACACACGAGTTTTAGGTGACTGGCCAACACCAGTCCTGTTTGGTACCTTTGACAGTGAGACCTTTGTTAACCGAATACCCCGCTTATAGCACCGTCAGAAATAGATATTTGTTTGATGCTCGAGGTGAGGATGGCAGCTTCATCCTTGCCAAGATTCATGGTCCAGATGTGTTGTACTATGCTAATGGTATTTTTAGATTTATTTCAGGAGCAGGTCCCTTTTAACGAGAGAATGCCTCTATGAAGTTGTTGAACTTTAGTACGACATATCATTCCCCTGTTGAAGCTTATTAATGGGCAAGAGGGCTCTCGAACTTGGGGAAATTGCTCCCCCATTTTAAATCTAAATTTCTCTCTCCCTCATCTTTTTCCTCTTAATATTGCTTCGACCTTCTCCTAATTTTATAAACTTACTTTCGTGTTGCTGTCCCAACTCTGAGAGAAATGTCTCTTATATATGTGTATGTATGTACATATATTTATTTTTTTTTGGTCATCGCGTGGATGTTTTACATCCATTATTGCTGCTGGCATGGATGTTTCTACATCCGTTATTGCTGCCTGCTTCAATGAATGGGAGAAAGGATCACAGTTGGGAAGTATTTGCATTCAAAACTATATGTGAGAGTATTGGATGATCTCAGCCATCCCGAAGATGGTTTGCACCTTTTTGGCAGAACTATTCTCTAGTGTTGGGTCTTTGGAATCCAGGGGTGATCCAATTCTTGGAGTAGGACTCTCGGTTTTTGTTAGAAGCCTATCATTACCGATATGGGGAGGATGATCCCATAGTTTCTTAGTTTCTTGGTCTCAGTCCTAACATGCGGGTTCAGCTTACACCTGTGCCTCTATATCTGTTTTGGTGCTATCCTTTGGGTAGGATATCGAGTCGATCATCTGCGAAGTATACTCTCATAGTGCCAATAGTAGAGAGTGACAATTTCCTTTCTGATTTGTGGTGCCCTAGAATTCTTGAGCAGGTAAATCAAACTCATCACCTTCCCAATGTCAACCCTGTCTTATGGATTCTTCAAGCAGATCCCCATCCCGTGGATGTGCTGACTCTCCTCTGGCTATTCATTTAAAGAAAATTCTGTTGATGACTTACGAACTAAAAAGGACCATTCCTTGAATATTCGAAAAAAAATGGTAATTTGAGTAAGACAGGAAAATTTGAAAATCCTGCATGTTACCCAAATTCCACTAAAGTCAATTATGATGTGCTACATAAGATATTTGAATGCTACGGATTAATAAAAGAAATTCGAATGAAACTTCAAGTTGATAAATGGGATTCTTGGTTATTCAACAGTCATGATGAAACATTCAATGCAAGCCGTAAAATTATGAATATTAAAGTAGGTAATATAAATATTAAAGGTGCTCTTTGTGATGCTCTACCTAAAGATCTGGATGTCTACAGACCAGCTGACTGGATTGATACAAATGCAGAGATAGGTATGCTATTCCAAAGGAGACTGAAACCACCAATGTGGCTTGTTGCTCTATCTACAGGAGGTACAGAAAATTATTTTAAGATCTGCTAATTTTTTCAGAGGAAGGTAAGAACGATCGCACCTTGAGATATATATTTATTTGGGAAGAAAAGTTACTTGATAAATGCCAAGTCATACACACAGTCTGTTATATTGTCCAATTAAAAGATGGACAGTGATGATATAAAATTGAACATCAAACCCCATCTAAACTTTAGCTATGGGAGGGGAGAGGAGGAATCTTGGCTGTGTCCATTAACAGTGTGAAAAGTACATAAAGTACCTGGGACATCAATGATTATACTTGCTTTCCAGGATGCTGATGTACCATTCCATATTGACATAGACAATGAAAGGATTAAAGTTTTGACCTTTTAAGCAGAAGCCACTGCAATGTTTAATTGCTTTAAATTTGGCATCCTTCCAAAGTTATTAAGAATGATAACATTTGTAATACTTGCTCCAATCTTTACCATGGAGAATATACGCTTGAGGCAAGGTGCTTGAACTGCCACTCTAATCGTAAATCTATTGTTAGGATCTGCCAGTTATATAAGTTAGAAGAAACTGCCCTCAATAAATCAATTATTAAACATGTAAGCGTAGGGCTTGACAAGAGATTATTAAATAAATTGACCATCTATGCAAAAACATTAAAAACAGAAGAAAAAGTTCCTCAGGAGTCATCTAACCCACCTATTACTCTAGGTAGCTCTCGAAAAAGAACTTCATCTATTGATCAAGCACTTCATAATAAGACAAGAATATCTCCTCCTAGAGATTTACCTTTGTGTATCAACAATAAGACATTGCCCACCTTTATCCAACCTTTATCCCCCATAACAAAGGATAGTACTAACCTCTCCCAGGTTATGCCATTGCCTGATTTAATGGAGATTCCACTAAAAACCAAGTTACTAGGTGTCCCTGTAGCGGGGAAGGTACAAAAACCTGGTAACTCGCCTCCTATTAATCTAAAGAGAGAGAAATCTCCATCTCTCTCAACCCCTTCCATGAGAAACATTAGAGTTATGACGTCAAATAATTATGAAGACAATTTAAATAGATCAGAAATTCAAGTTGAGGTTCACCATCCCCCTCAACAATTATCTCAAAAGAACAAAAATAAAATCACAAACACAAAACCCAATCTATCAAGATGCTCTTTAATAAAACCAGTGGGGAATTGTATTATATAAAAAATTTCTAATGGGAAGACTTCATCCAAAGTGTCTTACAGAAATAAACCATAATTTTTTCCTCCACTTTGCATTGGAATTGTCTGGGTTTAAGGGCCAAATACGAAGAACCTGAACTCCACATTCGTGAACATTCCCCCATAATTATATGTCTACAGGATTTCTTGTTCTCACAAACATATTAGTTATAGGACACCATATGATCACCGAATAGGGAGCCATGGTGGAAGTCTCATGTACGTCCGTCGAGATGTTCCCCAAATATTTTTGTCTTCGCGCACCTCCGCAGGCAGTGGTTGTACAGGTTGATATATGGAGAATATATACAATTTGCTCTCTGTACTTGCCTCCAAATGATAACATTTTGTATGATAATTTAGTAAGAGGCGATTCATTAACTCCCTCAACCTTTTCTTTTACTTGGAGATATGAATGGTAAACATCCTTTATGGGGCGATGTATTAGCAAACACCGGGGACAATATTATATCATCAATTGTGGAAAATGAGAATGTAGTCAGACTCCCTATTACAGGAGAGCCCACACACTCCTGTTCAGACAATTACTCTGTCATGCTTTGACTTTCAAATGCAACTTCTAACCGCCTTCTCGATTTCAATTGAAGGACATTAGATGATTAGCACACTAGTGATCATGCACCAAGCATTATATATACCAATAATGGTCCCCCTCCACAAAGATCGCCACGATGAATCTTGACAAGGCGGGCGGACTGAGTTAAATTTTGTGAGCTAAGTAAAATTGAGGTGAGTGCAGAGCATTTTGAAGTGTTGATGATGCCATAGAATTACTGAATGGAACACTTAATACAGCAGGAATCAATTCAATTCCCAAAACAATATGGTTATTCAAACCGCGACCAGTCTATTGGTGGTCTTCAGAGCTAACTGCCTTACACAGAGCCACAAGAAGGTCCTAAACTCTATTGCGCAGACACTGTACTGAGGAGAATTTAATTATATACAAGAAATGTAGAGCATAGTTTTGCCGTGCCATGAAAGACGCTAGGCACCAGTTTTGGGTATCCTTTGTATCCTCCAGTAACAGTAGAACACCACCACCTGCATGGAGGAAAGTAAAATAATAGCAGACAAATTTACCCCCCAACCCACCACCAGTCTTGAAGGTGAATGATCAGTTATGTGACTGAAGCAACCGAGGTTAGAAATGACCAGGCTGATCAATTATTAAAATGCACTTGCTACGTGTAATGATACAGCCTCTTTACCCGATGGAATTCCATATGCAATGATTAAACATATACTTGTTAATACCAAGTTATTTATTTCAAACATTATTAACAGAATATGGTATGATCATAGTTATCCAAGTGTTTGGGAACTAGCCATTATTCTAGCCTTTTTAAAACCTGGTATGAATAAGTTTTTAGTAGAAAACTATCGACCAATTGTATGACATCTTGTTTATGTAAGATTTTGGAGAAGATGGTAAATGCAAGACTTATGTATTACCTGGAAAAGAAGGGCATTTTATCACCTATCTAATGGGGATTTAGAAAAATTGACTCGGTGACTTATCTGTTGATATGCCTGGAATCCTCTATTTGTGAAGCCTTTGCTTCTAAACAGCACCATGTAATAGTCTTTTTTTTTTTTTTTTTTACCTTGAAAAGGCATATGATAATGCAGGGAGATATGGCATACTTGAAACTATTCATGAATTGAGATTAAGGAAGAGCTACCACTGTTTTTTCAATCATTTCTTTCACATAGAGTTTTGGGGAATCTCTTATCTGAGGGGAAGTGTTGGGAAGATAGAGTTCCCCAGGGTAGCTAAGTGTAACTCTATTTGCACTACCCATTAATGAGATATCCTCGGTCATTCCTCAAGATATTTTTTCAACACTATTTGTGGATGATCTCTCCATATCATTTGCTGGAGCTAAAATGGCAATGATTTAGAGGAACTACAACGCTCGATTGACAAAATTTTCCAGTGGCCCTATCTGATTGGATTTAAGTTTTCAATAAGTAAGGACATTGCTTTTTTTTCTTCTCATCTGGACATTGGTTTTTTTTCTTCTCATCTGGTCCTTCATGGACAAGGTATCGACATCTGGGATGATAGCGCGTACAGGTTCAGGTAGACGTCATACCCAATGGGCACAAAGTAGGTTCACATGCTGAGGAGAGCCATCTGCGGCATGTTGTAGGTGAGCGATACTGGTAGTTTCCATGAGGGTAAGCGAAGCCTTTTGGTCCCTCAGTTGTTGTTGACAGAGCTGAAAAAGTTGGGTTATGCAGGCGGCTAGTGATGATGAGTACTGCTCCAAGTTGTATGTTTTGAGGGCGCCGTACGCTATTGAGGTGTTCCCTTAGTCACAAAGCTAAACTGAGATTTCAAGGAAAGTGTCCTTGGGGATCGCCGCGAGAAAATAGTCAGCTTTGGTGCTCGAGCGAGTCTTACTTTTAATGTGAAACTACCTCGGCATGCTGAAATATTCTTTACTGGCGAAGGGCGGTAGTTTTGTGGGTGTGGTGTTGATAGGAAAGTAAGGGTTAGAGGACATCATCATCGAACAGTTACACAGCATTGAGGGAGAAGTTGGGAGGGAGCTAGACACTTTTCTTGTTACCAATGTGTGAGAGAGCTGTTAGGTGCTAACTGAGAGGTGAGGTGAATGCAATTGTTGGGGGACCAAAAGACTTCGCTCATTTTCAGGTAAATGACCATTATCACTCGCTTGCAACCTATTGCAAACGGCTCTCCTCGGCAAATGAACCTACTTTGTGCCTTTTGGGAATGACGCCTACCCAAACCTGTATGCACTGCCATCCCCGATGTCGATACCTCGTCCATGAAGGAACTGATGATAAGGCAAAAAGTGATACCATAACAGTGCACAGGTGTGGTTGAAACACATGCGGTACATTTCACTTAGATTTTTTTTTTTTCAAGTTAGAGTCGGTGAAACTCGTCAGAGAGGAATTGTCAAGGAGTACCCCAGGGTAATGTGCCTATTTGCATTAGCCATTAATGGAATATCCTCTGTCATTCCCAGAGATTTTCTCTCAAAACTCTTTGTAAAAGATCTCTCCATATCATTTGCTGGAACTAGAATGTCAATGGTTTAGAAAAAAACTACGACTTTCAATTGACAACATCATGCACTGGGTTGATGTGGATGGATTTATGTTTTTGACAAGCAAAGCTGTTGTTTTCCATTTCTGTCATATTTGGGAAATACATCTAGACTCTCATGTGTACATCAAAGATCAACGGATCCCATATTTAAGTGAAGATAAATTTTTATGATTGTTATTTGATTGCAGGCTGATATGGGTTCCTCACTTAAAAGCCTCCAAAGTAAAATGTCTTGAGGCTCTGAATCTTTTAAAAGTTCTGTCCTACACATCATGGTGGGAAGAACGCAAAACTATTCTCAAGTTGTACACCCAGCAACAAAACTGGTGTCATCTGGCCAGACATGTCTTGGAGAGATCATGCCCTTCTTGTCCTGAAAGGTGGCTGACGTTAAACAACCGAAACATCGTTAGGATGGTTCGAATGTGAGGAAGAGGGAAATTACCGATATTACTCAAAGAAATGCGATGATGAATGAAATATATATATATATATATATATATATATATATATATATATATATATATGAAAACAGATGAATGAAATATACATGAAAAGAGAGATAATATTTTTATTTTAAGAAATGCAATATAATATTTTTTCGAAACTAATTCATCAAGAGATTATCATGAGCTTTTATTTGAATTTTCCTACCATATTTCTATTTAAAATTTTTATTGAATAATTTTGGAACTGACTATTCATATTGATATTCATAACACGGAAATATCCTTCTTTTGCATTTTCCTAAGCCGTTCCTCTCTCTCTCTCTCTCTCTCTCTCTCTCTCTCTCTCTCTCTCTCTCTCTCTCTCTCTCTCTCTCTCTCTCTCTCTCTCCACTGTACGTATTATATGTAGGCGCTATTAATGGATCGTTTCAAATAGCCCCTATTGGGTCACCAATCATTAATAAGTGGCTTTTGTTCAAAATTTCGAAGGTAATGAGGTTTAAAGGTTTAGTTGTTGATTCAGTGTTTTCCTTAGATTTTGATCAATCAACCATGTAGCTCGGTGTGGTTATAGTCCGCTTTTGTCACGGGCTACTTGACTCCGGCCCTCTTAGAGTAAATAGTATTAATATTTTCTATATCAATTATATTAGTTTAAGGTTGGAGAGTTAAAATGCATCATCAGTTAACATAATTTCTATTGTTTTAGAGGTGATTGATGAAGATAAAATATGTGAAATGACATGCAATCAAAGTGTTCATTGGTGCATTATTATAGTGATATGGTATATAGGATGTAGAGTATAAAAGATTATTCTATCAGTACATTGTTTACTCAAATTATGATCTCAGGATGACAGAAAACTCCTTATCAGGTAGTAGGTTGGCTGGGGCACCAGTCACCGTTGAGTCACTACCGCTAGAGAGTTATGGGGTCTTTTGACTGGCTAGACAGTACTACATTGGATCCTTCTCTCAGGTTACCGTTCATTTTCCCTTTGCTTACACACACACACACACACACACACACATACACACACACACACACACACACACACTGAATAGTCTGGCATATTCTTTACATATTTTCCACTGTCCTCTTACACCTGACAATACTAATATTAACAAACAATGCTTCTTCACCTAAGGGGTTACTGCACTGTAATTTTCGTCGCTCTTTCCTCTTGGTATTAGTAGAATACTCTTCAGCTATGGTAAGCAGCTCCTCTAAGAGAAGGACAGTCCAAAATCAAACCATTGTTCTCTAGTCTTGGGCAGTGCCATAGCCTCTGCACCATGGTCTTCCACTGTCTTGGGTTATAGTTCTCTTGCTTGAGGGTACACTCGAGCGCACTATTCTATCTTGTTTAGTTAAAGTTTTTTTAGTTTCTATAGGAGATATTTATTTTAATGCTTTTACTCTTTAAACTTTTTCCTTGTTTCCTTTCCTCACTGGGCTATTTTTCCTTGTTGGAGCCCTTGGGCTTATAGAATTCTGCTTTTCCAACTAGGGTTGTAGCTTAGCAAATAATAACAATAACAATTAATCAATCAATCAATCAGATTATCACGGTAAGTCGCTCACTTCAAAGCTAACCCCCTTTCCCTTGTGACGATTGCTCAATGCTCAAAGGTCTGACTCTAGCTGGCTTGACCCTCCCGAAGGCAAAAGAAAATATTTTCTTAGCATTAACTCTCCGTATTATTAAGATTTTATTTGTCGTTTATATGTGTTCCCCTGGTAAGCTCGTCAAGAAACCCATTACTCTCGATATCTATTCAATCAGTCTTTTGCATATTTACTTCGTTATTTATAGTTTTGAAGTAATTGTAAACACTTGGAAAGCAAACTGTATGAAATACTGTCATCTTAGTATTTTGTTTTTCATTTACTAAAAAACTTCCACCTAAAGGATCTCATCATAACTGTGAAACCCTTAAACCTCAAACATGTGGGAATGGGGGTAGAAGGATATAACCCGGTGGGGGTTGAAGATGATGGTGGAGAGGTGGCAATTTGGTGATCTTAATGTATGGCTTGACGAGGTTTGCTTATTAACATTTATGAAGTGAGGATGATGATGGTGGTAATACCCCTATTGATAGCATTTAATATCAATGATTCCAACTTGCAATGAAAACGGGCATATATCGTTCTGATATTTTTCAGGTGGTCACTGAACATCTTTTGAACATGGGATCTTCACCCTAAAGAAAAACAAATCCAACACCAGCTTGCAAAATAGTTAGCGATCTTGTGTGATCTTTGGGTACACTCCAATAACATAAAATATTGGATACTGGTAATATACATGTTGCAAGAAGACGGATGTATGAATGAAACACCAACGTTGACCATCAATACATTTAATACCACACAACCCTATAAATGATATATAATCTTAGTTAGATTAAAATAAAACTTATGAACATTGAAAATAGAATATTTACATTTATACATAAACTTCACCTTGCACTATTAGT